>NC_073360.2:2183076-2503653 GCF_027580225.2 Misgurnus anguillicaudatus
GAATCAGTGCTCTAACCACTAGACTACAAGGATGAGTTGAATCTGAGCCAGCAAAACCTGGTCCTGTGTATTGCTGCCTATGCTCAGACTGTTGGCTGGCTGGTACAGTCAGAGTCAATCCCACAAATACATGAAACTATCAGATCTTAAGAAGATTTGTTTGTTTCTTACAAAACCCAAAAACACTGTTGGCATCTGATGTATTTTTTGTTAATTGTATGTCCAGGACATTTTCTTCAATTGAAACGTACATGAACATTTAACTTGAAAGCACTAAATGTTATGTCCAGTAATCTATGTTAAATTTTATCTCAAACGTCCAGCAGAAACCTTAAGCCCACATCAACTATGAAGACTGCTTTAGGAGACTTAGGAACAGTAGTAAAATGAACAACCTACTGGCTTTGGGAAGCGAAAATAGAATTTGCAGGCTATAAGATGCCCACAAACTCTATCAGAGCTAAAGAAGTGACTACTGGTCAATGGAGATTTCCACTTAAACCTTGTGGGATTTGAACCTGGGTCTCCCATATGGGAGAATCAGTGCTCTAACCACTAGACTACAAGGATGAGTTTAAGCTGGGCCAGCAAAACCTGGTCCTGTGTATTGCTGCCTATGCTCAGACTGTTGGCTGGCTGCTTTAGGAGACTTAGGAACAGTAATAAAATGAACAGCCTATTGGCTTTGGGAAGGGAAATTAGAATTTGCAGGCTATAAGATGCCCAAAAACTCTATCAGAGCTAAAGAAGTGACTACTGGTCAATGGAAATTTCCACTTAAACCTTGTGGGATTTGAACCTGGGTCTCCCATATGGGAGAATCAGTGCTCTAACCACTAGACTACAAGGATGAGTTGAAGCTGGGCCAGCAAAACCTGGTCCTGTGTATTGCTGCCTATGCTCAGACTGTTGGCTGGCTGGTACAGTCAGAGTCAATCCCACAAATACATGAAAACTATCAGATCTAAAGATTTGTTTGCTTCTTTCAAAACCCAAAGACACTGTTGGCAACTGCTGTATTTTTTGCTAATTTTATGTCCAGGACTCTTTCTTAAATGGAAACTTAAATGAATACATTTAGCTTGAAAGCATTAATGTTATGTCCAGTACTCTATCTTAAATTTGATCTCAAATGTCCAGCAGAAACCCTAAGCCCACATCAACTATGAAGACTGCTTTAGGAGACTTAGGAACAGTAGTAAAATGAACAACCTACTGGCTTTGGGAAGGGAAAATAGAATTTGCAGGCTCTAAGATGCCCACAAAGTCTATCAGAGCTAAAGAAGTGACTACTGGTCAATGGAGATTTCCACTTAAACCTTGTGGGATTTGAACCTGGGTCTCCCATATGGGAGAATCAGTGCTCTAACCACTAGACTACAAGGATGAGTTGAACTGTTGGCTGGCTGGTACAGTCAGAGTCAATCCCACAAATACATGAAAACTATCAGATCTAAAGAAGACTTGTTTGCTTCTTTCAAAACCCAAAGACACTGTTGGCATCTGCTGTATTTTTTGCTAATTGTATGTCCTGGACTCTTTCTTAAATTGAAACTTACATGAATACATTTTGCTTGAAAACACTAAATGTTATGTCCAGTACTCTATCTTAAATTTGATCTCAAATGTCCAGCAGATACCTTAAGCCCAAATCAACTATGAAGACTGCTTTAGGAGACTTAGGAACAGTAATAAAATGAACAGCCTATTGGATTTGGGAAGGGAAAACTGAATTTGCAGGCTATAAGATGCCCACAAACTCTATCAGAGCTAAAGAAGTGACTACTGGTCAATGGAGATTTCCACTTAAACCTTGTGGGATTTGAACCTGGGTCTCCCATATGGGAGAATCAGTGCTCTAACCACTAGACTACAAGGATGAGTTGAAGCTGGGCCAGCAAAACCTGGTCCTGTGTATTGCTGCCTATGCTCAGACTGTTGGCTGGCTGGTACAGTCAGAGTCAATCCCACAAATACATGAAAACTATCAGATCTAAAGATTTGTTTGCTTCTTTCAAATCCCAAAGACACTGTTGGCATCTGCTGTATTTTTTGCTAGATTTATGTCCAGGACTCTTTCTTAAATGGAAACTTACATGAATACATTTAGCTTGAAAGCATTAATGTTATGTCCAGTACTCTATCTTTAATTTGATCTCAAATGTCCAGCAGAAACCTTAAGCCCACATCAACTATGAAGACTGCTTTAGGATACTTAGGAACAGTAATAAAATGAACAGCCTATTTGGCTTTGGGAAGGGAAAATAGAATTTGCAGGCTATAAGATGCCCACAAACTCTATCAGAGCTAAAGAAGTGACTACTGGTCAACGGAGATTTCCACTTAAACCTTGTGGGATTTGAACCTGGGTCTCCCATATGGGAGAATCAGTGCTCTAACCACTAGACTACAAGGATGAGTTGAAGCTGGGCAAGCAAAACCTGGTCCTGTGTATTGATGCCTATGCTCAGACTGTTGGCTGGCTGGTACAGTCAGAGTCAATCCCACAAATACATGAAAACTATCAGATCTAAAGATTTGTTTGCTTCTTTCAAAACCCAAAGACACTGTTGGCAACTGCTATATTTTTTGCTAATTGTATGTCCAGGACTCTTTCTTAAATGGAAACTTACATGAATACATTTAGCTTGAAAGCATTAATGTTATGTCCAGTACTCTATCTTAAATTTGATCTCAAATGTCCAGCAGAAACCTTAAGCCCACATCAACTATGAAGACTGCTTTAGGAGACTTAGGAACAGTAGTAAAATGAACAACCTACTGGCTTTGGGAAGGGAAAATAGAATTTGCAGGCTCTAAGATGCCCACAAAGTCTATCAGAGCTAAAGAAGTGACTACTGGTCAATGGAGATTTCCACTTAAACCTTGTGGGATTTGAACCTGGGTCTCCCATATGGGAGCATCAGTGCTCTAACCACTAGACTACAAGGATGAGTTGAAGCTGGGCCAGCAAAACCTGGTCCTGTGTATTGCTGCCTATGCTCAGACTGTTGGCTGGCTGGTACAGTCAGAGTCAATCCCACAAATACATGAAAACTATCAGATCTAAAGAAGACTTGTTTGCTTCTTTCAAAACCCAAAGACACTGTTGGCATCTGCTGTATTTTTTGCTAATTGTATGTCCTGGACTCTTTCTTAAATTGAAACTTACATGAATACATTTTGCTTGAAAACACTAAATGTTATGTCCAGTACTCTATCTTAAATTTTATCTCAAACGTCCAGCAGAAACCTTAAGCCCACATCAACTATGAAGACTGCTTTAGGAGACTTAGGAACAGTAGTAAAATGAACAACCTACTGGCTTTGGGAAGGGAAAATAGAATTTGCAGGCTCTAAGATGCCCACAAAGTCTATCAGAGCTAAAGAAGAGACTGCTTGTCAATGGAGATTTCCACTTAAACCTTGTGGGATTTGAACCTGGGTCTCCCATATGGGAGATTCAGTGCTCTTACCACTAGACTACAAGGATGAGTTGAATCTGGGCCAGCAAAACCTGGTCCTGTGTATTGCTGCCTATGCTCAGACTGTTGGCTGGCTGGTACAGTCAGAGTCAATCCCACAAATACATGAAACTATCAGATCTAAAGAAGATTTGTTTGTTTCTTTCAAAACCCAAAAACACTGTTGGCATCTGATGTATTTTTTGTTAATTGTATGTCCAGGACATTTTCTTCAATTGAAACGTACATGAACATTTAACTTGAAAGCACTAAATGTTATGTCCAGTACTCTATGTTAAATTTTATCTCAAACGTCCAGCAGAAACCTTAAGCCCACATCAACTATGAAGACTGCTTTAGGAGACTTAGGAACAGTAGTAAAATGAACAACCTACTGGCTTTGGGAAGCGAAAATAGAATTTGCAGGCTATAAGATGCCCACAAACTCTATCAGAGCTAAAGAAGTGACTACTGGTCAATGGAGATTTCCACTTAAACCTTGTGGGATTTGAACCTGGGTCTCCCATATGGGAGAATCAGTGCTCTAACCACTAGACTACAAGGATGAGTTTAAGCTGGGCCAGCAAAACCTGGTCCTGTGTATTGCTGCCTATGCTCAGACTGTTGGCTGGCTGCTTTAGGAGACTTAGGAACAGTAATAAAATGAACAGCCTATTGGCTTTGGGAAGGGAAAATAGAATTTGCAGGCTATAAGATGCCCAAAAACTCTATCAGAGCTAAAGAAGTGACTACTGGTCAATGGAGATTTCCACTTAAACCTTGTGGGATTTGAACCTGGGTCTCCCATATGGGAGAATCAGTGCTCTAACCACTAGACTACAAGGATGAGTTGAAGCTGGGCCAGCAAAACCTGGTCCTGTGTATTGCTGCCTATGCTCAGACTGTTGGCTGGCTGGTACAGTCAGAGTCAATCCCACAAATACATGAAAACTATCAGATCTAAAGATTTGTTTGCTTCTTTCAAAACCCAAAGACACTGTTGGCAACTGCTGTATTTTTTGCTAATTTTATGTCCAGGACTCTTTCTTAAATGGAAACTTAAATGAATACATTTAGCTTGAAAGCACTAAATGTTATGTCCAGTACTCTATCTTTAATTTGATCTCAAATGTCCAGCAGAAACCTTAAGCCCACATCAACTATGAAGACTGCTTTAGGAGACTTAGGAACAGTAATAAAATGAACAGCCTATTGGCTTTGGGAAGGGAAAATAGAATTTGCAGGATATAAGATGCCCACAAACTCTATCAGAGCTAAAGAAGTGACTACTGGTCAACAGAATTTCCACTTAAACCTTGTGGGATTTGAACCTGGGTCTCCCATATGGGAGAATCAGTGCTCTAACCACTAGACTACAAGGATGAGTTGAAGCTGGGCCAGCAAAACCTGGTCCTGTGTATTGATGCCTATGCTCAGACTGTTGGCTGGCTGGTACAGTCAGAGTCAATCCCACAAATACATGAAAACTATCAGATCTAAAGATTTGTTTGCTTCTTTCAAAACCCAAAGACACTGTTGGCAACTGCTATATTTTTTGCTAATTGTATGTCCAGGACTCTTTCTTAAATGAAAACTTAGATGAATACATTTAGCTTGAAAGCATTAATGTTATGTCCAGTACTCTATCTTTAATTTTATCTCAAACGTCCAGCAGAAACCTTAAGCCCACATCAACTATGAAGACTGCTTTAGGAGACTTAGGAACAGTAGTAAAATGAACAACCTACTGGCTTTGGGAAGGGAAAATAGAATTTGCAGGCTCTAAGATGCCCACAAAGTCTATCAGAGCTAAAGAAGAGACTACTTGTCAATGGAGATTTCCACTTAAACCTTGTGGGATTTGAACCTGGGTCTCCCATATGGGAGAATCAGTGCTCTAACCACTAGACTACAAGGATGAGTTGAACTGTTGGCTGGCTGGTACAGTCAGAGTCAATCCCACAAATACATGAAAACTATCAGATCTAAAGAAGACTTGTTTGCTTCTTTCAAAACCCAAAGACACTGTTGGCATCTGCTGTATTTTTTGCTAATTGTATGTCCTGGACTCTTTCTTAAATTGAAACTTACATGAATACATTTTGCTTGAAAACACTAAATGTTATGTCCAGTACTCTATCTTAAATTTGATCTCAAATGTCCAGCAGAAACCTTAAGCCCACATCAACTATGAAGACTGCTTTAGGAGACTTAGGAACAGTAATAAAATGAACAGCCTATTGGCTTTGGGAAGCGAAAATAGAATTTGCAGGCTATAAGATGCCCACAAACTCTATCAGAGCTAAAGAAGTGACTACTGGTCAATGGAGATTTCCACTTAAACCTTGTGGGATTTGAACCTGGGTCTCCCATATGGGAGAATCAGTGCTCTAACCACTAGACTACAAGGATGAGTTGAAGCTGGGCCAGCAAAACCTGGTCCTGTGTATTGCTGCCTATGCTCAGACTGTTGGCTGGCTGGTACAGTCAGAGTCAATCCCACAAATACATGAAAACTATCAGATCTAAAGATTTGTTTGCTTCTTTCAAATCCCAAAGACACTGTTGGCATCTGCTGTATTTTTTGCTAATTTTATGTCCAGGACTCTTTCTTAAATGGAAACTTACATGAATACATTTAGCTTGAAAGCATTAATGTTATGTCCAGTACTCTATCTTTAATTTGATCTCAAATGACCAGCAGAAACCTTAAGCCCACATCAACTATGAAGACTGCTTTAGGATACTTAGGAACAGTAATAAAATGAACAGCCTATTGGCTTTGGGAAGGGAAAATAGAATTTGCAGGCTATAAGATGCCCACAAACTCTATCAGAGCTAAAGAAGTGACTACTGGTCAATGGAGATTTCCACTTAAACCTTGTGGGATTTGAACCTGGGTCTCCCATATGGGAGAATCAGTGCTCGAACCACTAGACTACAAGGATGAGTTGAAGCTGGGCCAGCAAAACCTGGTCCTGTGTATTGCTGCCTATGCTCAGACTGTTGGCTGGCTGGTACAGTCAGAGTCAATCCCACAAATACATGAAAACTATCAGATCTAAAGATTTGTTTGCTTCTTTCAAAACCCAAAGACACTGTTGGCAACTGCTGTATTTTTTGCTAATTGTATGTCCAGGACTCTTTCTTAAATGGAAACTTAAATGAATACATTTAGCTTGAAAGCACTAAATGTTATGTCCAGTACTCTATCTTAAATTTGATCTCAAATGTCCAGCAGAAACCTTAAGCCCACATCAACTATGAAGACTGCTTTAGGAGACTTAGGAACAGTAATAAAATGAACAGCCTATTGGCTTTGGGAAGGGAAAACTGAATTTGCAGGCTATAAGATGCCCACAAACTCTATCAGAGCTAAAGAAGTGACTACTGGTCAATGGAGATTTCCACTTAAACCTTGTGGGATTTGAACCTGGGTCTCCCATATGGGAGAATCAGTGCTCTAACCACTAGACTACAAGGATCAGTTGAAGCTGGGCCAGCAAAACCTGGTCCTGTGTATTGCTGCCTATGCTCAGACTGTTGGCTGGCTGGTACAGTCAGAGTCAATCCCACAAATACATGAAAACTATCAGATCTAAAGATTTGTTTGCTTCTTTCAAATCCCAAAGACACTGTTGGCATCTGCTGTATTTTTTGCTAATTTTATGTCCAGGACTCTTTCTTAAATGGAAACTTACATGAATACATTTAGCTTGAAAGCATTAATGTTATGTCCAGTACTCTATCTTTAATTTGATCTCAAATGTCCAGCAGAAACCTTAAGCCCACATCAACTATGAAGACTGCTTTAGGATACTTAGGAACAGTAATAAAATGAACAGCCTATTGGCTTTGGGAAGGGAAAATAGAATTTGCAGGCTATAAGATGCCCACAAACTCTATCAGAGCTAAAGAAGTGACTACTGGTCAACGGAGATTTCCACTTAAACCTTGTGGGATTTGAACCTGGGTCTCCCATATGGGAGAATCAGTGCTCTAACCACTAGACTACAAGGATGAGTTGAAGCTGGGCCAGCAAAACCTGGTCCTGTGTATTGATGCCTATGCTCAGACTGTTGGCTGGCTGGTACAGTCAGAGTCAATCCCACAAATACATGAAAACTATCAGATCTAAAGAAGACTTGTTTGCTTCTTTCAAAACCCAAAGACACTGTTGGCATCTGCTGTATTTTTTGCTAATTTTATGTTCAGGACTCTTTCTTAAATGGAAACTTACATGAATACATTTAGCTTGAAAGCATTAATGTTATGTCCAGTACTCTTTCTTAAATTTGATCTCAAATGTCCAGCAGAAACCCTAAGCCCACATCAACTATGAAGACTGCTTTAGGAGACTTAGGAACAGTAGTAAAATGAACAACCTACTGGCTTTGGGAAGGGAAAATAGAATTTGCAGGCTCTAAGATGCCCACAAAGTCTATCAGAGCTAAATAAGTGACTACTGGTCAATGGAGATTTCCACTTAAACCTTGTGGGATTTGAACCTGGGTCTCCCATATGGGAGAATCAGTGCTCTAACCACTAGACTACAAGGATGAGTTGAACTGTTGGCTGGCTGGTACAGTCAGAGTCAATCCCACAAATACATGAAAACTATCAGATCTAAAGATTTGTTTGCTTCTTTCAAAACCCAAAGACACTGTTGGCAACTGCTATATTTTTTGCTAATTGTATGTCCAGGACTCTTTCTTAAATGGAAACTTACATGAATACATTTAGCTTGAAAGCATTAATGTTATGTCCAGTACTCTATCTTAAATTTGATCTCAAATGTCCAGCAGAAACCTTAAGCCCACATCAACTATGAAGACTGCTTTAGGAGACTTAGGAACAGTAGTAAAATGAACAACCTACTGGCTTTGGGAAGGGAAAATAGAATTTGCAGGCTCTAAGATGCCCACAAAGTCTATCAGAGCTAAAGAAGAGACTGCTTGTCAATGGAGATTTCCACTTAAACCTTGTGGGATTTGAACCTGGGTCTCCCATATGGGAGATTCAGTGCTCTTACCACTAGACTACAAGGATGAGTTGAATCTGGGCCAGCAAAACCTGGTCCTGTGTATTGCTGCCTATGCTCAGACTGTTGGCTGGCTGGTACAGTCAGAGTCAATCCCACAAATACATGAAAACTATCAGATCTAAAGAAGACTTGTTTGCTTCTTTCAAAACCCAAAGACACTGTTGGCATCTGCTGTATTTTTTGCTAATTTTATGTTCAGGACTCTTTCTTAAATGGAAACTTACATGAATACATTTAGCTTGAAAGCATTAATGTTATGTCCAGTACTCTTTCTTAAATTTGATCTCAAATGTCCAGCAGAAACCCTAAGCCCACATCAACTATGAAGACTGCTTTAGGAGACTTAGGAACAGTAGTAAAATGAACAACCTACTGGCTTTGGGAAGGGAAAATAGAATTTGCAGGCTCTAAGATGCCCACAAAGTCTATCAGAGCTAAAGAAGTGACTACTGGTCAATGGAGATTTCCACTTAAACCTTGTGGGATTTGAACCTGGGTCTCCCATATGGGAGAATCAGTGCTCTAACCACTAGACTACAAGGATGAGTTGAACTGTTGGCTGGCTGGTACAGTCAGAGTCAATCCCACAAATACATGAAAACTATCAGATCTAAAGATTTGTTTGCTTCTTTCAAAACCCAAAGACACTGTTGGCAACTGCTATATTTTTTGCTAATTGTATGTCCAGGACTCTTTCTTAAATGGAAACTTACATGAATACATTTAGCTTGAAAGCATTAATGTTATGTCCAGTACTCTATCTTAAATTTGATCTCAAATGTCCAGCAGAAACCTTAAGCCCACATCAACTATGAAGACTGCTTTAGGAGACTTAGGAACAGTAGTAAAATGAACAACCTACTGGCTTTGGGAAGGGAAAATAGAATTTGCAGGCTCTAAGATGCCCACAAAGTCTATCAGAGCTAAAGAAGAGACTGCTTGTCAATGGAGATTTCCACTTAAACCTTGTGGGATTTGAACCTGGGTCTCCCATATGGGAGATTCAGTGCTCTTACCACTAGACTACAAGGATGAGTTGAATCTGGGCCAGCAAAACCTGGTCCTGTGTATTGCTGCCTATGCTCAGACTGTTGGCTGGCTGGTACAGTCAGAGTCAATCCCACAAATACATGAAACTATCAGATCTAAAGAAGATTTGTTTGTTTCTTTCAAAACCCAAAAACACTGTTGGCATCTGATGTATTTTTTGTTAATTGTATGTCCAGGACATTTTCTTCAATTGAAACGTACATGAACATTTAACTTGAAAGCACTAAATGTTATGTCCAGTACTCTATGTTAAATTTTATCTCAAACGTCCAGCAGAAACCTTAAGCCCACATCAACTATGAAGACTGCTTTAGGAGACTTAGGAACAGTAGTAAAATGAACAACCTACTGGCTTTGGGAAGCGAAAATAGAATTTGCAGGCTATAAGATGCCCACAAACTCTATCAGAGCTAAAGAAGTGACTACTGGTCAATGGAGATTTCCACTTAAACCTTGTGGGATTTGAACCTGGGTCTCCCATATGGGAGAATCAGTGCTCTAACCACTAGACTACAAGGATGAGTTTAAGCTGGGCCAGCAAAACCTGGTCCTGTGTATTGCTGCCTATGCTCAGACTGTTGGCTGGCTGCTTTAGGAGACTTAGGAACAGTAATAAAATGAACAGCCTATTGGCTTTGGGAAGGGAAAATAGAATTTGCAGACTATAAGATGCCCAAAAACTCTATCAGAGCTAAAGAAGTGACTACTGGTCAATGGAGATTTCCACTTAAACCTTGTGGGATTTGAACCTGGGTCTCCCATATGGGAGAATCAGTGCTCTAACCACTAGACTACAAGGATGAGTTGAAGCTGGGCCAGCAAAACCTGGTCCTGTGTATTGCTGCCTATGCTCAGACTGTTGGCTGGCTGGTACAGTCAGAGTCAATCCCACAAATACATGAAAACTATCAGATCTAAAGATTTGTTTGCTTCTTTCAAAACCCAAAGACACTGTTGGCAACTGCTGTATTTTTTGCTAATTTTATGTCCAGGACTCTTTCTTAAATGGAAACTTAAATGAATACATTTAGCTTGAAAGCACTAAATGTTATGTCCAGTACTCTATCTTTAATTTGATCTCAAATGTCCAGCAGAAACCTTAAGCCCACATCAACTATGAAGACTGCTTTAGGAGACTTAGGAACAGTAATAAAATGAACAGCCTATTGGCTTTGGGAAGGGAAAATAGAATTTGCAGGATATAAGATGCCCACAAACTCTATCAGAGCTAAAGAAGTGACTACTGGTCAACGGAGATTTCCACTTAAACCTTGTGGGATTTGAACCTGGGTCTCCCATATGGGAGAATCAGTGCTCTAACCACTAGACTACAAAGATGAGTTGAAGCTGGGCCAGCAAAACCTGGTCCTGTGTATTGATGCCTATGCTCAGACTGTTGGCTGGCTGGTACAGTCAGAGTCAATCCCACAAATACATGAAAACTATCAGATCTAAAGATTTGTTTGCTTCTTTCAAAACCCAAAGACACTGTTGGCAACTGCTATATTTTTTGCTAATTGTATGTCCAGGACTCTTTCTTAAATGAAAACTTAGATGAATACATTTAGCTTGAAAGCATTAATGTTATGTCCAGTACTCTATCTTAAATTTTATCTCAAACGTCCAGCAGAAACCTTAAGCCCACATCAACTATGAAGACTGCTTTAGGAGACTTAGGAACAGTAGTAAAATGAACAACCTACTGGCTTTGGGAAGGGAAAATAGAATTTGCAGGCTCTAAGATGCCCACAAAGTCTATCAGAGCTAAAGAAGAGACTACTTGTCAATGGAGATTTCCACTTAAACCTTGTGGGATTTGAACCTGGGTCTCCCATATGGGAGAATCAGTGCTCTAACCACTAGACTACAAGGATGAGTTGAACTGTTGGCTGGCTGGTACAGTCAGAGTCAATCCCACAAATACATGAAAACTATCAGATCTAAAGAAGACTTGTTTGCTTCTTTCAAAACCCAAAGACACTGTTGGCATCTGCTGTATTTTTTGCTAATTGTATGTCCTGGACTCTTTCTTAAATTGAAACTTACATGAATACATTTTGCTTGAAAACACTAAATGTTATGTCCAGTACTCTATCTTAAATTTGATCTCAAATGTCCAGCAGAAACCTTAAGCCCACATCAACTATGAAGACTGCTTTAGGAGACTTAGGAACAGTAATAAAATGAACAGCCTATTGGCTTTGGGAAGCGAAAATAGAATTTGCAGGCTATAAGATGCCCACAAACTCTATCAGAGCTAAAGAAGTGACTACTGGTCAATGGAGATTTCCACTTAAACCTTGTGGGATTTGAACCTGGGTCTCCCATATGGGAGAATCAGTGCTCTAACCACTAGACTACAAGGATGAGTTGAAGCTGGGCCAGCAAAACCTGGTCCTGTGTATTGCTGCCTATGCTCAGACTGTTGGCTGGCTGGTACAGTCAGAGTCAATCCCACAAATACATGAAAACTATCAGATCTAAAGATTTGTTTGCTTCTTTCAAATCCCAAAGACACTGTTGGCATCTGCTGTATTTTTTGCTAATTTTATGTCCAGGACTCTTTCTTAAATGGAAACTTACATGAATACATTTAGCTTGAAAGCATTAATGTTATGTCCAGTACTCTATCTTTAATTTGATCTCAAATGACCAGCAGAAACCTTAAGCCCACATCAACTATAAAGACTGCTTTAGGATACTTAGGAACAGTAATAAAATGAACAGCCTATTGGCTTTGGGAAGGGAAAATAGAATTTGCAGGCTATAAGATGCCCACAAACTCTATCAGAGCTAAAGAAGTGACTACTGGTCAATGGAGATTTCCACTTAAACCTTGTGGGATTTGAACCTGGGTCTCCCATATGGGAGAATCAGTGCTCGAACCACTAGACTACAAGGATGAGTTGAAGCTGGGCCAGCAAAACCTGGTCCTGTGTATTGCTGCCTATGCTCAGACTGTTGGCTGGCTGGTACAGTCAGAGTCAATCCCACAAATACATGAAAACTATCAGATCTAAAGATTTGTTTGCTTCTTTCAAAACCCAAAGACACTGTTGGCAACTGCTGTATTTTTTGCTAATTGTATGTCCAGGACTCTTTCTTAAATGGAAACTTAAATGAATACATTTAGCTTGAAAGCACTAAATGTTATGTCCAGTACTCTATCTTAAATTTGATCTCAAATGTCCAGCAGAAACCTTAAGCCCACATCAACTATGAAGACTGCTTTAGGAGACTTAGGAACAGTAATAAAATGAACAGCCTATTGGCTTTGGGAAGGGAAAACTGAATTTGCAGGCTATAAGATGCCCACAAACTCTATCAGAGCTAAAGAAGTGACTACTGGTCAATGGAGATTTCCACTTAAACCTTGTGGGATTTGAACCTGGGTCTCCCATATGGGAGAATCAGTGCTCTAACCACTAGACTACAAGGATCAGTTGAAGCTGGGCCAGCAAAACCTGGTCCTGTGTATTGCTGCCTATGCTCAGACTGTTGGCTGGCTGGTACAGTCAGAGTCAATCCCACAAATACATGAAAACTATCAGATCTAAAGATTTGTTTGCTTCTTTCAAATCCCAAAGACACTGTTGGCATCTGCTGTATTTTTTGCTAATTTTATGTCCAGGACTCTTTCTTAAATGGAAACTTACATGAATACATTTAGCTTGAAAGCATTAATGTTATGTCCAGTACTCTATCTTTAATTTGATCTCAAATGTCCAGCAGAAACCTTAAGCCCACATCAACTATGAAGACTGCTTTAGGATACTTAGGAACAGTAATAAAATGAACAGCCTATTGGCTTTGGGAAGGGAAAATAGAATTTGCAGGCTATAAGATGCCCACAAACTCTATCAGAGCTAAAGAAGTGACTACTGGTCAACGGAGATTTCCACTTAAACCTTGTGGGATTTGAACCTGGGTCTCCCATATGGGAGAATCAGTGCTCTAACCACTAGACTACAAGGATGAGTTGAAGCTGGGCCAGCAAAACCTGGTCCTGTGTATTGATGCCTATGCTCAGACTGTTGGCTGGCTGGTACAGTCAGAGTCAATCCCACAAATACATGAAAACTATCAGATCTAAAGAAGACTTGTTTGCTTCTTTCAAAACCCAAAGACACTGTTGGCATCTGCTGTATTTTTTGCTAATTTTATGTTCAGGACTCTTTCTTAAATGGAAACTTACATGAATACATTTAGCTTGAAAGCATTAATGTTATGTCCAGTACTCTTTCTTAAATTTGATCTCAAATGTCCAGCAGAAACCCTAAGCCCACATCAACTATGAAGACTGCTTTAGGAGACTTAGGAACAGTAGTAAAATGAACAACCTACTGGCTTTGGGAAGGGAAAATAGAATTTGCAGGCTCTAAGATGCCCACAAAGTCTATCAGAGCTAAAGAAGTGACTACTGGTCAATGGAGATTTCCACTTAAACCTTGTGGGATTTGAACCTGGGTCTCCCATATGGGAGAATCAGTGCTCTAACCACTAGACTACAAGGATGAGTTGAACTGTTGGCTGGCTGGTACAGTCAGAGTCCATCCCACAAATACATGAAAACTATCAGATCTAAAGAAGACTTGTTTGCTTCTTTCAAAACCCAAAGACACTGTTGGCATCTGCTGTATTTTTTGCTAATTGTATGTCCTGGACTCTTTCTTAAATTGAAACTTACATGAATACATTTTGCTTGAAAACACTAAATGTTATGTCCAGTACTCTATCTTAAATTTGATCTCAAATGTCCAGCAGATACCTTAAGCCCAAATCAACTATGAAGACTGCTTTAGGAGACTTAGGAACAGTAATAAAATGAACAGCCTATTGGATTTGGGAAGGGAAAACTGAATTTGCAGGCTATAAGATGCCCACAAACTCTATCAGAGCTAAAGAAGTGACTACTGGTCAATGGAGATTTCCACTTAAACCTTGTGGGATTTGAACCTGGGTCTCCCATATGGGAGAATCAGTGCTCTAACCACTAGACTACAAGGATGAGTTGAAGCTGGGCCAGCAAAACCTGGTCCTGTGTATTGCTGCCTATGCTCAGACTGTTGGCTGGCTGGTACAGTCAGAGTCAATCCCACAAATACATGAAAACTATCAGATCTAAAGATTTGTTTGCTTCTTTCAAATCCCAAAGACACTGTTGGCATCTGCTGTATTTTTTGCTAGATTTATGTCCAGGACTCTTTCTTAAATGGAAACTTACATGAATACATTTAGCTTGAAAGCATTAATGTTATGTCCAGTACTCTATCTTTAATTTGATCTCAAATGTCCAGCAGAAACCTTAAGCCCACATCAACTATGAAGACTGCTTTAGGATACTTAGGAACAGTAATAAAATGAACAGCCTATTTGGCTTTGGGAAGGGAAAATAGAATTTGCAGGCTATAAGATGCCCACAAACTCTATCAGAGCTAAAGAAGTGACTACTGGTCAACGGAGATTTCCACTTAAACCTTGTGGGATTTGAACCTGGGTCTCCCATATGGGAGAATCAGTGCTCTAACCACTAGACTACAAGGATGAGTTGAAGCTGGGCAAGCAAAACCTGGTCCTGTGTATTGATGCCTATGCTCAGACTGTTGGCTGGCTGGTACAGTCAGAGTCAATCCCACAAATACATGAAAACTATCAGATCTAAAGATTTGTTTGCTTCTTTCAAAACCCAAAGACACTGTTGGCAACTGCTATATTTTTTGCTAATTGTATGTCCAGGACTCTTTCTTAAATGGAAACTTACATGAATACATTTAGCTTGAAAGCATTAATGTTATGTCCAGTACTCTATCTTAAATTTGATCTCAAATGTCCAGCAGAAACCTTAAGCCCACATCAACTATGAAGACTGCTTTAGGAGACTTAGGAACAGTAGTAAAATGAACAACCTACTGGCTTTGGGAAGGGAAAATAGAATTTGCAGGCTCTAAGATGCCCACAAAGTCTATCAGAGCTAAAGAAGTGACTACTGGTCAATGGAGATTTCCACTTAAACCTTGTGGGATTTGAACCTGGGTCTCCCATATGGGAGAATCAGTGCTCTAACCACTAGACTACAAGGATGAGTTTAAGCTGGGCCAGCAAAACCTGGTCCTGTGTATTGCTGCCTATGCTCAGACTGTTGGCTGGCTGCTTTAGGAGACTTAGGAACAGTAATAAAATGAACAGCCTATTGGCTTTGGGAAGGGAAAATAGAATTTGCAGGCTATAAGATGCCCAAAAACTCTATCAGAGCTAAAGAAGTGACTACTGGTCAATGGAGATTTCCACTTAAACCTTGTGGGATTTGAACCTGGGTCTCCCATATGGGAGAATCAGTGCTCTAACCACTAGACTACAAGGATGAGTTGAAGCTGGGCCAGCAAAACCTGGTCCTGTGTATTGCTGCCTATGCTCAGACTGTTGGCTGGCTGGTACAGTCAGAGTCAATCCCACAAATACATGAAAACTATCAGATCTAAAGATTTGTTTGCTTCTTTCAAAACCCAAAGACACTGTTGGCAACTGCTGTATTTTTTGCTAATTTTATGTCCAGGACTCTTTCTTAAATGGAAACTTAAATGAATACATTTAGCTTGAAAGCACTAAATGTTATGTCCAGTACTCTATCTTTAATTTGATCTCAAATGTCCAGCAGAAACCTTAAGCCCACATCAACTATGAAGACTGCTTTAGGAGACTTAGGAACAGTAATAAAATGAACAGCCTATTGGCTTTGGGAAGGGAAAATAGAATTTGCAGGATATAAGATGCCCACAAACTCTATCAGAGCTAAAGAAGTGACTACTGGTCAACGGAGATTTCCACTTAAACCTTGTGGGATTTGAACCTGGGTCTCCCATATGGGAGAATCAGTGCTCTAACCACTAGACTACAAGGATGAGTTGAAGCTGGGCCAGCAAAACCTGGTCCTGTGTATTGATGCCTATGCTCAGACTGTTGGCTGGCTGGTACAGTCAGAGTCAATCCCACAAATACATGAAAACTATCAGATCTAAAGATTTGTTTGCTTCTTTCAAAACCCAAAGACACTGTTGGCAACTGCTATATTTTTTGCTAATTGTATGTCCAGGACTCTTTCTTAAATGAAAACTTAGATGAATACATTTAGCTTGAAAGCATTAATGTTATGTCCAGTACTCTATCTTAAATTTTATCTCAAACGTCCAGCAGAAACCTTAAGCCCACATCAACTATGAAGACTGCTTTAGGAGACTTAGGAACAGTAGTAAAATGAACAACCTACTGGCTTTGGGAAGGGAAAATAGAATTTGCAGGCTCTAAGATGCCCACAAAGTCTATCAGAGCTAAAGAAGAGACTACTTGTCAATGGAGATTTCCACTTAAACCTTGTGGGATTTGAACCTGGGTCTCCCATATGGGAGAATCAGTGCTCTAACCACTAGACTACAAGGATGAGTTGAATCTGGGCCAGCAAAACCTGGTCCTGTGTATTGCTGCCTATGCTCAGACTGTTGGCTGGCTGGTACAGTCAGAGTCAATCCCACAAATACATGAAACTATCAGATCTAAAGAAGATTTGTTTGTTTCTTTCAAAACCCAAAAACACTGTTGGCATCTGATGTATTTTTTGTTAATTGTATGTCCAGGACATTTTCTTCAATTGAAACGTACATGAACATTTAACTTGAAAGCACTAAATGTTATGTCCAGTACTCTATCTTAAATTTTATCTCAAACGTCCAGCAGAAACCTTAAGCCCACATCAACTATGAAGACTGCTTTAGGAGACTTAGGAACAGTAGTAAAATGAACAACCTACTGGCTTTGGGAAGCGAAAATAGAATTTGCAGGCTATAAGATGCCCACAAACTCTATCAGAGCTAAAGAAGTGACTACTGGTCAGTGGAGATTTCCACTTAAACCTTGTGGGATTTGAACCTGGGTCTCCCATATGGGAGAATCAGTGCTCTAACCACTAGACTACAAGGATGAGTTGAAGCTGGGCCAGCAAAACCTGGTCCTGTGTATTGCTGCCTATGCTCAGACTGTTGGCTGGCTGGTACAGTCAGAGTCAATCCCACAAATACATGAAAACTATCAGATCTAAAGATTTGTTTGCTTCTTTCAAATCCCAAAGACACTGTTGGCATCTGCTGTATTTTTTGCTAATTTTATGTCCAGGACTCTTTCTTAAATGGAAACTTACATGAATACATTTAGCTTGAAAGCATTAATGTTATGTCCAGTACTCTATCTTTTATTTGATCTCAAATGTCCAGCAGAAACCTTAAGCCCACATCAACTATGAAGACTGCTTTAGGATACTTAGGAACAGTAATAAAATGAACAGCCTATTGGCTTTGGGAAGGGAAAATAGAATTTGCAGGCTATACGATGCCCACAAACTCTATCAGAGCTAAAGAAGTGACTACTGGTCAACGGAGATTTCCACTTAAACCTTGTGGGATTTGAACCTGGGTCTCCCATATGGGAGAATCAGTGCTCTAACCACTAGACTACAAGGATGAGTTGAAGCTGGGCCAGCAAAACCTGGTCCTGTGTATTGATGCCTATGCTCAGACTGTTGGCTGGCTGGTACAGTCAGAGTCAATCCCACAAATACATGAAAACTATCAGATCTAAAGAAGACTTGTTTGCTTCTTTCAAAACCCAAAGACACTGTTGGCATCTGCTGTATTTTTTGCTAATTTTATGTTCAGGACTCTTTCTTAAATGGAAACTTACATGAATACATTTAGCTTGAAAGCATTAATGTTATGTCCAGTACTCTTTCTTAAATTTGATCTCAAATGTCCAGCAGAAACCTTAAGCCCACATCAACTATGAAGACTGCTTTAGGAGACTTAGGACCAGTAGTAAAATGAACAACCTACTGGCTTTGGGAAGGGAAAATAGAATTTGCAGGCTCTAAGATGCCCACAAAGTCTGTCAGAGCTAAAGAAGTGACTACTGGTCAATGGAGATTTCCACTTAAACCTTGTGGGATTTGAACCTGGGTCTCCCATATGGGAGAATCAGTGCTCTAACCACTAGACTACAAGGATGAGTTGAACTGTTGGCTGGCTGGTACAGTCAGAGTCAATCCCACAAATACATGAAAACTATCAGATCTAAAGAAGACTTGTTTGCTTCTTTCAAAACCCAAAGACACTGTTGGCATCTGCTGTATTTTTTGCTAATTGTATGTCCTGGACTCTTTCTTAAATTGAAACTTACATGAATACATTTTGCTTGAAAACACTAAATGTTATGTCCAGTACTCTATCTTAAATTTGATCTCAAATGTCCAGCAGAAACCTTAAGCCCAAATCAACTATGAAGACTGCTTTAGGAGACTTAGGAACAGTAATAAAATGAACAGCCTATTGGATTTGGGAAGGGAAAACTGAATTTGCAGGCTATAAGATGCCCACAAACTCTATCAGAGCTAAAGAAGTGACTACTGGTCAATGGAGATTTCCACTTAAACCTTGTGGGATTTGAACCTGGGTCTCCCATATGGGAGCATCAGTGCTCTAACCACTAGACTACAAGGATGAGTTGAAGCTGGGCCAGCAAAACCTGGTCCTGTGTATTGCTGCCTATGCTCAGACTGTTGGCTGGCTGGTACAGTCAGAGTCAATCCCACAAATACATGAAAACTATCAGATCTAAAGAAGACTTGTTTGCTTCTTTCAAAACCCAAAGACACTGTTGGCATCTGCTGTATTTTTTGCTAATTGTATGTCCTGGACTCTTTCTTAAATTGAAACTTACATGAATACATTTTGCTTGAAAACACTAAATGTTATGTCCAGTACTCTATCTTAAATTTTATCTCAAACGTCCAGCAGAAACCTTAAGCCCACATCAACTATGAAGACTGCTTTAGGAGACTTAGGAACAGTAGTAAAATGAACAACCTACTGGCTTTGGGAAGGGAAAATAGAATTTGCAGGCTCTAAGATGCCCACAAAGTCTATCAGAGCTAAAGAAGAGACTGCTTGTCAATGGAGATTTCCACTTAAACCTTGTGGGATTTGAACCTGGGTCTCCCATATGGGAGATTCAGTGCTCTTACCACTAGACTACAAGGATGAGTTGAATCTGGGCCAGCAAAACCTGGTCCTGTGTATTGCTGCCTATGCTCAGACTGTTGGCTGGCTGGTACAGTCAGAGTCAATCCCACAAATACATGAAACTATCAGATCTAAAGAAGATTTGTTTGTTTCTTTCAAAACCCAAAAACACTGTTGGCATCTGATGTATTTTTTGTTAATTGTATGTCCAGGACATTTTCTTCAATTGAAACGTACATGAACATTTAACTTGAAAGCACTAAATGTTATGTCCAGTACTCTATGTTAAATTTTATCTCAAACGTCCAGCAGAAACCTTAAGCCCACATCAACTATGAAGACTGCTTTAGGAGACTTAGGAACAGTAGTAAAATGAACAACCTACTGGCTTTGGGAAGCGAAAATAGAATTTGCAGGCTATAAGATGCCCACAAACTCTATCAGAGCTAAAGAAGTGACTACTGGTCAATGGAGATTTCCACTTAAACCTTGTGGGATTTGAACCTGGGTCTCCCATATGGGAGAATCAGTGCTCTAACCAGTAGACTACAAGGATGAGTTTAAGCTGGGCCAGCAAAACCTGGTCCTCTGTATTGCTGCCTATGCTCAGACTGTTGGCTGGCTGCTTTAGGAGACTTAGGAACAGTAATAAAATGAACAGCCTATTGGCTTTGGGAAGGGAAAATAGAATTTGCAGGCTATAAGATGCCCAAAAACTCTATCAGAGCTAAAGAAGTGACTACTGGTCAATGGAGATTTCCACTTAAACCTTGTGGGATTTGAACCTGGGTCTCCCATATGGGAGAATCAGTGCTCTAACCACTAGACTACAAGGATGAGTTGAAGCTGGGCCAGCAAAACCTGGTCCTGTGTATTGCTGCCTATGCTCAGACTGTTGGCTGGCTGGTACAGTCAGAGTCAATCCCACAAATACATGAAAACTATCAGATCTAAAGATTTGTTTGCTTCTTTCAAAACCCAAAGACACTGTTGGCAACTGCTGTATTTTTTGCTAATTTTATGTCCAGGACTCTTTCTTAAATGGAAACTTAAATGAATACATTTAGCTTGAAAGCACTAAATGTTATGTCCAGTACTCTATCTTTAATTTGATCTCAAATGTCCAGCAGAAACCTTAAGCCCACATCAACTATGAAGACTGCTTTAGGAGACTTAGGAACAGTAGTAAAATGAACAACCTACTGGCTTTGGGAAGGGAAAATAGAATTTGCAGGCTCTAAGATGCCCACAAAGTCTATCAGAGCTAAAGAAGAGACTACTTGTCAATGGAGATTTCCACTTAAACCTTGTGGGATTTGAACCTGGGTCTCCCATATGGGAGAATCAGTGCTCTAACCACTAGACTACAAGGATGAGTTGAGTCTGGGCCAGCAAAACCTGGTCCTGTGTATTGCTGCCTATGCTCAGACTGTTGGCTGGCTGGTACAGTCAGAGTCAATCCCACAAATACATGAAACTATCAGATCTAAAGAAGATTTGTTTGTTTCTTTCAAAACCCAAAAACACTGTTGGCATCTGATGTATTTTTTGTTAATTGTATGTCCAGGACATTTTCTTCAATTGAAACGTACATGAACATTTAACTTGAAAGCACTAAATGTTATGTCCAGTACTCTATCTTAAATTTTATCTCAAACGTCCAGCAGAAACCTTAAGCCCACATCAACTATGAAGACTGCTTTAGGAGACTTAGGAACAGTAGTAAAATGAACAACCTACTGGCTTTGGGAAGCGAAAATAGAATTTGCAGGCTATAAGATGCCCACAAACTCTATCAGAGCTAAAGAAGTGACTACTGGTCAGTGGAGATTTCCACTTAAACCTTGTGAGATTTGAACCTGGGTCTCCCATATGGGAGAATCAGTGCTCTAACCACTAGACTACAAGGATGAGTTGAAGCTGGGCCAGCAAAACCTGGTCCTGTGTATTGCTGCCTATGCTCAGACTGTTGGCTGGCTGGTACAGTCAGAGTCAATCCCACAAATACATGAAAACTATCAGATCTAAAGATTTGTTTGCTTCTTTCAAATCCCAAAGACACTGTTGGCATCTGCTGTATTTTTTGCTAATTTTATGTCCAGGACTCTTTCTTAAATGGAAACTTACACAAACTCTATCAGAGCTAAAGAAGTGACTACTGGTCAATGGAGATTTCCACTTTAACCTTGTGGGATTTGAACCTGGGTCTCCCATATGGGAGAATCAGTGCTCTAACCACTAGACTACAAGGATGAGATGAAGCTGGGCCAGCAAAACCTGGTCCTGTGTATTGCTGCCTATGCTCAGACTGTTGGCTGGCTGTTACAGTCAGAGTCAATCCCACAAATACATGAAAACTATCAGATCTAAAGATTTGTTTGCTTCTTTCAAAACCCAAAGACACTGTTGGCAACTGCTGTATTTTTTGCTAATTGTATGTCCAGGACTCTTTCTTAAATGGAAACTTAAATGAATACATTTAGCTTGAAAGCACTAAATGTTATGTCCAGTACTCTATCTTAAATTTGATCTCAAATGTCCAGCAGAAACCTTAAGCCCACATCAACTATGTAGACTGCTTTAGGAGACTTAGGAACAGTAATAAAATGAACAGCCTATTGGCTTTGGGAAGGGAAAACTGAATTTGCAGACTATAAGATGCCCACAAACTCTATCAGAGCTAAAGAAGTGACTACTGGTCAATGGAGATTTCCACTTAAACCTTGTGGGATTTGAACCTGGGTCTCCCATATGGGAGAATCAGTGCTCTAACCACTAGACTACAAGGATCAGTTGAAGCTGGGCCAGCAAAACCTGGTCCTGTGTATTGCTGCCTATGCTCAGACTGTTGGCTGGCTGGTACAGTCAGAGTCAATCCCACAAATACATGAAAACTATCAGATCTAAAGATTTGTTTGCTTCTTTCAAATCCCAAAGACACTGTTGGCATCTGCTGTATTTTTTGCTAATTTTATGTCCAGGACTCTTTCTTAAATGGAAACTTACATGAATACATTTAGCTTGAAAGCATTAATGTTATGTCCAGTACTCTATCTTTAATTTGATCTCAAATGTCCAGCAGAAACCTTAAGCCCACATCAACTATGAAGACTGCTTTAGGATACTTAGGAACAGTAATAAAATGAACAGCCTATTGGCTTTGGGAAGGGAAAAAAGAATTTGCAGGCTATAAGATGCCCACAAACTCTATCAGAGCTAAAGAAGTGACTACTGGTCAACGGAGATTTCCACTTAAACCTTGTGGGATTTGAACCTGGGTCTCCCATATGGGAGAATCAGTGCTCTAACCACTAGACTACAAGGATGAGTTGAAGCTGGGCCAGCAAAACCTGGTCCTGTGTATTGATGCCTATGCTCAGACTGTTGGCTGGCTGGTACAGTCAGAGTCAATCCCACAAATACATGAAACTATCAGATCTAAAGAAGATTTGTTTGTTTCTTACAAAACCCAAAAACACTGTTGGCATCTGATGTATTTTTTGTTAATTGTATGTCCAGGACATTTTCTTCAATTGAAACGTACATGAACATTTAACTTGAAAGCACTAAATGTTATGTCCAGTAATCTATGTTAAATTTTATCTCAAACGTCCAGCAGAAACCTTAAGCCCACATCAACTATGAAGACTGCTTTAGGAGACTTAGGAACAGTAGTAAAATGAACAACCTACTGGCTTTGGGAAGCGAAAATAGAATTTGCAGGCTATAAGATGCCCACAAACTCTATCAGAGCTAAAGAAGTGACTACTGGTCAATGGAGATTTCCACTTAAACCTTGTGGGATTTGAACCTGGGTCTCCCATATGGGAGAATCAGTGCTCTAACCACTAGACTACAAGGATGAGTTTAAGCTGGGCCAGCAAAACCTGGTCCTGTGTATTGCTGCCTATGCTCAGACTGTTGGCTGGCTGCTTTAGGAGACTTAGGAACAGTAATAAAATGAACAGCCTATTGGCTTTGGGAAGGGAAAATAGAATTTGCAGGCTATAAGATGCCCAAAAACTCTATCAGAGCTAAAGAAGTGACTACTGGTCAATGGAGATTTCCACTTAAACCTTGTGGGATTTGAACCTGGGTCTCCCATATGGGAGAATCAGTGCTCTAACCACTAGACTACAAGGATGAGTTGAAGCTGGGCCAGCAAAACCTGGTCCTGTGTATTGCTGCCTATGCTCAGACTGTTGGCTGGCTGGTACAGTCAGAGTCAATCCCACAAATACATGAAAACTATCAGATCTAAAGATTTGTTTGCTTCTTTCAAAACCCAAAGACACTGTTGGCAACTGCTGTATTTTTTGCTAATTTTTATGTCCAGGACTCTTTCTTAAATGGAAACTTAAATGAATACATTTAGCTTGAAAGCATTAATGTTATGTCCAGTACTCTATCTTTAATTTGATCTCAAATGTCCAGCAGAAACCTTAAGCCCACATCAACTATGAAGACTGCTTTAGGATACTTAGGAACAGTAATAAAATGAACAGCCTATTGGCTTTGGGAAGGGAAAATAGAATTTGCAGGCTATAAGATGCCCACAAACTCTATCAGAGCTAAAGAAGTGACTACTGGTCAACGGAGATTTCCACTTAAACCTTGTGGGATTTGAACCTGGGTCTCCCATATGGGAGAATCAGTGCTCTAACCACTAGACTACAAGGATGAGTTGAAGCTGGGCCAGCAAAACCTGGTCCTGTGTATTGATGCCTATGCTCAGACTGTTGGCTGGCTGGTACAGTCAGAGTCAATCCCACAAATACATGAAAACTATCAGATCTAAAGAAGACTTGTTTGCTTCTTTCAAAACCCAAAGACACTGTTGGCATCTGCTGTATTTTTTGCTAATTTTATGTCCAGGACTCTTTCTTAAATGGAAACTTACATGAATACATTTAGCTTGAAAGCATTAATGTTATGTCCAGTACTCTTTCTTAAATTTGATCTCAAATGTCCAGCAGAAACCTTAAGCCCACATCAACTATGAAGACTGCTTTAGGAGACTTAGGAACAGTAGTAAAATGAACAACCTACTGGCTTTGGGAAGGGAAAATAGAAATTGCAGGCTCTAAGATGCCCACAAAGTCTATCAGAGCTAAAGAAGTGACTACTGGTCAATGGAGATTTCCACTTAAACCTTGTGGGATTTGAACCTGGGTCTCCCATATGGGAGAATCAGTTCTCTAACCACTAGACTACAAGGATGGGTTGCAGCTGGGCCAGCAAAACCTGGTCCTGTGTATTGATGCCTATGCTCAGACTGTTGGCTGGCTGGTACAGTCAGAGTCAATCCCACAAATACATGAAAACTATCAGATCTAAAGATTTGTTTGCTTCTTTCAAAACCCAAAGACACTGTTGGCAACTGCTGTATTTTTTGCTAATTGTATGTCCAGGACTCTTTCTTAAATGGAAACTTAAATGAATACATTTAGCTTGAAAGCACTAAATGTTATGTCCAGTACTCTATCTTTAATTTGATCTCAAATGTCCAGCAGAAACCTTAAGCCCACATCAACTATGAAGACTGCTTTAGGAGACTTAGGAACAGTAGTAAAATGACCAACCTGGCTTTGGGAAGGGAAAATAGAATTTGCAGGCTCTAAGATGCCCACAAAGTCTATCAGAGCTAAAGAAGTGACTACTGGTCAATGGAGATTTCCACTTAAACCTTGTGGGATTTGAACCTGGGTCTCCCATATGGGAGAATCAGTGCTCTAACCACTAGACTACAAGGATGAGTTGAAGCTGGGCCAGCAAAACCTGGTCCTGTGTATTGCTGCCTATGCTCAGACTGTTGGCTGGCTGGTACAGTCAGAGTCAATCCCACAAATACATGAAAACTATCAGATCTAAAGAAGACTTGTTTGCTTCTTTCAAAACCCAAAGACACTGTTGGCATCTGCTGTATTTTTTGCTAATTGTATGTCCTGGACTCTTTCTTAAATTGAAACTTACATGAATACATTTTGCTTGAAAACACTAAATGTTATGTCCAGTACTCTATCTTAAATTTTATCTCAAACGTCCAGCAGAAACCTTAAGCCCACATCAACTATGAAGACTGCTTTAGGAGACTTAGGAACAGTAGTAAAATGAACAACCTACTGGCTTTGGGAAGGGAAAATAGAATTTGCAGGCTCTAAGATGCCCACAAAGTCTATCAGAGCTAAAGAAGAGACTACTTGTCAATGGAGATTTCCACTTAAACCTTGTGGGATTTGAACCTGGGTCTCCCATATGGGAGAATCAGTGCTCTAACCACTAGACTACAAGGATGAGTTGAAGCTGGGCCAGCAAAACCTTGTCTTGTGTTTTGCTGCCTATGCTCAGACTGTTGGCTGGCTTGTACAGTCAGAGTCAATCCCACAAATACATGAAAACTATCAGATCTAAAGAAGACTTGTTTGCTTCTTTCAAAACCCAAAGACACTGTTGGCAACTGCTGTATTTTTTGCTAATTGTATGTCCAGGACTCTTTCTTAAATGGAAACTTAAATGAATACATTTAGCTTGAAAGCACTAAATGTTATGTCCAGTACTCTATCTTAAATTTGATCTCAAATGTCCAGCAGAAACCTTAAGCCCACATCAACTATGAAGACTGCTTTAGGAGACTTAGGAACAGTAATAAAATGAACAGCCTATTGGCTTTGGGAAGGGAAAACTGAATTTGCAGGCTATAAGATGCCCACAAACTCTATCAGAGCTAAAGAAGTGACTACTGGTCAATGGAGATTTCCACTTAAACCTTGTGGAATTTGAACCTGGGTCTCCCATATGGGAGAATCAGTGCTCTAACCACTAGACTACAAGGATGAGTTGAAGCTGGGCCAGCAAAACCTGGTCCTGTGTATTGCTGCCTATGCTCAGACTGTTGGCTGGCTGGTACAGTCAGAGTCAATCCCACAAATACATGAAAACTATCAGATCTAAAGATTTGTTTGCTTCTTTCAAATCCCAAAGACACTGTTGGCATCTGCTGTATTTTTTGCTAATTTTATGTCCAGGACTCTTTCTTAAATGGAAACTTACATGAATACATTTAGCTTGAAAGCATTAATGTTATGTCCAGTACTCTATCTTTAATTTGATCTCAAATGTCCAGCAGAAACCTTAAGCCCACATCAAGTATGAAGACTGCTTTAGGATACTTAGGAACAGTAATAAAATGAACAGCCTATTGGCTTTGGGAAGGGGAAATAGAATTTGCAGGCTATAAGATGCCCACAAACTCTATCAGAGCTAAAGAAGTGACTACTGGTCATTGGAGATTTCCACTTAAACCTTGTGGGATTTGAACCTGGGTCTCCCATATGGGAGAATCAGTGCTCTAACCACTAGACTACAAGGATGAGTTGAAGCTGTGCCAGCAAAACCTGGTCCTGTGTATTGATGCCTATGCTCAGACTGTTGGCTGGCTGGTACAGTCAGAGTCAATCCCACAAATACATGAAAACTATCAGATCTAAAGATTTGTTTGCTTCTTTCAAAACCCAAAGACACTGTTGGCAACTGCTGTATTTTTTGCTAATTGTATGTCCAGGACTCTTTCTTAAATGGAAACTTAAATGAATACATTTAGCTTGAAAGCACTAAATGTTATGTCCAGTACTCTATCTTAAATTTGATCTCAAATGTCCAGCAGAAACCTTAGGCCCACATCAACTATGAAGACTGCTTTAGGAGACTTAGGAACAGTAATAAAATGAACAGCCTATTGGCTTTGGGAAGGGAAAATAGAATTTGCAGGCTATAAGATGCCCACAAACTCTATCAGAGCTAAAGAAGTGACTACTGGTCATTGGAGATTTCCACTTAAACCTTGTGGGATTTGAACCTGGGTCTCCCATATGGGAGAAATAGTGCTCTAACCACTAGACTACAAGGATGAGTTGAAGCTGGGCCAGCAAAACCTGGTCCTGTCTATTGCTGCCTATGCTCAGACTGTTGGCTGGCTGGTACAGTCAGAGTCAATCCCACAAATACATGAAAACTATCAGATCTAAAGAAGACTTGTTTGCTTCTTTCAAAACCCAAAGACACTGTTGGCATCTGCTGTATTTTTTGCTAATTGTATGTCCAGGACTCTTTCTTAAATTGAAACTTACATGAATACATTTTGCTTGAAAACACTAAATGTTATGTCCAGTACTCTATCTTTAATTTGATCTCAAATGTCCAGCAGAAACCTTAAGCCCACATCAACTATGAAGACTGCTTTAGGAGACTTAGGAACAGTAATAAAATGAACAGCCTACTGGCTTTGGGAAGGGAAAACTGAATTTGCAGGCTATAAGATGCCCACAAACTCTATCAGGGCTAAAGAAGTGACTACTGGTCAATGGAGATTTCCACTTAAACCTTGTGGGATTTGAACCTGGGTCTCCCATATGGGAGAATCAGTGCTCTAACCCCTAGACTACAAGGATAAGTTGAAGCTGGGCCAGCAAAACCTTGTCTTGTGTTTTGCTGCCTATGCTCAGACTGTTGGCTGGCTTGTACAGTCAGAGTCAATCCCACAAATACATGAAAACTATCAGATCTAAAGAAGACTTGTTTGCTTCTTTCGAAACCCAAAGACACTGTTGGCATCTGCTGTATTTTTTGCTAATTTTATGTCCAGGACTCTTTCTTAAATGGAAACTTACATGAATACATTTAGCTTGAAAGCATTAATGTTATGTCCAGTACTCTATCTTAAATTTGATCTCAAATGTCCAGCAGAAACCTTAAGCCCACATCAACTATGAAGACTGCTTTAGGAGACTTAGGAACAGTAGTAAAATGAACAACCTACTGGCTTTGGGAAGGGAAAATAGAATTTGCAGGCTCTAAGATGCCCACAAAGTCTATCAGAGCTAAAGAAGTGACTACTGGTCAATGGAGATTTCCACTCAAACCTTGTGGGATTTGAACCTGGGTCTCCCATATGGGAGAATCAGTGCTCTAACCACTAGACTACAAGGATGAGTTGAAGCTGGGCCAGCAAAACCTGGTCCTGTGTATTGCTGCCTATGCTCAGACTGTTGGCTGGCTGGTACAGTCAGAGTCAATCCCACAAATACATGAAAACGTCTCGGGTTACGTAGGTAACCCTGGTTCCCTGAGAAGGGAACGAGACGCTGCGTCGCCATAGCAACGCTTTGGGGAACGCCTCGGCGTGACTGATCTGAAGCACGTGTAACACATAATCAATAATTTGATGATTGGATATAGGCTGGATGCCGTGCGGACCAAGGGTATAAGAAGGCATCCCACACAAACACACTCGCTACCAGTGCCGAAGCAAGTGCCTACAGGGATGCAGGGAGTATGGCATGGAGACGCAGCGTCTCGTTCCCTTCTCAGGGAACCAGGGTTACCTACGTAACCCGAGACGTTCCCTTTCGAGGAACTCGAGCTGCGTCGCCATAGCAACGCTTTGGGGAACGAGATGCCCACGCTTCCATACTACCAAATGCCTGTAGCGTGTATAACTGAACACAGTCAAGGCAAAGAACCTGGGACCCTACAGGGGTCTAGGTCTAGACCATAAAATCTGACGTAGGTGAGCGGCGAAGACCAACCGGCCGCATTACACACGTCAAGAGAGGCGCCTGACCCTAAGGCCTTAGAGGCAGCCATACCCCGGGTAGAGTGGGCCCTCACAGCGACAGGTGAGAGTAAGCCCTGATGTTCATAAGCCAGTGAGATAGCATCTACTATCCATCTGCTCAAAGTCTGCTTGGTCGCCGGTAAAACCTTTTCTGGGTGAACCAAAGCACACAAATAGCTGCTCGGACTTCCTCCACTGAGCAGTCCTGTGAACGTATGTGTCCAGTGCAGTGCTCGCACAGGACACAACAAATTCAGCTTTTCTTGGTCCGCGCTCCTGAAGGGGGGGGGGACAAAGGGCCTGTAGAACAATGGGCCTCGGCACATTGTTCAGCACCTTGGGAATATAACCTGGCTTCGGGTGTAAAAAAGCCTTAGCCATCCCAGGTGCAAACTCCAGACATGTCGGGGATACTGACAGGGCCTGAAGGTCCCCCACTCGCTTTAAAGAGGTGATAGCAGAAGGAACACAGCCTTAAAGGCCAGAAACCTATCTGGCAAAGTCTCAAATGGCTCGAGCGGAGCCGACGAGAGCCCTTCCAGCATGACTGGTAGGTCCCAAGTTGGCACCCTTGTGCGGCTAACACGTCGCAACCTGCGAGTGCCACAAAGAAAGCGAGCCAGTAACGGGTGTCTACCCACTGATGAGCCTTCCACCGAAGTATGGTAGGCAGAAACTGCTGCCGTTTAAACCTTAATAGTGAAAGGAGTAAACTCAGAGAAACGCTCCTGCAGAAACCTCAGCACTACGTTGACAGGCAGTTATAACTGGGTCTGTCAGATGAGCTGAACACCAAGAGGTGAACATTTCCCACTTAAGGGAATAAAGTTGCCCCGTGGAGGGATAAACACAACCACGGGGGAAAGCATACAGACGTAGCCTCGGCCATGCCTGTACCATGGAAAACCACAGTGGGAGAAGTGTGGTGTCCTGGGATGCAAACAGATCTACCTCTGCGCGTCCTAACCTTTTCCAGATGTGGTTCACCACATCTAGATGAAGTTTCCACTCTCACTGGAGATGTGTCGAAGGGGCATCTGCCACATTCAGGTGGCCTGGTATGTAGACTGCCCTCAGAGAGTCCAGAAGTGTATGGTAGGCAGAAACTGCTGCCACCTATACCTTAAAGGTGGAGAAATGATGGTCTCCACAACCTCAGTTGGTAGCATGACATTCTTCCAAAGGAGTATGGTAGGCAGAGACTGCTGCCACCTAGACCTTAAGGGGTGGAAGTAGTTAAGCCAGCAGAGATATGCTCCTGCAGAAACATCAGTACCACGTCAAGGGGCAGTTGACTGGGTCTGTCAGGTGAGCTGAACACCGAAAGGTGAAGTTTCTCTACTTTAGGGCATAAGCTTCCTCGTTGAGGGAGCTCTGAAGTAATCATCTGGTTCACACAACCTCATTCAGGAGCATGAGGTCCCTCCAAAGGAGCATGGTAGGCAGAGACTGCTGCCACCTAGACCTTAAGGGGTGGAAGTAGTTAAGCCAGCAGAGAATTGCTGCTGCAGAAACCTCAGTACCACATAAACACGGCAGTTGACTGGGTTTGTAAGGGGAATTTAACACCAATAGGTGAAAGATTCTCCACTTAAGAGCATAAAGCTCTCTTGAGGGTTGTCCAGACGAAATATGAGGTCCTTCCAGAAGGAATACGGAAGGCAGAAACCGCTGCCACCTAAGCCTTAAGAGTGGAAGGAATTAAGCCAGCGGAGAATTGCTCCTGCAGAAACCTCAGCACCACATAAACAGGGCAGGTGATTGGGTCTGTCACGTGAGCTGAACACCATGAGGTGAAGTTTCTCCACTTAGGGCCTAAGCTCCCTGAGGGAGCTCTGGAGTAATCATATGGGCTCCACAACCTCAGTTGGGAGCCTGACATCCTTCCAAAGGAGTATGGTAGGCAGAGACTGCTGCCACCTAAACCTCAGAGTGGAAGGAGTTAAGCCAGCAGAGATTTGCTCCAGCAGAAACCTCAGCACCACGTCAAGGGACAGTTGACTGGGTCTGACAGGTTAGCTGAACACCAAGAAGTAAAGTTTCTCCACTTAAGGCCTAAGCTTTCTCCTTGAGGAAGCTCTGGAGTAATCATATTGTCTCCACAACCTCAGTTGGGAGCCTGACATCCTTCCAAAGGAGTATGGTAGGCAGAGACTGCTGCCACCTAAACCTTAGAGTGGAAGGAGATAAGTCAGCAGAGATTTGCTCCTACAGAAACTTCAGCACCACAACAACGGCAGTTGACTGGGACTGTATGGAGTAAATAATGGTCTACACAACCTCAGTTGGGAGACCTGAGCCTGCGAGCCTGGCCCCCTCAGAGGCCAAGCTGACAGCTACATATCTCTGGCAAACTTTCTCCAGAACTTCTGTAGCAGAGTGATTGGGGGAAAGAAGAGAAAGCCACATCAGGCAGTGTGTGGTGTCCTGAGACGCAAACAGATCCACCTCTGCGCGTCCAAATACTCTCCAGATGTGGTTCACTACATCTGGCTGGAATCTCAACTCCCCGTGAATGGGCTTTGCCTTACAGGGCATCTGCCATATGCAAGTGGCCTGGGTCTAAACTGTCGTCAACGAGTACAGTTTGTCCAGAGACCACAAATGCCATTATCCCAAAATCAACAATGTTGTGATTTTGGCCCTATCGGCTTTCCATAACTGTACTCCAACCTGTAAGGGATGTGCCTGTTGTCAGCAACACACGCCAGCAGCGCACAGCCAAAACAGTCCTTAGGATAGAAACCAAGGTTTTCTTCACGCCACCAGAGCACGCAGACAATAATGCGTGACTTTGATTGCAGACCCCTTAGAGATTCATTTAAGAAACCACCGATGTGATGCCTGTCTAGACAAACACATGATGGCTCCTCAGGTCTAGAAGGAAATGGGAGTCCAACCCATACCACCATAATTTCCAAGGCAATTTCAGTGCCATAGCCGATGATGAGTTTCAGCGATTTTGACCCTTTTGGCTTTCCATAATCGCACCAACCTGTGAGGGACGCTTCTGTTGTCAGCGTCACACATCGACAACACGCACCCAACACAGGACCTTGGGACAGAAGCCATGCTTTCTTCCTGTTACCACAGCACGCAAAAAACGGTGCGTGACTTTGATCATGCGAGACGGGTTTCCCCTCGGGGAAAACCCTCCCGTGTTGAATGAAGACATAAGCTCTATGTAAGGAATCAGTCCTCGGATCTGATTAAATCACAGTCTGTCTCAGTCACAGGATAGGACTGAGCTACATCATGAACAATTACAAATCCCTCCTTTTGAAACAATAAAGCAATGGCTGTAGGTCATCATTTCTCTCATGTGGAGGTTCTACAGCCTCCTGCACAAGAATGTATACATGCTCCCCACTGGAGCCGGCTGTATGCAGTTCCACCAGTGCAGGTTAATTGCAGCTGCCTGTGGTACTACGCACAGCAGTGAGTGTGCCCAGCGAGGGCACTGAAGGGAAGCAGGCACCATAAATGGGGTGTGAGCTGCTTCGCTTCAATAAGAAATAGTGAGTGCCACGAACGAAGACGTTACCCACCTCAGCGGATGAAGGACTCGAATCGTAACACAAAAGATCATATCTTGACGGCGCACCAGCAGACGATCAGTAGAATAAATGCTGTGTACAGCTGTACAAGCAACACTCAGCATAAACACAAAATCACTGTTTGACACAGCTCACACAGGCTGTGACAAGCAGATATACATACATAGCCTACACATACAGGTGTAGAAAACGTAAAAATATTATTATTTTCATTATTATGTGTATGTACATACATATAATACCTCCATACTGTAAAAAGAGAGGAGGCTTCACGTGGAGACTGCACGTTTAGCCTTAAACAGTAGGCGGATTATGAAGATGGTTCATCTCTCCAGAGATAGATAGCTGAAATATATGGCTCTCACGCAAGGCGCCTTCCCGATTCGGCGAAAGAGAGAGAGAGAGAGCGGACGTTACGTGCAAGCAGAGATACCGCCGCCTGCACGAAATCATATGGCGACTCCCACGAGTGCAACCGCTGCTGAGAAGCGGGATCGCAGCCGCGAGCCCAAGCTTCCTAGAAAGCGAAAGACAGATGTCATGGGTGTAGGCGGGGATACCGCCGCCTGCACGCACGAGTGCAGTCACCGCTTTGCCTCGACAGAAGCGGGACCGGATCCGTAAGGGCGCGAGCCCGATATATCCTTCTCTAAGCGCGAAGCTGGAGCGCAACACGTGCACGGGAATGCTCACAGTGCACACAGCCAGGTTTCTCAAAAGCCAACTGTGCGTGCTGCGCTCTAGACACATATACATGTGTATCCTTGTCTGTGATATCGCGCCGACAGGGAGATACACATACATGAACTTCATAAAACATACTTCAGATTTATGCAAACGTACACGCAGTCGCTTGCTGAGGCACTGGGGGCGGGTGTGTTTGTGTGGGGTGCCTTCTTGTGCCCTTGGTCCGCACGGCATCCAGCCTATATCCAATCATCAAATTATTGATTATGTGTTACACGTGCTTCAGATCAGTCACGCCGAGGCGTTCCCCAAAGCGTTGCTATGGCGACGCAGCTCGAGTTCCTCGAAAGGGAACTATCAGATCTAAAGAAGACTTGTTTGCTTCTTTCAAAACCCAAAGACACTGTTGGCATCTGCTGTATTTTTTGCTAATTGTATGTCCTGGACTCTTTCTTAAATTGAAACTTACATGAATACATTTTGCTTGAAAACACTAAATGTTATGTCCAGTACTCTATCTTAAATTTTATCTCAAACGTCCAGCAGAAACCTTAAGCCCACATCAACTATGAAGACTGCTTTAGGAGACTTAGGAACAGTAGTAAAATGAACAACCTACTGGCTTTGGGAAGGGAAAATAGAATTTGCAGGCTCTAAGATGCCCACAAAGTCTATCAAAGCTAAAGAAGAGACTACTTGTCAATGAAGATTTCCACTTAAACCTTGTGGGATTTGAACCTGGGTCTCCCATATGGGAGAATCAGTGCTCTCACCACTAGACTACAAGGATGAGTTGAATCTGGGCCAGCAAAACCTGGTCCTGTGTATTGCTGCCTATGCTCAGACTGTTGGCTGGCTGGTACAGTCAGAGTCAATCCCACAAATACATGAAAACTATCAGATCTAAAGATTTGTTTGCTTCTTTCAAAACCCAAAGACATTGTTGGCAACTGCTGTATTTTTTGCTAATTGTATGTCCAGGACTCTTTCTTAAATGGAAACTTAAATGAATACATTTAGCTTGAAAGCACTAAATGTTATGTCCAGTACTCTATCTTAAATTTGATCTCAAATGTCCAGCAGAAACCTTAAGCCCACATCAACTATGAAGACTGCTTTAGGAGACTTAGGAACAATAATAAAATGAACAGCCTATTGGCTTTGAGAAGGGAAAATAGAATTTGCAGGCTATAAGATGCCCACAAACTCTATCAGCGCTAAAGAAGTGACTACTGGTCATTGGAGATTTCCACTTAAACCTTGTGGGATTTGAACCTGGGTCTCCCATATGGGAGAATCAGTGCTCTAACCACTAGACTACAAGGATGAGTTGAAGCTGGGCCAGCAAAACCTGGTCCTGTGTATTGCTGCCTATGCTCAGACTGTTGGCTGGCTGGTACAGTCAGAGTCAATCCCACAAATACATGAAAACTATCAGATCTAAAGAAGACTTGTTTGCTTCTTTCAAAACCCAAAAACACTGTTGGCATCTGCTGTATTTTTTGCTAATTGTATGTCCAGGACTCTTTCTTAAATTGAAACTTACATGAATACATTTGGCTTGAAAACACTAAATGTTATGTCCAGTACTCTATCTTTAATTTGATCTCAAATGTCCAGCAGAAACCTTAAGCCCACATCAACTATGAAGACTGCTTTAGGAGACTTAGGAACAGTAATAAAATGAACAGCCTACTGGCTTTGGGAAGGGAAAACTGAATTTGCAGGCTATAAGATGCCCACAAACTCTATCAGGGCTAAAGAAGTGACTACTGGTCAATGGAGATTTCCACTTAAACCTTGTGGGATTTGAACCTGGGTCTCCCATATGGGAGAATCAGTGCTCTAACCACTAGACTACAAGGATGAGTTGAATCTGGGCCAGCAAAACCTGGTCCTGTGTATTGCTGCCTATGCTCAGACTGTTGACTGGCTGGTACAGTCAGAGTCAATCCCACAAATACATGAAACTATCAGATCTAAAGAAGATTTGTTTGTTTCTTTCAAAACCCAAAAACACTGTTGGCATCTGATGTATTTTTTGTTAATTGTATGTCCAGGACATTTTCTTCAATTGAAACGTACATGAACATTTAACTTGAAAGCACTAAATGTTATGTCCAGTACTCTATCTTAAATTTTATCTCAAACGTCCAGCAGAAACCTTAAGCCCACATCAACTATGAAGACTGCTTTAGGAGACTTAGGAACAGTAGTAAAATGAACAACCTACTGGCTTTGGGAAGCGAAAATAGTATTTGCAGGCTATAAGATGCCCACAAACTCTATCAGAGCTAAAGAAGTGACTACTGGTCAATGGAGATTTCCACTTAAACCTTGTGGGATTTGAACCTGGGTCTCCCATATGGGAGAATCAGTGCTCTAACCACTAGACTACAAGGATGAGTTGAAGCTGGGCCAGCAAAACCTGGTCCTGTGTATTGCTGCCTATGCTCAGACTGTTGGCTGGCTGCTTTAGGAGACGTAGGAACAGTAATAAAATGAACAGCCTATTGGCTTTGGGAAGGGAAAATAGAATTTGCAGGCTATAAGATGCCCACAAACTCTATCAGAGCTAAATAAGTGACTACTGGTCAATGGAGATTTCCACTTAAACCTTGTGGGATTTGAACCTGGGTTTCCCATATGGGAGAATCAGTGCTCTAACCACTAGACTACAAGGATGAGTTGAAGCTGGGCCAGCAAAACCTGGTCCTGTGTATTGCTGCCTATGCTCAGACTGTTGGCTGGCTGGTACAGTCAGAGTCAATCCCACAAATACATGAAAACTATCAGATCTAAAGATTTGTTTGCTTCTTTCAAAACCCAAAGACACTGTTGGCAACTGCTGTATTTTTTGCTAATTGTATGTCCAGGACTCTTTCTTAAATGGAAACTTAAATGAATACATTTAGCTTGAAAGCACTAAATGTTATGTCCAGTACTCTATCTTAAATTTGATCTCAAATGTCCAGCAGAAACCTTAAGCCCACATCAACTATGAAGACTGCTTTAGGAGACTTAGGAACAGTAATAAAATGAACAGCCTATTGGCTTTGGGAAGGGAAAATACAATTTGCAGGCTCTAAGATGCCCACAAACTCTATCAGAGCTAAAGAAGTGACTACTGGTCATTGGAGATTTCCACTTAAACCTTGTGGGATTTGAACCTGGGTCTCCCATATGGGAGAATCAGTGCTCTAACCACTAGACTACAAGGATGAGTTGAAGCTGGGCCAGCAAAACCTGGTCCTGTGTATTGCTGCCTATGCTCAGACTGTTGGCTGGCTGGTACAGTCAGAGTCAATCCCACAAATACATGAAAACTATCAGATCTAAAGATTTGTTTGCTTCTTTCAAAACCCAAAGACACTGTTGGCAACTGCTGTATTTTTTGCTAATTGTATGTCCAGGACTCTTTCTTAAATGGAAACTTAAATGAATACATTTAGCTTGAAAGCACTAAATGTTATGTCCAGTACTCTATCTTAAATTTGATCTCAAATGTCCAGCAGAAACCTTAAGCCCACATCAACTATGAAGACTGCTTTAGGAGACTTAGGAACAGTAGTAAAATGAACAACCTACTGGCTTTGGGAAGGGAAAATACAATTTGCAGGCTCTAAGATGCCCACAAAGTCTATCAGAGCTAAAGAAGAGACTACTTGTCAATGGAGATTTCCACTTAAACCTTGTGGAATTTGAACCTGGGTCTCCCATATGGGAGAATCAGTGCTCTAACCACTAGACTACAAGGATGAGTTGAATCTGGGCCAGCAAAACCTGGTCCTGTGTATTGCTGCCTATGCTCAGACTGTTGGCTGGCTGGTACGGTCAGAGTCAATTCCACAAATACATGAAACTATCAGATCTAAAGAAGATTTGTTTGTTTCTTTCAAAACCCAAAAACACGGTTGGCATCTGATGTATTTTTTGTAATTGTATGTCCAGGACATTTTCTTCAATTGAAACGTACATGAACATTTAACTTGAAAGCACTAAATGTTATGTCCAGTACTCTATGTTAAATTTTATCTCAAACGTCCAGCAGAAACCTTAAGCCCACATCAACTATGAAGACTGCTTTAGGAGACTTAGGAACAGTAGTAAAATGAACAACCTACTGGCTTTGGGAAGCGAAAATAGAATTTGCAGGCTATAAGATGCCCACAAACTCTATCAGAGCTAAAGAAGTGACTACTGGTCAATGGAGATTTCCACTTAAACCTTGTGGGATTTGAACCTGGGTCTCCCATATGGGAGAATCAGTGCTCTAACCACTAGACTACAAGGATGAGTTGAAGCTGGGCCAGCAAAACCTGGTCCTGTGTATTGCTGCCTATGCTCAGACTGTTGGCTGGCTGCTTTAGGAGACTTAGGAACAGTAATAAAATGAACAGCCTATTTGCTTTGGGAAGGGAAAATAGAATTTGCAGGCTATAAGATGCCCACAAACTCTATCAGAGCAAAATAAGTGTCTACTGGTCAATGGAGATTTCCGCTTAAACCTTGTGGGATTTGAACCTGGGTTTCCCATATGGGAGAATCAGTGCTCTAACCACTAGACTACAAGGATGAGTTGAAGCTGGGCCAGCAAAACCTGGTCCTGTGTATTGCTGCCTATGCTCAGACTTTTGGCTGGCTGGTACAGTCAGAGTCAATCCCACAAATACATGAAAACTATCAGATCTAAAGATTTGTTTGCTTCTTTCAAATCCCAAAGACACTGTTGGCATCTGCTGTATTTTTTGCTAATTTTATGTCCAGGACTCTTTCTTAAATGGAAACTTACATGAATACATTTAGCTTGAAAGCATTAATGTTATGTCCAGTACTCTATCTTTAATTTGATCTCAAATGACCAGCAGAAACCTTAAGCCCACATCAACTATGAAGACTGCTTTAGGATACTTAGGAACAGTAATAAAATGAACAGCCTATTGGCTTTGGGAAGGGAAAATAGAATTTGCAGGCTATAAGATGCCCACAAACTCTATCAGAGCTAAAGAAGTGACTACTGGTCAATGGAGATTTCCACTTAAACCTTGTGGGATTTGAACCTGGGTCTCCCATATGGGAGAATCAGTGCTCTAACCACTAGACTACAAGGATGAGATGAAGCTGGGCCAGCAAAACCTGGTCCTGTGTATTGCTGCCTATGCTCAGACTGTTGGCTGGCTGGTACAGTCAGAGTCAATCCCACAAATACATGAAAACTATCAGATCTAAAGATTTGTTTGCTTCTTTCAAAACTCAAAGACACTGTTGGCAACTGCTGTATTTTTTGCTAATTGTATGTCCAGGACTCTTTCTTAAATGGAAACTTAAATGAATACATTTAGCTTGAAAGCACTAAATGTTATGTCCAGTACTCTATCTTAAATTTGATCTCAAATGTCCAGCAGAAACCTTAAGCCCACATCAACTATGAAGATTGCTTTAGGAGACTTAGGAACAGTAATAAAATGAACAGCCTATTGGCTTTGGGACGGGAAAACTGAATTTGCAGGCTATAAGATGCCCACAAACTCTATCAGAGCTAAAGAAGTGACTACTGGTCAATGGAGATTTCCACTTAAACCTTGTGGGATTTGAACCTGGGTCTCCCATATGGGAGAATCAGTGCTCTAACCACTAGACTACAAGGATCAGTTGAAGCTGGGCCAGCAAAACCTGGTCCTGTGTATTTCTGCCTATGCTCAGACTGTTGGCTGGCTGGTACAGTCAGAGTCAATCCCACAAATACATGAAAACTATCAGATCTAAAGATTTGTTTGCTTCTTTCAAATCCCAAAGACACTGTTGGCATCTGCTGTATTTTTTGCTAATTTTATGTCCAGGACTCTTTCTTAAATGGAAACTTACATGAATACATTTAGCTTGAAAGCATTAATGTTATGTCCAGTACTCTATCTTTAATTTGATCTCAAATGACCAGCAGAAACCTTAAGCCCACATCAACTATGAAGACTGCTTTAGGATACTTAGGAACAGTAATAAAATGAACAGCCTATTGGCTTTGGGAAGGGAAAATAGAATTTGCAGGCTATAAGATGCCCACAAACTCTATCAGAGCTAAAGAAGTGACTACTGGTCAATGGAGATTTCCACTTAAACCTTGTGGGATTTGAACCTGGGTCTCCCATATGGGAGAATCAGTGCTCTAACCACTAGACTACAAGGATGAGATGAAGCTGGGCCAGCAAAACCTGGTCCTGTGTATTGCTGCCTATGCTCAGACTGTTGGCTGGCTGGTACAGTCAGAGTCAATCCCACAAATACATGAAAACTATCAGATCTAAAGATTTGTTTGCTTCTTTCAAAACTCAAAGACACTGTTGGCAACTGCTGTATTTTTTGCTAATTGTATGTCCAGGACTCTTTCTTAAATGGAAACTTAAATGAATACATTTAGCTTGAAAGCACTAAATGTTATGTCCAGTACTCTATCTTAAATTTGATCTCAAATGTCCAGCAGAAACCTTAAGCCCACATCAACTATGAAGATTGCTTTAGGAGACTTAGGAACAGTAATAAAATGAACAGCCTATTGGCTTTGGGACGGGAAAACTGAATTTGCAGGCTATAAGATGCCCACAAACTCTATCAGAGCTAAAGAAGTGACTACTGGTCAATGGAGATTTCCACTTAAACCTTGTGGGATTTGAACCTGGGTCTCCCATATGGGAGAATCAGTGCTCTAACCACTAGACTACAAGGATCAGTTGAAGCTGGGCCAGCAAAACCTGGTCCTGTGTATTTCTGCCTATGCTCAGACTGTTGGCTGGCTGGTACAGTCAGAGTCAATCCCACAAATACATGAAAACTATCAGATCTAAAGATTTGTTTGCTTCTTTCAAATCCCAAAGACACTGTTGGCATCTGCTGTATTTTTTGCTAATTTTATGTCCAGGACTCTTTCTTAAATGGAAACTTACATGAATACATTTAGCTTGAAAGCATTAATGTTATGTCCAGTACTCTATCTTTAATTTGATCTCAAATGACCAGCAGAAACCTTAAGCCCACATCAACTATGAAGACTGCTTTAGGATACTTAGGAACAGTAATAAAAGGAACAGCCTATTGGCTTTGGGAAGGGAAAATAGAATTTGCAGGCTATAAGATGCCCACAAACTCTATCAGAGCTAAAGAAGTGACTACTGGTCAATGGAGATTTCCACTTAAACCTTGTGGGATTTGAACCTGGGTCTCCCATATGGGAGAATCAGTGCTCTAACCACTAGACTACAAGGATGAGATGAAGCTGGGCCAGCAAAACCTGGTCCTGTGTATTGCTGCCTATGCTCAGACTGTTGGCTGGCTGGTACAGTCAGAGTCAATCCCACAAATACATGAAAACTATCAGATCTAAAGATTTGTTTGCTTCTTTCAAAACTCAAAGACACTGTTGGCAACTGCTGTATTTTTTGCTAATTGTATGTCCAGGACTCTTTCTTAAATGGAAACTTAAATGAATACATTTAGCTTGAAAGCACTAAATGTTATGTCCAGTACTCTATCTTAAATTTGATCTCAAATGTCCAGCAGAAACCTTAAGCCCACATCAACTATGAAGATTGCTTTAGGAGACTTAGGAACAGTAATAAAATGAACAGCCTATTGGCTTTGGGATGGGAAAACTGAATTTGCAGGCTATAAGATGCCCACAAACTCTATCAGAGCTAAAGAAGTGACTACTGGTCAATGGAGATTTCCACTTAAACCTTGTGGGATTTGAACCTGGGTCTCCCATATGGGAGAATCAGTGCTCTAACCACTAGACTACAAGGATCAGTTGAAGCTGGGCCAGCAAAACCTGGTCCTGTGTATTTCTGCCTATGCTCAGACTGTTGGCTGGCACAGTCAGAGTCAATCCCACAAATACATGAAAACTATCAGATCTAAAGATTTGTTTGCTTCTTTCAAATCCCAAAGACACTGTTGGCATCTGCTGTATTTTTTGCTAATTTTATGTCCAGGACTCTTTCTTAAATGGAAACTTACATGAATACATTTAGCTTGAAAGCATTAATGTTATGTCCAGTACTCTATCTTTAATTTGATCTCAAATGACCAGCAGAAACCTTAAGCCCACATCAACTATGAAGACTGCTTTAGGAGACTTAGGAACAGTAATAAAATGAACAGCCTATTGGCTTTGGGACGGGAAAACTGAATTTGCAGGCTATAAGATGCCCACAAACTCTATCAGAGCTAAAGAAGTGACTACTGGTCAATGGAGATTTCCACTTAAACCTTGTGGGATTTGAACCTGGGTCTCCCATATGGGAGAATCAGTGCTCTAACCACTAGACTACAAGGATCAGTTGAAGCTGGGCCAGCAAAACCTGGTCCTGTGTATTTCTGCCTATGCTCAGACTGTTGGCTGGCTGGTACAGTCAGAGTCAATCCCACAAATACATGAAAACTATCAGATCTAAAGATTTGTTTGCTTCTTTCAAATCCCAAAGACACTGTTGGCATCTGCTGTATTTTTTGCTAATTTTATGTCCAGGACTCTTTCTTAAATGGAAACTTACATGAATACATTTAGCTTGAAAGCATTAATGTTATGTCCAGTACTCTATCTTTAATTTGATCTCAAATGACCAGCAGAAACCTTAAGCCCACATCAACTATGAAGACTGCTTTAGGAGACTTAGGAACAGTAATAAAATGAACAGCCTATTGGCTTTGGGACGGGAAAACTGAATTTGCAGGCTATAAGATGCCCACAAACTCTATCAGAGCTAAAGAAGTGACTACTGGTCAATGGAGATTTCCACTTAAACCTTGTGGGATTTGAACCTGGGTCTCCCATATGGGAGAATCAGTGCTCTAACCACTAGACTACAAGGATGAGTTGAAGCTGGGCCAGCAAAACCTGGTCCTGTGTATTGCTGCCTATGCTCAGACTGTTGGCTGGCTGGTACAGTCAGAGTCAATCCCACAAATACATGAAAACTATCAGATCTAAAGATTTGTTTGCTTCTTTCAAATCCCAAAGACACTGTTGGCATCTGCTGTATTTTTTGCTAGATTTATGTCCAGGACTCTTTCTTAAATGGAAACTTACATGAATACATTTAGCTTGAAAGCATTAATGTTATGTCCAGTACTCTATCTTTAATTTGATCTCAAATGTCCAGCAGAAACCTTAAGCCCACATCAACTATGAAGACTGCTTTAGGATACTTAGGAACAGTAATAAAATGAACAGCCTATTGGCTTTGGGAAGGGAAAATAGAATTTGCAGGCTATAAGATGCCCACAAACTCTATCAGAGCTAAAGAAGTGACTACTGGTCAACGGAGATTTCCACTTAAACCTTGTGGGATTTGAACCTGGGTCTCCCATATGGGAGAATCAGTGCTCTAACCACTAGACTACAAGGATGAGTTGAAGCTGGGCAAGCAAAACCTGGTCCTGTGTATAGATGCCTATGCTCAGACTGTTGGCTGGCTGGTACAGTCAGAGTCAATCCCACAAATACATGAAAACTATCAGATCTAAAGATTTGTTTGCTTCTTTCAAAACCCAAAGACACTGTTGGCAACTGCTATATTTTTTGCTAATTGTATGTCCAGGACTCTTTCTTAAATGGAAACTTACATGAATACATTTAGCTTGAAAGCATTAATGTTATGTCCAGTACTCTATCTTAAATTTGATCTCAAATGTCCAGCAGAAACCTTAAGCCCACATCAACTATGAAGACTGCTTTAGGAGACTTAGGAACAGTAGTAAAATGAACAACCTACTGGCTTTGGGAAGGGAAAATAGAATTTGCAGGCTCTAAGATGCCCACAAATTCTATCAGAGCTAAAGAAGTGACTACTGGTCAATGGAGATTTCCACTTAAACCTTGTGGGATTTGAACCTGGGTCTCCCATATGGGAGCATCAGTGCTCTAACCACTAGACTACAAGGATGAGTTGAAGCTGGGCCAGCAAAACCTGGTCCTGTGTATTGCTGCCTATGCTCAGACTGTTGGCTGGCTGGTACAGTCAGAGTCAATCCCACAAATACATGAAAACTATCAGATCTAAAGAAGACTTGTTTGCTTCTTTCAAAACCCAAAGACACTGTTGGCATCTGCTGTATTTTTTGCTAATTGTATGTCCTGGACTCTTTCTTAAATTGAAACTTACATGAATACATTTTGCTTGAAAACACTAAATGTTATGTCCAGTACTCTATCTTAAATTTTATCTCAAACGTCCAGCAGAAACCTTAAGCCCACATCAACTATGAAGACTGCTTTAGGAGACTTAGGAACAGTAGTAAAATGAACAACCTACTGGCTTTGGGAAGGGAAAATAGAATTTGCAGGCTCTAAGATGCCCACAAAGTCTATCAGAGCTAAAGAAGAGACTACTTGTCAATGGAGATTTCCACTTAAACCTTGTGGGATTTGAACCTGGGTCTCCCATATGGGAGAATCAGTGCTCTAACCACTAGACTACAAGGATGAGTTGAAGCTGGGCCAGCAAAACCTGGTCCTGTGTATTGCTGCCTATGCTCAGACTGTTGGCTGGCTGGTACAGTCAGAGTCAATCCCACAAATACATGAAACTATCAGATCTAAAGAAGATTTGTTTGTTTCTTACAAAACCCAAAAACACTGTTGGCATCTGATGTATTTTTTGTTAATTGTATGTCCAGGACATTTTCTTCAATTGAAACGTACATGAACATTTAACTTGAAAGCACTAAATGTTATGTCCAGTAATCTATGTTAAATTTTATCTCAAACGTCCAGCAGAAACCTTAAGCCCACATCAACTATGAAGACTGCTTTAGGAGACTTAGGAACAGTAGTAAAATGAACAACCTACTGGCTTTGGGAAGCGAAAATAGAATTTGCAGGCTATAAGATGCCCACAAACTCTATCAGAGCTAAAGAAGTGACTACTGGTCAATGGAGATTTCCACTTAAACCTTGTGGGATTTGAACCTGGGTCTCCCATATGGGAGAATCAGTGCTCTAACCACTAGACTACAAGGATGAGTTTAAGCTGGGCCAGCAAAACCTGGTCCTGTGTATTGCTGCCTATGCTCAGACTGTTGGCTGGCTGCTTTAGGAGACTTAGGAACAGTAATAAAATGAACAGCCTATTGGCTTTGGGAAGGGAAAATAGAATTTGCAGGCTATAAGATGCCCAAAAACTCTATCAGAGCTAAAGAAGTGACTACTGGTCAATGGAGATTTCCACTTAAACCTTGTGGGATTTGAACCTGGGTCTCCCATATGGGAGAATCAGTGCTCTAACCACTAGACTACAAGGATGAGTTGAAGCTGGGCCAGCAAAACCTGGTCCTGTGTATTGCTGCCTATGCTCAGACTGTTGGCTGGCTGGTACAGTCAGAGTCAATCCCACAAATACATGAAAACTATCAGATCTAAAGATTTGTTTGCTTCTTTCAAAACCCAAAGACACTGTTGGCAACTGCTGTATTTTTTGCTAATTTTATGTCCAGGACTCTTTCTTAAATGGAAACTTAAATGAATACATTTAGCTTGAAAGCATTAATGTTATGTCCAGTACTCTATCTTTAATTTGATCTCAAATGTCCAGCAGAAACCTTAAGCCCACATCAACTATGAAGACTGCTTTAGGATACTTAGGAACAGTAATAAAATGAACAGCCTATTGGCTTTGGGAAGGGAAAATAGAATTTGCAGGCTATAATATGCCCACAAACTCTATCAGAGCTAAAGAAGTGACTACTGGTCAACGGAGATTTCCACTTAAACCTTGTGGGATTTGAACCTGGGTCTCCCATATGGGAGAATCAGTGCTCTAACCACTAGACTACAAGGATGAGTTGAAGCTGGGCCAGCAAAACCTGGTCCTGTGTATTGATGCCTATGCTCAGACTGTTGGCTGGCTGGTACAGTCAGAGTCAATCCCACAAATACATGAAAACTATCAGATCTAAAGAAGACTTGTTTGCTTCTTTCAAAACCCAAAGACACTGTTGGCATCTGCTGTATTTTTTGCTAATTTTATGTCCAGGACTCTTTCTTAAATGGAAACTTACATGAATACATTTAGCTTGAAAGCATTAATGTTATGTCCAGTACTCTTTCTTAAATTTGATCTCAAATGTCCAGCAGAAACCTTAAGCCCACATCAACTATGAAGACTGCTTTAGGAGACTTAGGAACAGTAGTAAAATGAACAACCTACTGGCTTTGTGAAGGGAAAATAGAATTTGCAGGCTCTAAGATGCCCACAAAGTCTATCAGAGCTAAAGAAGTGACTACTGGTCAATGGAGATTTCCACTTAAACCTTGTGGGATTTGAACCTGGGTCTCCCATATGGGAGAATCAGTGCTCTAACCACTAGACTACAAGGATGAGTTGAACTGTTGGCTGGCTGGTACAGTCAGAGTCAATCCCACAAATACATGAAAACTATCAGATCTAAAGAAGACTTGTTTGCTTCTTTCAAAACCCAAAGACACTGTTGGCATCTGCTGTATTTTTTGCTAATTGTATGTCCTGGACTCTTTCTTAAATTGAAACTTACATGAATACATTTTGCTTGAAAACACTAAATGTTATGTCCAGTACTCTATCTTAAATTTGATCTCAAATGTCCAGCAGAAACCTTAAGCCCACATCAACTATGAAGACTGCTTTAGGAGACTTAGGAACAGTAATAAAATGAACAGCCTATTGGCTTTGGGAAGCGAAAATAGAATTTGCAGGCTATAAGATGCCCACAAACTCTATCAGAGCTAAAGAAGTGACTACTGGTCAATGGAGATTTCCACTTAAACCTTGTGGGAATTGAACCTGGGTCTCCCATATGGGAGAATCAGTGCTCTAACCACTAGACTACAAGGATGAGTTGAAGCTGGGCCAGCAAAACCTGGTCCTGTGTATTGCTGCCTATGCTCAGACTGTTGGCTGGCTGGTACAGTCAGAGTCAATCCCACAAATACATGAAAACTATCAGATCTAAAGATTTGTTTGCTTCTTTCAAATCCCAAAGACACTGTTGGCATCTGCTGTATTTTTTGCTAATTTTATGTCCAGGACTCTTTCTTAAATGGAAACTTACATGAATACATTTAGCTTGAAAGCATTAATGTTATGTCCAGTACTCTATCTTTAATTTGATCTCAAATGACCAGCAGAAACCTTAAGCCCACATCAACTATGAAGACTGCTTTAGGATACTTAGGAACAGTAATAAAATGAACAGCCTATTGGCTTTGGGAAGGGAAAATAGAATTTGCAGGCTATAAGATGCCCACAAACTCTATCAGAGCTAAAGAAGTGACTACTGGTCAATGGAGATTTCCACTTAAACCTTGTGGGATTTGAACCTGGGTCTCCCATATGGGAGAATCAGTGCTCGAACCACTAGACTACAAGGATGAGTTGAAGCTGGGCCAGCAAAACCTGGTCCTGTGTATTGCTGCCTATGCTCAGACTGTTGGCTGGCTGGTACAGTCAGAGTCAATCCCACAAATACATGAAAACTATCAGATCTAAAGATTTGTTTGCTTCTTTCAAAACCCAAAGACACTGTTGGCAACTGCTGTATTTTTTGCTAATTGTATGTCCAGGACTCTTTCTTAAATGGAAACTTAAATGAATACATTTAGCTTGAAAGCACTAAATGTTATGTCCAGTACTCTATCTTAAATTTGATCTCAAATGTCCAGCAGAAACCTTAAGCCCACATCAACTATGAAGACTGCTTTAGGAGACTTAGGAACAGTAATAAAATGAACAGCCTATTGGCTTTGGGAAGGGAAAACTGAATTTGCAGGCTATAAGATGCCCACAAACTCTATCAGAGCTAAAGAAGTGACTACTGGTCAATGGAGATTTCCACTTAAACCTTGTGGGATTTGAACCTGGGTCTCCCATATGGGAGAATCAGTGCTCTAACCACTAGACTACAAGGATCAGTTGAAGCTGGGCCAGCAAAACCTGGTCCTGTGTATTGCTGCCTATGCTCAGACTGTTGGCTGGCTGGTACAGTCAGAGTCAATCCCACAAATACATGAAAACTATCAGATCTAAAGATTTGTTTGCTTCTTTCAAATCCCAAAGACACTGTTGGCATCTGCTGTATTTTTTGCTAATTTTATGTCCAGGACTCTTTCTTAAATGGAAACTTACATGAATACATTTAGCTTGAAAGCATTAATGTTATGTCCAGTACTCTATCTTTAATTTGATCTCAAATGTCCAGCAGAAACCTTAAGCCCACATCAACTATGAAGACTGCTTTAGGATACTTAGGAACAGTAATAAAATGAACAGCCTATTGGCTTTGGGAAGGGAAAATAGAATTTGCAGGCTATAAGATGCCCACAAACTCTATCAGAGCTAAAGAAGTGACTACTGGTCAACGGAGATTTCCACTTAAACCTTGTGGGATTTGAACCTGGGTCTCCCATATGGGAGAATCAGTGCTCTAACCACTAGACTACAAGGATGAGTTGAAGCTGGGCCAGCAAAACCTGGTCCTGTGTATTGATGCCTATGCTCAGACTGTTGGCTGGCTGGTACAGTCAGAGTCAATCCCACAAATACATGAAAACTATCAGATCTAAAGAAGACTTGTTTGCTTCTTTCAAAACCCAAAGACACTGTTGGCATCTGCTGTATTTTTTGCTAATTTTATGTTCAGGACTCTTTCTTAAATGGAAACTTACATGAATACATTTAGCTTGAAAGCATTAATGTTATGTCCAGTACTCTTTCTTAAATTTGATCTCAAATGTCCAGCAGAAACCCTAAGCCCACATCAACTATGAAGACTGCTTTAGGAGACTTAGGAACAGTAGTAAAATGAACAACCTACTGGCTTTGGGAAGGGAAAATAGAATTTGCAGGCTCTAAGATGCCCACAAAGTCTATCAGAGCTAAAGAAGTGACTACTGGTCAATGGAGATTTCCACTTAAACCTTGTGGGATTTGAACCTGGGTCTCCCATATGGGAGAATCAGTGCTCTAACCACTAGACTACAAGGATGAGTTGAACTGTTGGCTGGCTGGTACAGTCAGAGTCAATCCCACAAATACATGAAAACTATCAGATCTAAAGAAGACTTGTTTGCTTCTTTCAAAACCCAAAGACACTGTTGGCATCTGCTGTATTTTTTGCTAATTGTATGTCCTGGACTCTTTCTTAAATTGAAACTTACATGAATACATTTTGCTTGAAAACACTAAATGTTATGTCCAGTACTCTATCTTAAATTTGATCTCAAATGTCCAGCAGAAACCTTAAGCCCAAATCAACTATGAAGACTGCTTTAGGAGACTTAGGAACAGTAATAAAATGAACAGCCTATTGGATTTGGGAAGGGAAAACTGAATTTGCAGGCTATAAGATGCCCACAAACTCTATCAGAGCTAAAGAAGTGACTACTGGTCAATGGAGATTTCCACTTAAACCTTGTGGGATTTGAACCTGGGTCTCCCATATGGGAGAATCAGTGCTCTAACCACTAGACTACAAGGATGAGTTGAAGCTGGGCCAGCAAAACCTGGTCCTGTGTATTGCTGCCTATGCTCAGACTGTTGGCTGGCTGGTACAGTCAGAGTTAATCCCACAAATACATGAAAACTATCAGATCTAAAGATTTGTTTGCTTCTTTCAAATCCCAAAGACACTGTTGGCATCTGCTGTATTTTTTGCTAGATTTATGTCCAGGACTCTTTCTTAAATGGAAACTTACATGAATACATTTAGCTTGAAAGCATTAATGTTATGTCCAGTACTCTATCTTTAATTTGATCTCAAATGTCCAGCAGAAACCTTAAGCCCACATCAACTATGAAGACTGCTTTAGGATACTTAGGAACAGTAATAAAATGAACAGCCTATTTGGCTTTGGGAAGGGAAAATAGAATTTGCAGGCTATAAGATGCCCACAAACTCTATCAGAGCTAAAGAAGTGACTACTGGTCAACGGAGATTTCCACTTAAACCTTGTGGGATTTGAACCTGGGTCTCCCATATGGGAGAATCAGTGCTCTAACCACTAGACTACAAGGATGAGTTGAAGCTGGGCAAGCAAAACCTGGTCCTGTGTATTGATGCCTATGCTCAGACTGTTGGCTGGCTGGTACAGTCAGAGTCAATCCCACAAATACATGAAAACTATCAGATCTAAAGATTTGTTTGCTTCTTTCAAAACCCAAAGACACTGTTGGCAACTGCTATATTTTTTGCTAATTGTATGTCCAGGACTCTTTCTTAAATGGAAACTTACATGAATACATTTAGCTTGAAAGCATTAATGTTATGTCCAGTACTCTATCTTAAATTTGATCTCAAATGTCCAGCAGAAACCTTAAGCCCACATCAACTATGAAGACTGCTTTAGGAGACTTAGGAACAGTAGTAAAATGAACAACCTACTGGCTTTGGGAAGGGAAAATAGAATTTGCAGGCTCTAAGATGCCCACAAAGTCTATCAGAGCTAAAGAAGTGACTACTGGTCAATGGAGATTTCCACTTAAACCTTGTGGGATTTGAACCTGGGTCTCCCATATGGGAGCATCAGTGCTCTAACCACTAGACTACAAGGATGAGTTGAAGCTGGGCCAGCAAAACCTGGTCCTGTGTATTGCTGCCTATGCTCAGACTGTTGGCTGGCTGGTACAGTCAGAGTCAATCCCACAAATACATGAAAACTATCAGATCTAAAGAAGACTTGTTTGCTTCTTTCAAAACCCAAAGACACTGTTGGCATCTGCTGTATTTTTTGCTAATTGTATGTCCTGGACTCTTTCTTAAATTGAAACTTACATGAATACATTTTGCTTGAAAACACTAAATGTTATGTCCAGTACTCTATCTTAAATTTTATCTCAAACGTCCAGCAGAAACCTTAAGCCCACATCAACTATGAAGACTGCTTTAGGAGACTTAGGAACAGTAGTAAAATGAACAACCTACTGGCTTTGGGAAGGGAAAATAGAATTTGCAGGCTCTAAGATGCCCACAAAGTCTATCAGAGCTAAAGAAGAGACTGCTTGTCAATGGAGATTTCCACTTAAACCTTGTGGGATTTGAACCTGGGTCTCCCATATGGGAGATTCAGTGCTCTTACCACTAGACTACAAGGATGAGTTGAATCTGGGCCAGCAAAACCTGGTCCTGTGTATTGCTGCCTATGCTCAGACTGTTGGCTGGCTGGTACAGTCAGAGTCAATCCCACAAATACATGAAACTATCAGATCTAAAGAAGATTTGTTTGTTTCTTTCAAAACCCAAAAACACTGTTGGCATCTGATGTATTTTTTGTTAATTGTATGTCCAGGACATTTTCTTCAATTGAAACGTACATGAACATTTAACTTGAAAGCACTAAATGTTATGTCCAGTACTCTATGTTAAATTTTATCTCAAACGTCCAGCAGAAACCTTAAGCCCACATCAACTATGAAGACTGCTTTAGGAGACTTAGGAACAGTAGTAAAATGAACAACCTACTGGCTTTGGGAAGCGAAAATAGAATTTGCAGGCTATAAGATGCCCACAAACTCTATCAGAGCTAAAGAAGTGACTACTGGTCAATGGAGATTTCCACTTAAACCTTGTGGGATTTGAACCTGGGTCTCCCATATGGGAGAATCAGTGCTCTAACCACTAGACTACAAGGATGAGTTTAAGCTGGGCCAGCAAAACCTGGTCCTGTGTATTGCTGCCTATGCTCAGACTGTTGGCTGGCTGCTTTAGGAGACTTAGGAACAGTAATAAAATGAACAGCCTATTGGCTTTGGGAAGGGAAAATAGAATTTGCAGGCTATAAGATGCCCAAAATCTCTATCAGAGCTAAAGAAGTGACTACTGGTCAATGGAGATTTCCACTTAAACCTTGTGGGATTTGAACCTGGGTCTCCCATATGGGAGAATCAGTGCTCTAACCACTAGACTACAAGGATGAGTTGAAGCTGGGCCAGCAAAACCTGGTCCTGTGTATTGCTGCCTATGCTCAGACTGTTGGCTGGCTGGTACAGTCAGAGTCAATCCCACAAATACATGAAAACTATCAGATCTAAAGATTTGTTTGCTTCTTTCAAAACCCAAAGACACTGTTGGCAACTGCTGTATTTTTTGCTAATTTTATGTCCAGGACTCTTTCTTAAATGGAAACTTAAATGAATACATTTAGCTTGAAAGCACTAAATGTTATGTCCAGTACTCTATCTTTAATTTGATCTCAAATGTCCAGCAGAAACCTTAAGCCCACATCAACTATGAAGACTGCTTTAGGAGACTTAGGAACAGTAATAAAATGAACAGCCTATTGGCTTTGGGAAGGGAAAATAGAATTTGCAGGATATAAGATGCCCACAAACTCTATCAGAGCTAAAGAAGTGACTACTGGTCAACGGAGATTTCCACTTAAACATTGTGGGATTTGAACCTGGGTCTCCCATATGGGAGAATCAGTGCTCTAACCACTAGACTACAAGGATGAGTTGAAGCTGGGCCAGCAAAACCTGGTCCTGTGTATTGATGCCTATGCTCAGACTGTTGGCTGGCTGGTACAGTCAGAGTCAATCCCACAAATACATGAAAACTATCAGATCTAAAGATTTGTTTGCTTCTTTCAAAACCCAAAGACACTGTTGGCAACTGCTATATTTTTTGCTAATTGTATGTCCAGGACTCTTTCTTAAATGAAAACTTAGATGAATACATTTAGCTTGAAAGCATTAATGTTATGTCCAGTACTCTATCTTAAATTTTATCTCAAACGTCCAGCAGAAACCTTAAGCCCACATCAACTATGAAGACTGCTTTAGGAGACTTAGGAACAGTAGTAAAATGAACAACCTACTGGCTTTGGGAAGGGAAAATAGAATTTGCAGGCTCTAAGATGCCCACAAAGTCTATCAGAGCTAAAGAAGAGACTACTTGTCAATGGAGATTTCCACTTAAACCTTGTGGGATTTGAACCTGGGTCTCCCATATGGGAGAATCAGTGCTCTAACCACTAGACTACAAGGATGAGTTGAATCTGGGCCAGCAAAACCTGGTCCTGTGTATTGCTGCCTATGCTCAGACTGTTGGCTGGCTGGTACAGTCAGAGTCAATCCCACAAATACATGAAACTATCAGATCTAAAGAAGATTTGTTTGTTTCTTTCAAAACCCAAAAACACTGTTGGCATCTGATGTATTTTTTGTTAATTGTATGTCCAGGACATTTTCTTCAATTGAAACGTACATGAACATTTAACTTGAAAGCACTAAATGTTATGTCCAGTACTCTATCTTAAATTTTATCTCAAACGTCCAGCAGAAACCTTAAGCCCACATCAACTATGAAGACTGCTTTAGGAGACTTAGGAACAGTAGTAAAATGAACAACCTACTGGCTTTGGGAAGCGAAAATAGAATTTGCAGGCTATAAGATGCCCACAAACTCTATCAGAGCTAAAGAAGTGACTACTGGTCAGTGGAGATTTCCACTTAAACCTTGTGGGATTTGAACCTGGGTCTCCCATATGGGAGATTCAGTGCTCTAACCACTAGACTACAAGGATGAGTTGAAGCTGGGCCAGCAAAACCTGGTCCTGTGTATTGCTGCCTATGCTCAGACTGTTGGCTGGCTGGTACAGTCAGAGTCAATCCCACAAATACATGAAAACTATCAGATCTAAAGATTTGTTTGCTTCTTTCAAATCCCAAAGACACTGTTGGCATCTGCTGTATTTTTTGCTAATTTTATGTCCAGGACTCTTTCTTAAATGGAAACTTACACAAACTCTATCAGAGCTAAAGAAGTGACTACTGGTCAATGGAGATTTCCACTTTAACCTTGTGGGATTTGAACCTGGGTCTCCCATATGGGAGAATCAGTGCTCTAACCACTAGACTACAAGGATGAGATGAAGCTGGGCCAGCAAAACCTGGTCCTGTGTATTGCTGCCTATGCTCAGACTGTTGGCTGGCTGTTACAGTCAGAGTCAATCCCACAAATACATGAAAACTATCAGATCTAAAGATTTGTTTGCTTCTTTCAAAACCCAAAGACACTGTTGGCAACTGCTGTATTTTTTGCTAATTGTATGTCCAGGACTCTTTCTTAAATGGAAACTTAAATGAATACATTTAGCTTGAAAGCACTAAATGTTATGTCCAGTACTCTATCTTAAATTTGATCTCAAATGTCCAGCAGAAACCTTAAGCCCACATCAACTATGTAGACTGCTTTAGGAGACTTAGGAACAGTAATAAAATGAACAGCCTATTGGCTTTGGGAAGGGAAAACTGAATTTGCAGGCTATAAGATGCCCACAAACTCTATCAGAGCTAAAGAAGTGACTACTGGTCAATGGAGATTTCCACTTAAACCTTGTGGGATTTGAACCTGGGTCTCCCATATGGGAGAATCAGTGCTCTAACCACTAGACTACAAGGATCAGTTGAAGCTGGGCCAGCAAAACCTGGTCCTGTGTATTGCTGCCTATGCTCAGACTGTTGGCTGGCTGGTACAGTCAGAGTCAATCCCACAAATACATGAAAACTATCAGATCTAAAGATTTGTTTGCTTCTTTCAAATCCCAAAGACACTGTTGGCATCTGCTGTATTTTTTGCTAATTTTATGTCCAGGACTCTTTCTTAAATGGAAACTTACATGAATACATTTAGCTTGAAAGCATTAATGTTATGTCCAGTACTCTATCTTTAATTTGATCTCAAATGTCCAGCAGAAACCTTAAGCCCACATCAACTATGAAGACTGCTTTAGGATACTTAGGAACAGTAATAAAATGAACAGCCTATTTGGCTTTGGGAAGGGAAAATAGAATTTGCAGGCTATAAGATGCCCACAAACTCTATCAGAGCTAAAGAAGTGACTACTGGTCAACGGAGATTTCCACTTAAACCTTGTGGGATTTGAACCTGGGTCTCCCATATGGGAGAATCAGTGCTCTAACCACTAGACTACAAGGATGAGTTGAAGCTGGGCCAGCAAAACCTGGTCCTGTGTATTGATGCCTATGCTCAGACTGTTGGCTGGCTGGTACAGTCAGAGTCAATCCCACAAATACATGAAAACTATCAGATCTAAAGAAGACTTGTTTGCTTCTTTCAAAACCCAAAGACACTGTTGGCATCTGCTGTATTTTTTGCTAATTTTATGTTCAGGACTCTTTCTTAAATGGAAACTTACATGAATACATTTAGCTTGAAAGCATTAATGTTATGTCCAGTACTCTTTCTTAAATTTGATCTCAAATGTCCAGCAGAAACCTTAAGCCCACATCAACTATGAAGACTGCTTTAGGAGACTTAGGACCAGTAGTAAAATGAACAACCTACTGGCTTTGGGAAGGGAAAATAGAATTTGCAGGCTCTAAGATGCCCACAAAGTCTATCAGAGCTAAAGAAGTGACTACTGGTCAATGGAGATTTCCACTTAAACCTTGTGGGATTTGAACCTGGGTCTCCCATATGGGAGAATCAGTGCTCTAACCACTAGACTACAAGGATGAGTTGAACTGTTGGCTGGCTGGTACAGTCAGAGTCAATCCCACAAATACATGAAAACTATCAGATCTAAAGAAGACTTGTTTGCTTCTTTCAAAACCCAAAGACACTGTTGGCATCTGCTGTATTTTTTGCTAATTGTATGTCCTGGACTCTTTCTTAAATTGAAACTTACATGAATACATTTTGCTTGAAAACACTAAATGTTATGTCCAGTACTCTATCTTAAATTTGATCTCAAATGTCCAGCAGAAACCTTAAGCCCAAATCAACTATGAAGACTGCTTTAGGAGACTTAGGAACAGTAATAAAATGAACAGCCTATTGGATTTGGGAAGGGAAAACTGAATTTGCAGGCTATAAGATGCCCACAAACTCTATCAGAGCTAAAGAAGTGACTACTGGTCAATGGAGATTTCCACTTAAACCTTGTGGGATTTGAACCTGGGTCTCCCATATGGGAGCATCAGTGCTCTAACCACTAGACTACAAGGATGAGTTGAAGCTGGGCCAGCAAAACCTGGTCCTGTGTATTGCTGCCTATGCTCAGACTGTTGGCTGGCTGGTACAGTCAGAGTCAATCCCACAAATACATGAAAACTATCAGATCTAAAGATTTGTTTGCTTCTTTCAAATCCCAAAGACACTGTTGGCATCTGCTGTATTTTTTGCTAGATTTATGTCCAGGACTCTTTCTTAAATGGAAACTTACATGAATACATTTAGCTTGAAAGCATTAATGTTATGTCCAGTACTCTATCTTTAATTTGATCTCAAATGTCCAGCAGAAACCTTAAGCCCACATCAACTATGAAGACTGCTTTAGGATACTTAGGAACAGTAATAAAATGAACAGCCTATTTGGCTTTGGGAAGGGAAAATAGAATTTGCAGGCTATAAGATGCCCACAAACTCTATCAGAGCTAAAGAAGTGACTACTGGTCAACGGAGATTTCCACTTAAACCTTGTGGGATTTGAACCTGGGTCTCCCATATGGGAGAATCAGTGCTCTAACCACTAGACTACAAGGATGAGTTGAAGCTGGGCAAGCAAAACCTGGTCCTGTGTATTGATGCCTATGCTCAGACTGTTGGCTGGCTGGTACAGTAAGAGTCAATCCCACAAATACATGAAAACTATCAGATCTAAAGATTTGTTTGCTTCTTTCAAAACCCAAAGACACTGTTGGCAACTGCTATATTTTTTGCTAATTGTATGTCCAGGACTCTTTCTTAAATGGAAACTTACATGAATACATTTAGCTTGAAAGCATTAATGTTATGTCCAGTACTCTATCTTAAATTTGATCTCAAATGTCCAGCAGAAACCTTAAGCCCACATCAACTATGAAGACTGCTTTAGGAGACTTAGGAACAGTAGTAAAATGAACAACCTACTGGCTTTGGGAAGGGAAAATAGAATTTGCAGGCTCTAAGATGCCCACAAAGTCTATCAGAGCTAAAGAAGTGACTACTGGTCAATGGAGATTTCCACTTAAACCTTGTGGGATTTGAACCTGGGTCTCCCATATGGGAGCATCAGTGCTCTAACCACTAGACTACAAGGATGAGTTGAAGCTGGGCCAGCAAAACCTGGTCCTGTGTATTGCTGCCTATGCTCAGACTGTTGGCTGGCTGGTACAGTCAGAGTCAATCCCACAAATACATGAAAACTATCAGATCTAAAGAAGACTTGTTTGCTTCTTTCAAAACCCAAAGACACTGTTGGCATCTGCTGTATTTTTTGCTAATTGTATGTCCTGGACTCTTTCTTAAATTGAAACTTACATGAATACATTTTGCTTGAAAACACTAAATGTTATGTCCAGTACTCTATCTTAAATTTTATCTCAAACGTCCAGCAGAAACCTTAAGCCCACATCAACTATGAAGACTGCTTTAGGAGACTTAGGAACAGTAGTAAAATGAACAACCTACTGGCTTTGGGAAGGGAAAATAGAATTTGCAGGCTCTAAGATGCCCACAAAGTCTATCAGAGCTAAAGAAGAGACTGCTTGTCAATGGAGATTTCCACTTAAACCTTGTGGGATTTGAACCTGGGTCTCCCATATGGGAGATTCAGTGCTCTTACCACTAGACTACAAGGATGAGTTGAATCTGGGCCAGCAAAACCTGGTCCTGTGTATTGCTGCCTATGCTCAGACTGTTGGCTGGCTGGTACAGTCAGAGTCAATCCCACAAATACATGAAACTATCAGATCTAAAGAAGATTTGTTTGTTTCTTTCAAAACCCAAAAACACTGTTGGCATCTGATGTATTTTTTGTTAATTGTATGTCCAGGACATTTTCTTCAATTGAAACGTACATGAACATTTAACTTGAAAGCACTAAATGTTATGTCCAGTACTCTATGTTAAATTTTATCTCAAACGTCCAGCAGAAACCTTAAGCCCACATCAACTATGAAGACTGCTTTAGGAGACTTAGGAACAGTAGTAAAATGAACAACCTACTGGCTTTGGGAAGCGAAAATAGAATTTGCAGGCTATAAGATGCCCACAAACTCTATCAGAGCTAAAGAAGTGACTACTGGTCAGTGGAGATTTCCACTTAAACCTTGTGGGATTTGAACCTGGGTCTCCCATATGGGAGAATCAGTGCTCTAACCACTAGACTACAAGGATGAGTTTAAGCTGGGCCAGCAAAACCTGGTCCTGTGTATTGCTGCCTATGCTCAGACTGTTGGCTGGCTGCTTTAGGAGACTTAGGAACAGTAATAAAATGAACAGCCTATTGGCTTTGGGAAGGGAAAATAGAATTTGCAGGCTATAAGATGCCCAAAATCTCTATCAGAGCTAAAGAAGTGACTACTGGTCAATGGAGATTTCCACTTAAACCTTGTGGGATTTGAACCTGGGTCTCCCATATGGGAGAATCAGTGCTCTAACCACTAGACTACAAGGATGAGTTGAAGCTGGGCCAGCAAAACCTGGTCCTGTGTATTGCTGCCTATGCTCAGACTGTTGGCTGGCTGGTACAGTCAGAGTCAATCCCACAAATACATGAAAACTATCAGATCTAAAGATTTGTTTGCTTCTTTCAAAACCCAAAGACACTGTTGGCAACTGCTGTATTTTTTGCTATTTTTATGTCCAGGACTCTTTCTTAAATGGAAACTTAAATGAATACATTTAGCTTGAAAGCACTAAATGTTATGTCCAGTACTCTATCTTTAATTTGATCTCAAATGTCCAGCAGAAACCTTAAGCCCACATCAACTATGAAGACTGCTTTAGGAGACTTAGGAACAGTAATAAAATGAACAGCCTATTGGCTTTGGGAAGGGAAAATAGAATTTGCAGGATATAAGATGCCCACAAACTCTATCAGAGCTAAAGAAGTGACTACTGGTCAACGGAGATTTCCACTTAAACCTTGTGGGATTTGAACCTGGGTCTCCCATATGGGAGAATCAGTGCTCTAACCACTAGACTACAAGGATGAGTTGAAGCTGGGCCAGCAAAACCTGGTCCTGTGTATTGATGCCTATGCTCAGACTGTTGGCTGGCTGGTACAGTCAGAGTCAATCCCACAAATACATGAAAACTATCAGATCTAAAGATTTGTTTGCTTCTTTCAAAACCCAAAGACACTGTTGGCAACTGCTATATTTTTTGCTAATTGTATGTCCAGGACTCTTTCTTAAATGAAAACTTAGATGAATACATTTAGCTTGAAAGCATTAATGTTATGTCCAGTACTCTATCTTAAATTTTATCTCAAACGTCCAGCAGAAACCTTAAGCCCACATCAACTATGAAGACTGCTTTAGGAGACTTAGGAACAGTAGTAAAATGAACAACCTACTGGCTTTGGGAAGGGAAAATAGAATTTGCAGGCTCTAAGATGCCCACAAAGTCTATCAGAGCTAAGGAAGAGACTACTTGTCAATGGAGATTTCCACTTAAACCTTGTGGGATTTGAACCTGGGTCTCCCATATGGGAGAATCAGTGCTCTAACCACTAGACTACAAGGATGAGTTGAATCTGGGCCAGCAAAACCTGGTCCTGTGTATTGCTGCCTATGCTCAGACTGTTGGCTGGCTGGTACAGTCAGAGTCAATCCCACAAATACATGAAACTATCAGATCTAAAGAAGATTTGTTTGTTTCTTTCAAAACCCAAAAACACTGTTGGCATCTGATGTATTTTTTGTTAATTGTATGTCCAGGACATTTTCTTCAATTGAAACGTACATGAACATTTAACTTGAAAGCACTAAATGTTATGTCCAGTACTCTATCTTAAATTTTATCTCAAACGTCCAGCAGAAACCTTAAGCCCACATCAACTATGAAGACTGCTTTAGGAGACTTAGGAACAGTAGTAAAATGAACAACCTACTGGCTTTGGGAAGCGAAAATAGAATTTGCAGGCTATAAGATGCCCACAAACTCTATCAGAGCTAAAGAAGTGACTACTGGTCAGTGGAGATTTCCACTTAAACCTTGTGGGATTTGAACCTGGGTCTCCCATATGGGAGATTCAGTGCTCTAACCACTAGACTACAAGGATGAGTTGAAGCTGGGCCAGCAAAACCTGGTCCTGTGTATTGCTGCCTATGCTCAGACTGTTGGCTGGCTGGTACAGTCAGAGTCAATCCCACAAATACATGAAAACTATCAGATCTAAAGATTTGTTTGCTTCTTTCAAATCCCAAAGACACTGTTGGCATCTGCTGTATTTTTTGCTAATTTTATGTCCAGGACTCTTTCTTAAATGGAAACTTACACAAACTCTATCAGAGCTAAAGAAGTGACTACTGGTCAATGGAGATTTCCACTTTAACCTTGTGGGATTTGAACCTGGGTCTCCCATATGGGAGAATCAGTGCTCTAACCACTAGACTACAAGGATGAGATGAAGCTGTGCCAGCAAAACCTGGTCCTGTGTATTGCTGCCTATGCTCAGACTGTTGGCTGGCTGTTACAGTCAGAGTCAATCCCACAAATACATGAAAACTATCAGATCTAAAGATTTGTTTGCTTCTTTCAAAACCCAAAGACACTGTTGGCAACTGCTGTATTTTTTGCTAATTGTATGTCCAGGACTCTTTCTTAAATGGAAACTTAAATGAATACATTTAGCTTGAAAGCACTAAATGTTATGTCCAGTACTCTATCTTAAATTTGATCTCAAATGTCCAGCAGAAACCTTAAGCCCACATCAACTATGTAGACTGCTTTAGGAGACTTAGGAACAGTAATAAAATGAACAGCCTATTGGCTTTGGGAAGGGAAAACTGAATTTGCAGGCTATAAGATGCCCACAAACTCTATCAGAGCTAAAGAAGTGACTACTGGTCAATGGAGATTTCCACTTAAACCTTGTGGGATTTGAACCTGGGTCTCCCATATGGGAGAATCAGTGCTCTAACCACTAGACTACAAGGATCAGTTGAAGCTGGGCCAGCAAAACCTGGTCCTGTGTATTGCTGCCTATGCTCAGACTGTTGGCTGGCTGGTACAGTCAGAGTCAATCCCACAAATACATGAAAACTATCAGATCTAAAGATTTGTTTGCTTCTTTCAAATCCCAAAGACACTGTTGGCATCTGCTGTATTTTTTGCTAATTTTATGTCCAGGACTCTTTCTTAAATGGAAACTTACATGAATACATTTAGCTTGAAAGCATTAATGTTATGTCCAGTACTCTATCTTTAATTTGATCTCAAATGTCCAGCAGAAACCTTAAGCCCACATCAACTATGAAGACTGCTTTAGGATACTTAGGAACAGTAATAAAATGAACAGCCTATTGGCTTTGGGAAGGGAAAATAGAATTTGCAGGCTATAAGATGCCCACAAACTCTATCAGAGCTAAAGAAGTGACTACTGGTCAACGGAGATTTCCACTTAAACCTTGTGGGATTTGAACCTGGGTCTCCCATATGGGAGAATCAGTGCTCTAACCACTAGACTACAAGGATGAGTTGAAGCTGGGCCAGCAAAACCTGGTCCTGTGTATTGATGCCTATGCTCAGACTGTTGGCTGGCTGGTACAGTCAGAGTCAATCCCACAAATACATGAAAACTATCAGATCTAAAGAAGACTTGTTTGCTTCTTTCAAAACCCAAAGACACTGTTGGCATCTGCTGTATTTTTTGCTAATTTTATGTTCAGGACTCTTTCTTAAATGGAAACTTACATGAATACATTTAGCTTGAAAGCATTAATGTTATGTCCAGTACTCTTTCTTAAATTTGATCTCAAATGTCCAGCAGAAACCTTAAGCCCACATCAACTATGAAGACTGCTTTAGGAGACTTAGGAACAGTAATAAAATGAACAGCCTATTGGATTTGGGAAGGGAAAACTGAATTTGCAGGCTATAAGATGCCCACAAAGTCTATCAGAGCTAAAGAAGTGACTACTGGTCAATGGAGATTTCCACTTAAACCTTGTGGGATTTGAACCTGGGTCTCCCATATGGGAGAATCAGTGCTCTAACCACTAGACTACAAGGATGAGTTGAACTGTTGGCTGGCTGGTACAGTCAGAGTCAATCCCACAAATACATGAAAACTATCAGATCTAAAGAAGACTTGTTTGCTTCTTTCAAAACCCAAAGACACTGTTGGCATCTGCTGTATTTTTTGCTAATTGTATGTCCTGGACTCTTTCTTAAATTGAAACTTACATGAATACATTTTGCTTGAAAACACTAAATGTTATGTCCAGTACTCTATCTTAAATTTGATCTCAAATGTCCAGCAGAAACCTTAAGCCCAAATCAACTATGAAGACTGCTTTAGGAGACTTAGGAACAGTAATAAAATGAACAGCCTATTGGATTTGGGAAGGGAAAACTGAATTTGCAGGCTATAAGATGCCCACAAACTCTATCAGAGCTAAAGAAGTGACTACTGGTCAATGGAGATTTCCACTTAAACCTTGTGGGATTTGAACCTGGGTCTCCCATATGGGAGCATCAGTGCTCTAACCACTAGACTACAAGGATGAGTTGAAGCTGGGCCAGCAAAACCTGGTCCTGTGTATTGCTGCCTATGCTCAGACTGTTGGCTGGCTGGTACAGTCAGAGTCAATCCCACAAATACATGAAAACTATCAGATCTAAAGAAGACTTGTTTGCTTCTTTCAAAACCCAAAGACACTGTTGGCATCTGCTGTATTTTTTTGCTAATTGTATGTCCTGGACTCTTTCTTAAATTGAAACTTACATGAATACATTTTGCTTGAAAACACTAAATGTTATGTCCAGTACTCTATCTTAAATTTTATCTCAAACGTCCAGCAGAAACCTTAAGCCCACATCAACTATGAAGACTGCTTTAGGAGACTTAGGAACAGTAGTAAAATGAACAACCTACTGGCTTTGGGAAGGGAAAATAGAATTTGCAGGCTCTAAGATGCCCACAAAGTCTATCAGAGCTAAAGAAGAGACTGCTTGTCAATGGAGATTTCCACTTAAACCTTGTGGGATTTGAACCTGGGTCTCCCATATGGGAGATTCAGTGCTCTTACCACTAGACTACAAGGATGAGTTGAATCTGGGCCAGCAAAACCTGGTCCTGTGTATTGCTGCCTATGCTCAGACTGTTGGCTGGCTGGTACAGTCAGAGTCAATCCCACAAATACATGAAACTATCAGATCTAAAGAAGATTTGTTTGTTTCTTTCAAAACCCAAAAACACTGTTGGCATCTGATGTATTTTTTGTTAATTGTATGTCCAGGACATTTTCTTCAATTGAAACGTACATGAACATTTAACTTGAAAGCACTAAATGTTATGTCCAGTACTCTATGTTAAATTTTATCTCAAACGTCCAGCAGAAACCTTAAGCCCACATCAACTATGAAGACTGCTTTAGGAGACTTAGGAACAGTAGTAAAATGAACAACCTACTGGCTTTGGGAAGCGAAAATAGAATTTGCAGGCTATAAGATGCCCACAAACTCTATCAGAGCTAAAGAAGTGACTACTGGTCAATGGAGATTTCCACTTAAACCTTGTGGGATTTGAACCTGGGTCTCCCATATGGGAGAATCAGTGCTCTAACCACTAGACTACAAGGATGAGTTTAAGCTGGGCCAGCAAAACCTGGTCCTCTGTATTGCTGCCTATGCTCAGACTGTTGGCTGGCTGCTTTAGGAGACTTAGGAACAGTAATAAAATGAACAGCCTATTGGCTTTGGGAAGGGAAAATAGAATTTGCAGGCTATAAGATGCCCAAAAACTCTATCAGAGCTAAAGAAGTGACTACTGGTCAATGGAGATTTCCACTTAAACCTTGTGGGATTTGAACCTGGGTCTCCCATATGAGAGAATCAGTGCTCTAACCACTAGACTACAAGGATGAGTTGAAGCTGGGCCAGCAAAACCTGGTCCTGTGTATTGCTGCCTATGCTCAGACTGTTGGCTGGCTGGTACAGTCAGAGTCAATCCCACAAATACATGAAAACTATCAGATCTAAAGATTTGTTTGCTTCTTTCAAAACCCAAAGACACTGTTGGCAACTGCTGTATTTTTTGCTAATTTTATGTCCAGGACTCTTTCTTAAATGGAAACTTAAATGAATACATTTAGCTTGAAAGCACTAAATGTTATGTCCAGTACTCTATCTTTAATTTGATCTCAAATGTCCAGCAGAAACCTTAAGCCCACATCAACTATGAAGACTGCTTTAGGAGACTTAGGAACAGTAGTAAAATGAACAACCTACTGGCTTTGGGAAGGGAAAATAGAATTTGCAGGCTCTAAGATGCCCACAAAGTCTATCAGAGCTAAAGAAGAGACTACTTGTCAATGGAGATTTCCACTTAAACCTTGTGGGATTTGAACCTGGGTCTCCCATATGGGAGAATCAGTGCTCTAACCACTAGACTACAAGGATGAGTTGAATCTGGGCCAGCAAAACCTGGTCCTGTGTATTGCTGCCTATGCTCAGACTGTTGGCTGGCTGGTACAGTCAGAGTCAATCCCACAAATACATGAAACTATCAGATCTAAAGAAGATTTGTTTGTTTCTTTCAAAACCCAAAAACACTGTTGGCATCTGATGTATTTTTTGTTAAATGTATGTCCAGGACATTTTCTTCAATTGAAACGTACATGAACATTTAACTTGAAAGCACTAAATGTTATGTCCAGTACTCTATCTTAAATTTTATCTCAAACGTCCAGCAGAAACCTTAAGCCCACATCAACTATGAAGACTGCTTTAGGAGACTTAGGAACAGTAGTAAAATGAACAACCTACTGGCTTTGGGAAGCGAAAATAGAATTTGCAGGCTATAAGATGCCCACAAACTCTATCAGAGCTAAAGAAGTGACTACTGGTCAGTGGAGATTTCCACTTAAACCTTATGGGATTTGAACCTGGGTCTCCCATATGGGAGAATCAGTGCTCTAACCACTAGACTACAAGGATGAGTTGAAGCTGGGCCAGCAAAACCTGGTCCTGTGTATTGCTGCCTATGCTCAGACTGTTGGCTGGCTGGTACAGTCAGAGTCAATCCCACAAATACATGAAAACTATCAGATCTAAAGATTTGTTTGCTTCTTTCAAATCCCAAAGACACTGTTGGCATCTGCTGTATTTTTTGCTAATTTTATGTCCAGGACTCTTTCTTAAATGGAAACTTACACAAACTCTATCAGAGCTAAAGAAGTGACTACTGGTCAATGGAGATTTCCACTTTAACCTTGTGGGATTTGAACCTGGGTCTCCCATATGGGAGAATCAGTGCTCTAACCACTAGACTACAAGGATGAGATGAAGCTGGGCCAGCAAAACCTGGTCCTGTGTATTGCTGCCTATGCTCAGACTGTTGGCTGGTGTTACAGTCAGAGTCAATCCCACAAATACATGAAAACTATCAGATCTAAAGATTTGTTTGCTTCTTTCAAAACCCAAAGACACTGTTGGCAACTGCTGTATTTTTTGCTAATTGTATGTCCAGGACTCTTTCTTAAATGGAAACTTAAATGAATACATTTAGCTTGCAAGCACTAAATGTTATGTCCAGTACTCTATCTTAAATTTGATCTCAAATGTCCAGCAGAAACCTTAAGCCCACATCAACTATGTAGACTGCTTTAGGAGACTTAGGAACAGTAATAAAATGAACAGCCTATTGGCTTTGGGAAGGGAAAACTGAATTTGCAGGCTATAAGATGCCCACAAACTCTATCAGAGCTAAAGAAGTGACTACTGGTCAATGGAGATTTCCACTTAAACCTTGTGGGATTTGAACCTGGGTCTCCCATATGGGAGAATCAGTGCTCTAACCACTAGACTACAAGGATCAGTTGAAGCTGGGCCAGCAAAACCTGGTCCTGTGTATTGCTGCCTATGCTCAGACTGTTGGCTGGCTGGTACAGTCAGAGTCAATCCCACAAATACATGAAAACTATCAGATCTAAAGATTTGTTTGCTTCTTTCAAATCCCAAAGACACTGTTGGCATCTGCTGTATTTTTTGCTAATTTTATGTCCAGGACTCTTTCTTAAATGGAAACTTACATGAATACATTTAGCTTGAAAGCATTAATGTTATGTCCAGTACTCTATCTTTAATTTGATCTCAAATGTCCAGCAGAAACCTTAAGCCCACATCAACTATGAAGACTGCTTTAGGATACTTAGGAACAGTAATAAAATGAACAGCCTATTGGCTTTGGGAAGGGAAAAAAGAATTTGCAGGCTATAAGATGCCCACAAACTCTATCAGAGCTAAAGAAGTGACTACTGGTCAACGGAGATTTCCACTTAAACCTTGTGGGATTTGAACCTGGGTCTCCCATATGGGAGAATCAGTGCTCTAACCACTAGACTACAAGGATGAGTTGAAGCTGGGCCAGCAAAACCTGGTCCTGTGTATTGATGCCTATGCTCAGACTGTTGGCTGGCTGGTACAGTCAGAGTCAATCCCACAAATACATGAAAACTATCAGATCTAAAGAAGACTTGTTTGCTTCTTTCAAAACCCAAAGACACTGTTGGCATCTGCTGTATTTTTTGCTAATTGTATGTCCTGGACTCTTTCTTAAATTGAAACTTACATGAATACATTTTGCTTGAAAACACTAAATGTTATGTCCAGTACTCTATCTTAAATTTGATCTCAAATGTCCAGCAGAAACCTTAAGCCCAAATCAACTATGAAGACTGCTTTAGGAGACTTAGGAACAGTAATAAAATGAACAGCCTATTGGATTTGGGAAGGGAAAACTGAATTTGCAGGCTATAAGATGCCCACAAACTCTATCAGAGCTAAAGAAGTGACTACTGGTCAATGGAGATTTCCACTTAAACCTTGTGGGATTTGAACCTGGGTCTCCCATATGGGAGAATCAGTGCTCTAACCACTAGACTACAAGGATGAGTTGAAGCTGGGCCAGCAAAACCTGGTCCTGTGTATTGCTGCCTATGCTCAGACTGTTGGCTGGCTGGTACAGTCAGAGTCAATCCCACAAATACATGAAAACTATCAGATCTAAAGATTTGTTTGCTTCTTTCAAATCCCAAAGACACTGTTGGCATCTGCTGTATTTTTTGCTAGATTTATGTCCAGGACTCTTTCTTAAATGGAAACTTACATGAATACATTTAGCTTGAAAGCATTAATGTTATGTCCAGTACTCTATCTTTAATTTGATCTCAAATGTCCAGCAGAAACCTTAAGCCCACATCAACTATGAAGACTGCTTTAAGATACTTAGGAACAGTAATAAAATGAACAGCCTATTGGCTTTGGGAAGGGAAAATAGAATTTGCAGGCTATAAGATGCCCACAAACTCTATCAGAGCTAAAGAAGTGACTACTGGTCAACGGAGATTTCCACTTAAACCTTGTGGGATTTGAACCTGGGTCTCCCATATGGGAGAATCAGTGCTCTAACCACTAGACTACAAGAATAAGTTGAAGCTGGGCAAGCAAAACCTGGTCCTGTGTATTGATGCCTATGCTCAGACTGTTGGCTGGCTGGTACAGTCAGAGTCAATCCCACAAATACATGAAAACTATCAGATCTAAAGATTTGTTTGCTTCTTTCAAAACCCAAAGACACTGTTGGCAACTGCTATATTTTTTGCTAATTGTATGTCCAGGACTCTTTCTTAAATGGAAACTTACATGAATACATTTAGCTTGAAAGCATTAATGTTATGTCCAGTACTCTATCTTAAATTTGATCTCAAATGTCCAGCAGAAACCTTAAGCCCACATCAACTATGAAGACTGCTTTAGGAGACTTAGGAACAGTAGTAAAATGAACAACCTACTGGCTTTGGGAAGGGAAAATAGAATTTGCAGGCTCTAAGATGCCCACAAAGTCTATCAGAGCTAAAGAAGTGACTACTGGTCAATGGAGATTTCCACTTAAACCTTGTGGGATTTGAACCTGGGTCTCCCATATGGGAGCATCAGTGCTCTAACCACTAGACTACAAGGATGAGTTGAAGCTGGGCCAGCAAAACCTGGTCCTGTGTATTGCTGCCTATGCTCAGACTGTTGGCTGGCTGGTACAGTCAGAGTCAATCCCACAAATACATGAAAACTATCAGATCTAAAGAAGACTTGTTTGCTTCTTTCAAAACCCAAAGACACTGTTGGCATCTGCTGTATTTTTTGCTAATTGTATGTCCTGGACATTTTCTTCAATTGAAACGTACATGAACATTTAACTTGAAAGCACTAAATGTTATGTCCAGTACTCTATCTTAAATTTTATCTCAAACGTCCAGCAGAAACCTTAAGCCCACATCAACTATGAAGACTGCTTTAGGAGACTTAGGAACAGTAGTAAAATGAACAACCTACTGGCTTTGGGAAGCGAAAATAGAATTTGCAGGCTATAAGATGCCCACAAACTCTATCAGAGCTAAAGAAGTGACTACTGGTCAGTGGAGATTTCCACTTAAACCTTGTGGGATTTGAACCTGGGTCTCCCATATGGGAGAATCAGTGCTCTAACCACTAGACTACAAGGATGAGTTGAAGCTGGGCCAGCAAAACCTGGTCCTGTGTATTGCTGCCTATGCTCAGACTGTTGGCTGGCTGGTACAGTCAGAGTCAATCCCACAAATACATGAAAACTATCAGATCTAAAGATTTGTTTGCTTCTTTCAAATCCCAAAGACACTGTTGGCATCTGCTGTATTTTTTGCTAATTTTATGTCCAGGACTCTTTCTTAAATGGAAACTTACACAAACTCTATCAGAGCTAAAGAAGTGACTACTGGTCAATGGAGATTTCCACTTAAACCTTGTGGGATTTGAACCTGGGTCTCCCATATGGGAGAATCAGTGCTCTAACCACTAGACTACAAGGATGAGTTGAAGCTGGGCCAGCAAAACCTGGTCCTGTGTATTGCTGCCTATGCTCAGACTGTTGGCTGGCTGGTACAGTCAGAGTCAATCCCACAAATACATGAAAACTATCAGATCTAAAGATTTGTTTGCTTCTTTCAAATCCCAAAGACACTGTTGGCATCTGCTGTATTTTTTGCTAGATTTATGTCCAGGACTCTTTCTTAAATGGAAACTTACATGAATACATTTAGCTTGAAAGCATTAATGTTATGTCCAGTACTCTATCTTTAATTTGATCTCAAATGTCCAGCAGAAACCTTAAGCCCACATCAACTATGAAGACTGCTTTAAGATACTTAGGAACAGTAATAAAATGAACAGCCTATTGGCTTTGGGAAGGGAAAATAGAATTTGCAGGCTATAAGATGCCCACAAACTCTATCAGAGCTAAAGAAGTGACTACTGGTCAACGGAGATTTCCACTTAAACCTTGTGGGATTTGAACCTGGGTCTCCCATATGGGAGAATCAGTGCTCTAACCACTAGACTACAAGGATAAGTTGAAGCTGGGCAAGCAAAACCTGGTCCTGTGTATTGATGCCTATGCTCAGACTGTTGGCTGGCTGGTACAGTCAGAGTCAATCCCACAAATACATGAAAACTATCAGATCTAAAGATTTGTTTGCTTCTTTCAAAACCCAAAGACACTGTTGGCAACTGCTATATTTTTTGCTAATTGTATGTCCAGGACTCTTTCTTAAATGGAAACTTACATGAATACATTTAGCTTGAAAGCATTAATGTTATGTCCAGTACTCTATCTTAAATTTGATCTCAAATGTCCAGCAGAAACCTTAAGCCCACATCAACTATGAAGACTGCTTTAGGAGACTTAGGAACAGTAGTAAAATGAACAACCTACTGGCTTTGGGAAGGGAAAATAGAATTTGCAGGCTCTAAGATGCCCACAAAGTCTATCAGAGCTAAAGAAGTGACTACTGGTCAATGGAGATTTCCACTTAAACCTTGTGGGATTTGAACCTGGGTCTCCCATATGGGAGCATCAGTGCTCTAACCACTAGACTACAAGGATGAGTTGAAACTGGGCCAGCAAAACCTGGTCCTGTGTATTGCTGCCTATGCTCAGACTGTTGGCTGGCTGGTACAGTCAGAGTCAATCCCACAAATACATGAAAACTATCAGATCTAAAGAAGACTTGTTTGCTTCTTTCAAAACCCAAAGACACTGTTGGCATCTGCTGTATTTTTTGCTAATTGTATGTCCTGGACTCTTTCTTAAATTGAAACTTACATGAATACATTTTGCTTGAAAACACTAAATGTTATGTCCAGTACTCTATCTTAAATTTTATCTCAAACGTCCAGCAGAAACCTTAAGCCCACATCAACTATGAAGACTGCTTTAGGAGACTTAGGAACAGTAGTAAAATGAACAACCTACTGGCTTTGGGAAGGGAAAATAGAATTTGCAGGCTCTAAGATGCCCACAAAGTCTATCAGAGCTAAAGAAGAGACTGCTTGACAATGGAGATTACCACTTAAACCTTGTGGGATTTGAACCTGGGTCTCCCATATGGGAGATTCAGTGCTCTTACCACTAGACTACAAGGATGAGTTGAGTCTGGGCCAGCAAAACCTGGTCCTGTGTATTGCTGCCTATGCTCAGACTGTTGGCTGGCTGGTACAGTCAGAGTCAATCCCACAAATACATGAAACTATCAGATCTAAAGAAGATTTGTTTGTTTCTTTCAAAACCCAAAAACACTGTTGGCATCTGATGTATTTTTTGTTAATTGTATGTCCAGGACATTTTCTTCAATTGAAACGTACATGAACATTTAACTTGAAAGCACTAAATGTTATGTCCAGTACTCTATGTTAAATTTTATCTCAAACGTCCAGCAGAAACCTTAAGCCCACATCAACTATGAAGACTGCTTTAGGAGACTTAGGAACAGTAGTAAAATGAACAACCTACTGGCTTTGGGAAGCGAAAATAGAATTTGCAGGCTATAAGATGCCCACAAACTCTATCAGAGCTAAAGAAGTGACTACTGGTCAATGGAGATTTCCACTTAAACCTTGTGGGATTTGAACCTGGGTCTCCCATATGGGAGAATCAGTGCTCTAACCACTAGACTACAAGGATGAGTTTAAGCTGGGCCAGCAAAACCTGGTCCTGTGTATTGCTGCCTATGCTCAGACTGTTGGCTGGCTGCTTTAGGAGACTTAGGAACAGTAATAAAATGAACAGCCTATTGGCTTTGGGAAGGGAAAATAGAATTTGCAGGCTATAAGATGCCCAAAAACTCTATCAGAGCTAAAGAAGTGACTACTGGTCAATGGAGATTTCCACTTAAACCTTGTGGGATTTGAACCTGGGTCTCCCATATGGGAGAATCAGTGCTCTAACCACTAGACTACAAGGATGAGTTGAAGCTGGGCCAGCAAAACCTGGTCCTGTGTATTGCTGCCTATGCTCAGACTGTTGGCTGGCTGGTACAGTCAGAGTCAATCCCACAAATACATGAAAACTATCAGATCTAAAGATTTGTTTGCTTCTTTCAAAACCCAAAGACACTGTTGGCAACTGCTGTATTTTTTGCTAATTTTATGTCCAGGACTCTTTCTTAAATGGAAACTTAAATGAATACATTTAGCTTGAAAGCACTAAATGTTATGTCCAGTACTCTATCTTTAATTTGATCTCAAATGTCCAGCAGAAACCTTAAGCCCACATCAACTATGAAGACTGCTTTAGGAGACTTAGGAACAGTAATAAAATGAACAGCCCAATAGGCTTTGGGAAGGGAAAATAGAATTTGCAGGATATAAGATGCCCACAAACTCTATCAGAGCTAAAGAAGTGACTACTGGTCAACGGAGATTTCCACTTAAACCTTGTGGGATTTGAACCTGGGTCTCCCATATGGGACAATCAGTGCTCTAACCACTAGACTACAAGGATGAGTTGAAGCTGGGCCAGCAAAACCTGGTCCTGTGTATTGATGCCTATGCTCAGACTGTTGGCTGGCTGGTACAGTCAGAGTCAATCCCACAAATACATGAAAACTATCAGATCTAAAGATTTGTTTGCTTCTTTCAAAACCCAAAGACACTGTTGGCAACTGCTATATTTTTTGCTAATTGTATGTCCAGGACTCTTTCTTAAATGAAAACTTAGATGAATACATTTAGCTTGAAAGCATTAATGTTATGTCCAGTACTCTATCTTAAATTTTATCTCAAACGTCCAGCAGAAACCTTAAGCCCACATCAACTATGAAGACTGCTTTAGGAGACTTAGGAACAGTAGTAAAATGAACAACCTACTGGCTTTGGGAAGGGAAAATAGAATTTGCAGGCTCTAAGATGCCCACAAAGTCTATCAGAGCTAAAGAAGAGACTACTTGTCAATGGAGATTTCCACTTAAACCTTGTGGGATTTGAACCTGGGTCTCCCATATGGGAGAATCAGTGCTCTAACCACTAGACTACAAGGATGAGTTGAATCTGGGCCAGCAAAACCTGGTCCTGTGTATTGCTGCCTATGCTCAGACTGTTGGCTGGCTGGTACAGAGTCAATCCCACAAATACATGAAACTATCAGATCTAAAGAAGATTTGTTTGTTTCTTTCAAAACCCAAAAACACTGTTGGCATCTGATGTATTTTTTGTTAATTGTATGTCCAGGACATTTTCTTCAATTGAAACGTACATGAACATTTAACTTGAAAGCACTAAATGTTATGTCCAGTACTCTATCTTAAATTTTATCTCAAACGTCCAGCAGAAACCTTAAGCCCACATCAACTATGAAGACTGCTTTAGGAGACTTAGGAACAGTAGTAAAATGAACAACCTACTGGCTTTGGGAAGCGAAAATAGAATTTGCAGGCTATAAGATGCCCACAAACTCTATCAGAGCTAAAGAAGTGACTACTGGTCAGTGGAGATTTCCACGTAAACCTTGTGGGATTTGAACCTTGGTCTCCCATATGGGAGAATCAGTGCTCTAACCACTAGACTACAAGGATGAGTTGAAGCTGGGCCAGCAAAACCTGGTCCTGTGTATTGCTGCCTATGCTCAGACTGTTGGCTGGCTGCTTTAGGAGACTTAGGAACAGTAATAAAATGAACAGCCTATTGGCTTTGGGAAGGGAAAATAGAATTTGCAGGCTATAAGATGCCCACAAACTCTATCAGAGCAAAATAAGTGTCTACTGGTCAATGGAGATTTCCGCTTAAACCTTGTGGGATTTGAACCTGGGTTTCCCATATGGGAGAATCAGAGCTCTAGCCACTAGACTACAAGGATGAGTTGAAGCTGGGCCAGCAAAACCTGGTCCTGTGTATTGCTGCCTATGCTCAGACTGTTGGCTGGCTGGTACAGTCAGAGTCAATCCCACAAATACATGAAAACTATCAGATCTAAAGATTTGTTTGCTTCTTTCAAATCCCAAAGACACTGTTGGCATCTGCTGTATTTTTTGCTAATTTTATGTCCAGGACTCTTTCTTAAATGGAAACTTACATGAATACATTTAGCTTGAAAGCATTAATGTTATGTCCAGTACTCTATCTTTAATTTGATCTCAAATGACCAGCAGAAACCTTAAGCCCACATCAACTATGAAGACTGCTTTAGGATACTTAGGAACAGTAATAAAATGAACAGCCTATTGGCTTTGGGAAGGGAAAATAGAATTTGCAGGCTATAAGATGCCCACAAACTCTATCAGAGCTAAAGAAGTGACTACTGGTCAATGGAGATTTCCACTTAAACCTTGTGGGATTTGAACCTGGGTCTCCCATATGGGAGAATCAGTGCTCTAACCACTAGACTACAAGGATGAGATGAAGCTGGGCCAGCAAAACCTGGTCCTGTGTATTGCTGCCTATGCTCAGACTGTTGGCTGGCTGGTACAGTCAGAGTCAATCCCACAAATACATGAAAACTATCAGATCTAAAGATTTGTTTGCTTCTTTCAAAACTCAAAGACACTGTTGGCAACTGCTGTATTTTTTGCTAATTGTATGTCCAGGACTCTTTCTTAAATGGAAACTTAAATGAATACATTTAGCTTGAAAGCACTAAATGTTATGTCCAGTACTCTATCTTAAATTTGATCTCAAATGTCCAGCAGAAACCTTAAGCCCACATCAACTATGAAGATTGCTTTAGGAGACTTAGGAACAGTAATAAAATGAACAGCCTATTGGCTTTGGGACGGGAAAACTGAATTTGCAGGCTATAAGATGCCCACAAACTCTATCAGAGCTAAAGAAGTGACTACTGGTCAATGGAGATTTCCACTTAAACCTTGTGGGATTTGAACCTGGGTCTCCCATATGGGAGAATCAGTGCTCTAACCACTAGACTACAAGGATCAGTTGAAGCTGGGCCAGCAAAACCTGGTCCTGTGTATTTCTGCCTATGCTCAGACTGTTGGCTGGCTGGTACAGTCAGAGTCAATCCCACAAATACATGAAAACTATCAGATCTAAAGATTTGTTTGCTTCTTTCAAATCCCAAAGACACTGTTGGCATCTGCTGTATTTTTTGCTAATTTTATGTCCAGGACTCTTTCTTAAATGGAAACTTACATAAATACATTTAGCTTGAAAGCATTAATGTTATGTCCAGTACTCTATCTTTAATTTGATCTCAAATGACCAGCAGAAACCTTAAGCCCACATCAACTATGAAGACTGCTTTAGGATACTTAGGAACAGTAATAAAATGAACAGCCTATTGGCTTTGGGAAGGGAAAATAGAATTTGCAGGCTATAAGATGCCCACAAACTCTATCAGAGCTAAAGAAGTGACTACTGGTCAATGGAGATTTCCACTTAAACCTTGTGGGATTTGAACCTGGGTCTCCCATATGGGAGAATCAGTGCTCTAACCACTAGACTACAAGGATGAGATGAAGCTGGGCCAGCAAAACCTGGTCCTGTGTATTGCTGCCTATGCTCAGACTGTTGGCTGGCTGGTACAGTCAGAGTCAATCCCACAAATACATGAAAACTATCAGATCTAAAGATTTGTTTGCTTCTTTCAAAACTCAAAGACACTGTTGGCAACTGCTGTATTTTTTGCTAATTGTATGTCCAGGACTCTTTCTTAAATGGAAACTTAAATGAATACATTTAGCTTGAAAGCACTAAATGTTATGTCCAGTACTCTATCTTAAATTTGATCTCAAATGTCCAGCAGAAACCTTAAGCCCACATCAACTATGAAGATTGCTTTAGGAGACTTAGGAACAGTAATAAAATGAACAGCCTATTGGCTTTGGGATGGGAAAACTGAATTTGCAGGCTATAAGATGCCCACAAACTCTATCAGAGCTAAAGAAGTGACTACTGGTCAATGGAGATTTCCACTTAAACCTTGTGGGATTTGAACCTGGGTCTCCCATATGGGAGAATCAGTGCTCTAACCACTAGACTACAAGGATCAGTTGAAGCTGGGCCAGCAAAACCTGGTCCTGTGTATTTCTGCCTATGCTCAGACTGTTGGCTGGCTGGTACAGTCAGAGTCAATCCCACAAATACATGAAAACTATCAGATCTAAAGAAGACTTGTTTGCTTCTTTCAAAACCCAAAGACACTGTTGGCATCTGCTGTATTTTTTGCTAATTGTATGTCCAGGACTCTTTCTTAAATTGAAACTTACATGAATACATTTTGCTTGAAAACACTAAATGTTATGTCCAGTACTCTATCTTAAATTTTATCTCAAACGTCCAGCAGAAACCTTAAGCCCACATCAACTATGAAGACTGCTTTAGGAGACTAAGGAACAGTAATAAAATGAACAGCCTATTGGCTTTGGGAAGGGAAAACTGAATTTGCAGGCTATAAGATGCCCACAAACTCTATCAGAGCTAAAGAAGTGACTACTGGTCAATGGAGATTTCCACTTAAACCTTGTGGGATTTGAACCTGGGTCTCCCATATGGGAGAACCAGTGCTCTAACCACTAGACTACAAGGATCAGTTGAAGCTGGGCCAGCAAAACCTGGTCCTGTGTATTGCTGCCTATGCTCAGACTGTTGGCTGGCTGGTACAGTCAGAGTCAATCCCACAAATACATGAAAACTATCAGATCTAAAGATTTGTTTGCTTCTTTCAAATCCCAAAGACACTGTTGGCATCTGCTGTATTTTTTGCTAATTTTATGTCCAGGACTCTTTCTTAAATGGAAACTTACATGAATACATTTAGCTTGAAAGCATTAATGTTATGTCCAGTACTCTATCTTAAATTTGATCTCAAATGTCCAGCAGAAACCTTAAGCCCACATCAACTATGAAGACTGCTTTAGGAGACTTAGGAACAGTAATAAAATGAACAGCCTACTGGCTTTGGGAAGGGAAAACTGAATTTGCAGGCTATAAGATGCCCACAAACTCTATCAGGGCTAAAGAAGTGACTACTGGTCAATGGAGATTTCCACTTAAACCTTGTGGGATTTGAACCTGGGTCTCCCATATGGGAGAACCAGTGCTCTAACCACTAGACTACAAGGATCAGTTGAAGCTGGGCCAGCAAAACCTGGTCCTGTGTATTGCTGCCTATGCTCAGACTGTTGCCTGGCTGGTACAGTCAGAGTCAATCCCACAAATACATGAAAACTATCAGATCTAAAGATTTGTTTGCTTCTTTCAAATCCCAAAGACACTGTTGGCATCTGCTGTATTTTTTGCTAATTTTATGTCCAGGACTCTTTCTTAAATGGAAACTTACATGAATACATTTAGCTTGAAAGCATTAATGTTATGTCCAGTACTCTATCTTAAATTTGATCTCAAATGTCCAGCAGAAACCTTAAGCCCACATCAACTATGAAGACTGCTTTAGGAGACTTAGGAACAGTAATAAAATGAACAGCCTACTGGCTTTGGGAAGGGAAAACTGAATTTGCAGGCTATAAGATGCCCACAAACTCTATCAGGGCTAAAGAAGTGACTACTGGTCAATGGAGATTTCCACTTAAACCTTGTGGGATTTGAACCTGGGTCTCCCATATGGGAGAATCAGTACTCTAACCACTAGACTACAAGGATGAGTTGAAGCTGGGCCAGCAAAACCTTGTCCTGTGTTTTGCTGCCTATGCTCAGACTGTTGGCTGGCTTGTACAGTCAGAGTCAATCCCACAAATACATGAAAACTATCAGATCTAAAGAAGACTTGTTTGCTTCTTTCAAAACCCAAAGACACTGTTGGCATCTGCTGTATTTTTTGCTAATTGTATGTCCAGGACTCTTTCTTAAATTGAAACTTACATGAATACATTTTGCTTGAAAACACTAAATGTTATGTCCAGTACTCTATCTTTAATTTGATCTCAAATGTCCAGCAGAAACCTTAAGCCCACATCAACTATGAAGACTGCTTTAGGAGACTTAGGAACAGTAATAAAATGAACAGCCTACTGGCTTTGGGAAGGGAAAACTGAATTTGCAGGCTATAAGATGCCCACAAACTCTATCAGGGCTAAAGAAGTGACTACTGGTCAATGGAGATTTCCACTTAAACCTTGTGGGATTTGAACCTGGGTCTCCCATATGGGAGAATCAGTACTCTAACCACTAGACTACAAGGATGAGTTGAAGCTGGGCCAGCAAAACCTTGTCCTGTGTTTTGCTGCCTATGCTCAGACTGTTGGCTGGCTTGTACAGTCAGAGTCAATCCCACAAATACATGAAAACTATCAGATCTAAAGAAGACTTGTTTGCTTCTTTCAAAACCCAAAGACACTGTTGGCATCTGCTGTATTTTTTGCTAATTGTATGTCCAGGACTCTTTCTTAAATTGAAACTTACATGAATACATTTTGCTTGAAAACACTAAATGTTATGTCCAGTACTCTATCTTTAATTTGATCTCAAATGTCCAGCAGAAACCTTAAGCCCACATCAACTATGAAGACTGCTTTAGGAGACTTAGGAACAGTAATAAAATGAACAGCCTACTGGCTTTGGGAAGGGAAAACTGAATTTGCAGGCTATAAGATGCCCACAAACTCTATAAGGGCTAAAGAAGTGACTACTGGTCAATGGAGATTTCCACTTAAACCTTGTGGGATTTGAACCTGGGTCTCCCATATGGGAGAATCAGTGCTCTAACCACTAGACTTCAAGGATGAGTTGAAGCTGGGCCAGCAAAACCTTGTCTTGTGTTTTGCTGCCTATGCTCAGACTGTTGGCTGGCTTGTACAGTCAGAGTCAATCCCACAAATACATGAAAACTATCAGATCTAAAGAAGACTTGTTTGCTTCTTTCGAAACCCAAAGACACTGTTGGCATCTGCTGTATTTTTTGCTAATGTTATGTCCAGGACTCTTTCTTAAATGGAAACTTACATGAATACATTTAGCTTGAAAGCATTAATGTTATGTCCAGTACTCTATCTTAAATTTGATCTCAAATGTCCAGCAGAAACCTTAAGCCCACATCAACTATGAAGACTGCTTTAGGAGACTTAGGAACAGTAGTAAAATGACCAACCTGGCTTTGGGAAGGGAAAATAGAATTTGCAGGCTCTAAGATGCCCACAAAGTCTATCAGAGCTAAAGAAGTGACTACTGGTCAATGGAGATTTCCACTTAAACCTTGTGGGATTTGAACCTGGGTCTCCCATATGGGGGAATCAGTGCTCTAACCACTAGACTACAAGGATGAGTTGAAGCTGGGCCAGCAAAACCTGGTCCTGTGTATTGCTGCCTATGCTCAGACTGTTGGCTGGCTGGTACAGTAAGAGTCAATCCCACAAATACATGAAAACTATCAGATCTAAAGAAGACTTGTTTGCTTCTTTCAAAACCCAAAGACACTGTTGGCATCTGCTGTATTTTTTGCTAATTGTATGTCCTGGACTCTTTCTTAAATTGAAACGTACATGAACATTTAACTTGAAAGCACTAAATGTTATGTCCAGTACTCTATCTTAAATTTTATCTCAAACGTCCAGCAGAAACCTTAAGCCCACATCAACTATGAAGACTGCTTTAGGAGACTTAGGAACAGTAGTAAAATGAACAACCTACTGGCTTTGGGAAGCGAAAATAGAATTTGCAGGCTATAAGATGCCCACAAACTCTATCAGAGCTAAAGAAGTGACTACTGGTCAATGGAGATTTCCACTTAAACCTTGTGGGATTTGAACCTGGGTCTCCCATATGGGAGAATCAGTGCTCTAACCACTAGACTACAAGGATGAGTTGAAGCTGGGCCAGCAAAACCTGGTCCTGTGTATTGCTGCCTATGCTCAGACTGTTGGCTGGCTGCTTTAGGAGACGTAGGAACAGTAATAAAATGAACAGCCTATTGGCTTTGGGAAGGGAAAATAGAATTTGCTGGCTATAAGATGCCCACAAACTCTATCAGAGCTAAATAAGTGACTACTGGTCAATGGAGATTTCCACTTAAACCTTGTGGGATTTGAACCTGGGTCTCCCATATGGGAGAATCAGTGCTCTAACCACTAGACTACAAGGATGAGTTGAATCTGGGCCAGCAAAACCTGGTCCTGTGTATTGCTGCCTATGCTCAGACTGTTGGCTGGCTGGTACGGTCAGAGTCAATCCCACAAATACATGAAAACTATCAGATCTAAAGATTTGTTTGCTTCTTTCAAAACCCAAAGACACTGTTGGCAACTGCTGTATTTTTTGCTAATTGTATGTCCAGGACTCTTTCTTAAATGGAAACTTAAATGAATAAATTTAGCTTGAAAGCACTAAATGTTATGTCCAGTACTCTATCTTAAATTTGATCTCAAATGTCCAGCAGAAACCTTAAGCCCACATCAACTATGAAGACTGCTTTAGGAGACTTAGGAACAGTAATAAAATGAACAGCCTATTGGCTTTGGGAAGGGAAAACTGAATTTGCAGGCTATAAGATGCCCACAAACTCTATCAGAGCTAAAGAAGTGACTACTGGTCAATGGAGATTTCCACTTAAACCTTGTGGGATTTGAACCTGGGTCTCCCATATGGGAGAATCAGTGCTCTAACCACTAGACTACAAGGATCAGTTGAAGCTGGGCCAGCAAAACCTGGTCCTGTGTATTGCTGCCTATGCTCAGACTGTTGGCTGGCTGGTACAGTCAGAGTCAATCCCACAAATACATGAAAACTATCAGATCTAAAGATTTGTTTGCTTCTTTCAAATCCCAAAGACACTGTTGGCATCTGCTGTATTTTTTGCTAATTTTATGTCCAGGACTCTTTCTTAAATGGAAACTTACATGAATACATTTAGCTTGAAAGCATTAATGTTATGTCCAGTACTCTATCTTTAATTTGATCTCAAATGACCAGCAGAAACCTTAAGCCCACATCAACTATGAAGACTGCTTTAGGATACTTAGGAACAGTAATAAAATGAACAGCCTATTGGCTTTGGGAAGGGAAAATAGAATTTGCAGGCTATAAGATGCCCACAAACTCTATCAGAGCTAAAGAAGTGACTACTGGTCAATGGAGATTTCCAATTAAACCTTGTGGGATTTGAACCTGGGTCTCCCATATGGGAGAATCAGTGCTCTAACCACTAGACTACAAGGATCAGTTGAAGCTGGGCCAGCAAAACCTGGTCCTGTGTATTGCTGCCTATGCTCAGACTGTTGGCTGGCTGGTACAGTCAGAGTCAATCCCACAAATACATGAAAACTATCAGATCTAAAGATTTGTTTGCTTCTTTCAAATCCCAAAGACACTGTTGGCATCTGCTGTATTTTTTGCTAATTTTATGTCCAGGACTCTTTCTTAAATGGAAACTTACATGAATACATTTAGCTTGAAAGCATTAATGTTATGTCCAGTACTCTATCTTTAATTTGATCTCAAATGACCAGCAGAAACCTTAAGCCCACCTCAACTATGAAGAAAGCTTTAGGATACTTAGGAACAGTAATAAAATGAACAGCCTATTGGCTTTGGGAAGGGAAAATAGAATTTGCAGGCTATAAGATGCCCACAAACTCTATCAGAGCTAAAGAAGTGACCACTGGTCAATGGAGATTTCCACTTAAACCTTGTGGGATTTGAACCTGGGTCTCCCATATGGGAGAATCAGTGCTCTAACCACTAGACTACAAGGCTGAGTTGAAGCTGGGCCAGCAAAACCTGGTCCTGTGTATTGCTGCCTATGCTCAGACTGTTGGCTGGCTGGTACAGTCAGAGTCAATCCCACAAATACATGAAAACTATCAGATCTAAAGATTTGTTTGCTTCTTTCAAAACCCAAAGACACTGTTGGCAACTGCTGTATTTTTTGCTAATTGTATGTCCAGGACTCTTTCTTAAATGGAAACTTAAATGAATACATTTAGCTTGAAAGCACTAAATGTTATGTCCAGTACTCTATCTTAAATTTGATCTCAAATGTCCAGCAGAAACCTTAAGCCCACATCAACTATGAAGACTGCTTTAGGAGACTTAGGAACAGTAATAAAATGAACAGCCTATTGGCTTTGGGAAGGGAAAACTGAATTTGCAGGCTATAAGATGCCCACAAACTCTATCAGAGCTAAAGAAGTGACTACTGGTCAATGGAGATTTCCACTTAAACCTTGTGGGATTTGAACCTGGGTCTCCCATATGGGAGAATCAGTGCTCTAACCACTAGACTACAAGGATGAGTTGAAGCTGGGCCAGCAAAACCTGGTCCTGTGTATTGTTGCCTATGCTCAGACTGTTGGCTGGCTGGTACAGTCAGAGTCAATCCCACAAATACATGAAAACTATCAGATCTAAAGATTTGTTTGCTTCTTTCAAAACCCAAAGACACTGTTGGCAACTGCTGTATTTTTTGCTAATTGTATGTCCAGGACTCTTTCTTAAATGGAAACTTAAATGAATACATTTAGCTTGAAAGCACTAAATGTTATGTCCAGTACTCTATCTTAAATTTGATCTCAAATGTCCAGCAGAAACCTTAAGCCCACATCAACTATGAAGACTGCTTTAGGAGACTTAGGAACAGTAATAAAATTAACAGCCTATTGGCTTTGGGAAGGGAAAACTGAATTTGCAGGCTATAAGATGCCCACAAACTCTATCAGAGCTAAAGAAGTGACTACTGGTCAATGGAGATTTCCACTTAAACCTTGTGGGATTTGAACCTGGGTCTCCCATATGGGAGAATCAGTGCTCTAACCACTAGACTACAAGGATCAGTTGAAGCTGGGCCAGCAAAACATGGTCCTGTGTATTGCTGCCTATGCTCAGACTGTTGGCTGGCTGGTACAGTCAGAGTCAATCCCACAAATACATGAAAACTATCAGATCTAAAGATTTGTTTGCTTCTTTCAAATCCCAAAGACACTGTTGGCATCTGCTGTATTTTTTGCTAATTTTATGTCCAGGACTCTTTCTTAAATGGAAACTTACATGAATACATTTAGCTTGAAAGCATTAATGTTATGTCCAGTACTCTATCTTTTATTTGATCTCAAATGACCAGCAGAAACCTTAAGCCCACATCAACTATGAAGACTGCTTTAGGATACTTAGGAACAGTAATAAAATGAACAGCCTATTGGCTTTGGGAAGGGAAAATAGAATTTGCAGGCTATAAGATGCCCACAAACTCTATCAGAGCTAAAGAAGTGACTACTGGTCAATGGAGATTTCCAATTAAACCTTGTGGGATTTGAATCTGGGTCTCCCATATGGGAGAATCAGTGCTCTAACCACTAGACTACAAGGATGAGTTAAAGCTGGGCCAGCAAAACCTGGTCCTGTGTATTGCTGCCTATGCTCAGACTGTTGGCTGGCTGCTTTAGGAGACGTAGGAACAGTAATAAAATGAACAGCCTATTGGCTTTGGGAAGGGAAAATAGAATTTGCAGGCTATAAGATGCCCACAAACTCTATCAGAGCTAAATAAGTGAATACTGGTTAATGGAGATTTCCACTTAAACCTTGTGGGATTTGAACCTGGGTCTCCCATATGGGAGAATCAGTGCTCTAACCACTAGACTACAAGGATGAGTTGAAGCTGGGCCAGCAAAACCTGGTCCTGTGTATTGCTGCCTATGCTCAGACTGTTGGCTGGCTGGTACAGTCAGAGTCAATCCCACAAATACATGAAAACTATCAGATCTAAAGATTTGTTTGCTTCTTTCAAATCCCAAAGACACCGTTGGCATCTGCTGTATTTTTTGCTAATTTTATGTCCAGGACTCTTTCTTAAATGGAAACTTACATGAATACATTTAGCTTGAAAGCATTAATGTTATGTCCAGTACTCTATCTTTAATTTGATCTCAAATGACCAGCAGAAACCTTAAGCCCACATCAACTATGAAGACTGCTTTAGGATACTTAGGAACAGTAATAAAATGAACAGCCTATTGGCTTTGGGAAGGGAAAATAGAATTTGCAGGCTATAAGATGCCCACAAACTCTATCAGAGCTAAAGAAGTGACTACTGGTCAATGGAGATTTCCACTTAAACCTTGTGGGATTTGAACCTGGGTCTCCCATATGGGAGAATCAGTGCTCTAACCACTAGACTACAAGGCTGAGTTGAAGCTGGGCCAGCAAAACCTGGTCCTGTGTATTGCTGCCTATGCTCAGACTGTTGGCTGGCTGGTACGGTCAGAGTCAATCCCACAAATACATGAAAACTATCAGATCTAAAGATTTGTTTGCTTCTTTCAAAACCCAAAGACACTGTTGGCAACTGCTGTATTTTTTGCTAATTGTATGTCCAGGACTCTTTCTTAAATGGAAACTTAAATGAATACATTTAGCTTGAAAGCACTAAATGTTATGTCCAGTACTCTATCTTAAATTTGATCTCAAATGTCCAGCAGAAACCTTAAGCCCACATCAATTATGAAGACTGCTTTGGGAGACTTAGGAACAGTAATAAAATGAACAGCCTATTGGCTTTGGGAAGGGAAAACTGAATTTGCAGGCTATAAGATGCCTACAAACTCTATCAGAGCTAAAGAAGTGACTACTGGTCAATGGAGATTTCCACTTAAACCTTGTGGGATTTGAACCTGGGTCTCCCATATGGGAGAATCAGTGCTCTAACCACTAGACTACAAGGATGAGTTGAAGCTGGGCCAGCAAAACCTGGTCCTGTGTATTGCTGCCTATGCTCAGACTGTTGGCTGGCTGGTACAGTCAGAGTCAATCCCACAAATACATGAAAACTATCAGATCTAAAGATTTGTTTGCTTCTTTCAAATCCCAAAGACACTGTTGGCATCTGCTGTATTTTTTGCTAATTTTATGTCCAGGACTCTTTCTTAAATGGAAACTTACATGAATACATTTAGCTTGAAAGCATTAATGTCATGTCCAGTACTCTATCTTAAATTTGATCTCAAATGTCCAGCAGAAACCTTAAGCCCACATCAACTATGAAGACTGCTTTAGGAGACTTAGGAACAGTAGTAAAATGAACAACCTACTGGCTTTGGGAAGGGAAAATAGAATTTGCAGGCTCTAAGATGCCCACAAAGTCTATCAGAGCTAAAGAAGTGACTACTGGTCAATGGAGATTTCCACTTAAACCTTGTGGGATTTGAACCTGGGTCTCCCATATGGGAGAATCAGTGCTCTAACCACTAGACTACAAGGATGAGTTGAAGCTGGGCCAGCAAAACCTGGTCCTGTGTATTGCTGCCTATGCTCAGACTGTTGGCTGGCTGGTACAGTCAGAGTCAATCCCACAAATACATGAAAACTATCAGATCTAAAGAAGACTTGTTTGCTTCTTTCAAAACCCAAAGACACTGTTGGCATCTGCTGTATTTTTTGCTAATTGTATGTCCTGGACTCTTTCTTAAATTGAAACTTACATGAATACATTTTGCTTGAAAACACTAAATGTTATGTCCAGTACTCTATCTTAAATTTTATCTCAAATGTCCAGCAGAAACCTTAAGCCCACATCAACTATGAAGACTGCTTTAGGAGACTTAGGAACAGTAGTAAAATGAACAACCTACTGGCTTTGGGAAGGGAAAATAGAATTTGCAGGCTCTAAGATGCCCACAAAGTCTATCAGAGCTAAAGAAGAGACTACTTGTCAATGGAGATTTCCACTTAAACCTTGTGGGATTTGAACCTGGGTCTCCCATATGGGAGAATCAGTGCTCTAACCACTAGACTACAAGGATGAGTTGAATCTGGGCCAGCAAAACCTGGTCCTGTGTATTGCTGCCTATGCTCAGACTGTTGGCTGGCTGGTACAGTCAGAGTCAATCCCACAAATACATGAAACTATCAGATCTAAAGAAGATTTGTTTGTTTCTTTCAAAACCCAAAAACACTGTTGGCATCTGATGTATTTTTTGTTAATTGTATGTCCAGGACATTTTCTTCAATTGAAACGTACATGAACATTTAACTTGAAAGCACTAAATGTTATGTCCAGTACTCTATCTTAAATTTTATCTCAAACGTCCAGCAGAAACCTTAAGCCCACATCAACTATGAAGACCGCTTTAGGAGACTTAGGAACAGTAGTAAAATGAACAACCTACTGGCTTTGGGAAGCGAAAATAGAATTTGCAGGCTATAAGATGCCCACAAACTCTATCAGAGCTAAAGAAGTGACTACTGGTCAATGGAGATTTCCACTTAAACCTTGTGGGATTTGAACCTGGGTCTCCCATATGGGAGAATCAGTGCTCTAACCACTAGACTACAAGGATGAGTTGAAGCTGGGCCAGCAAAACCTGGTCCTGTGTATTGCTGCCTATGCTCAGACTGTTGGCTGGCTGGTACAGTCAGAGTCAATCCCACAAATACATGAAAACTATCAGATCTAAAGATTTGTTTGCTTCTTTCAAATCCCAAAGACACTGTTGGCATCTGCTGTATTTTTTGCTAATTTTATGTCCAGGACTCTTTCTTAAATGGAAACTTACATGAATACATTTAGCTTGAAAGCATTAATGTTATGTCCAGTACTCTATCTTTAATTTGATCTCAAATGACCAGCAGAAACCTTAAGCCCACATCAACTATGAAGACTGCTTTAGGATACTTAGGAACAGTAATAAAATGAACAGCCTATAGACCCCTTCAAAGTTTGTAAACATTGAATGACTATCGGGTGCGCGCGCAGCATGGGGTCAAACTGTTCATACCATCCAGGCTTTATAATGTAATCTAACAGGGCTGAAAAATTATGACTTACCTCAAATGAAGTGAACACAACAATCTTTGATATTTGCATTGTTCCAGTCTGCACGTTAATTGCTTGCAGCTGCAGTGTATTTTTTTGTTTTTGAGATTCTGCATGAATCGCGAAAACTTAACGAAAGACCTGGTGCGATTTCACAACCCACGACGTAAGTAGGCATTTTTGACGATACCGAATAATACGCAACTCTATCTGCTGTAATGGCTTTTCTGACCCTGACATGCGCAGTGGAAACTGCCTGTGACGTGAACCGTGAAGGAGTCTATTGGCTTTGGGAAGGGGAAATAGAATTTGCAGGCTATAAGATGCCCACAAACTCTATCAGAGCTAAAGAAGTGACTACTGGTCAATGGAGATTTCCACTTAAACCTTGTGGGATTTGAACCTGGGTCTCCCATATGGGAGAATCAGTGCTCTAACCACTAGACTACAAGGATGAGTTGACGCTGGGCCAGCAAAACCTGGTCCTGTGTATTGCTGCCTATGCTCAGACTGTTGGCTGGCTGGTACAGTCAGAGTCAATCCCACAAATACATGAAAACTATCAGATCTAAAGATTTGTTTGCTTCTTTCAAAACCCAAAGACACTGTTGGCAACTGCTGTATTTTTTGCTAATTGTATGTCCAGGACTCTTTCTTAAATGGAAACTTAAATGAATACATTTAGCTTGAAAGCACTAAATGTTATGTCCAGTACTCTATCTTAAATTTGATCTCAAATGTCCAGCAGAAACCTTAAGCCCACATCAACTATGAAGACTGCTTTAGGAGACTTAGGAACAGTAATAAAATGAACAGCCTATTGGCTTTGGGAAGGGAAAACTGAATTTGCAGGCTATAAGATGCCCACAAACTCTATCAGAGCTAAAGAAGTGACTACTGGTCAATGGAGATTTCCACTTAAACCTTGTGGGATTTGAACCTGGGTCTCCCATATGGGAGAATCAGTGCTCTAACCACTAGACTACAAGGATCAGTTGAAGCTGGGCCAGCAAAACCTGGTCCTGTGTATTGCTGCCTATGCTCAGACTGTTGGCTGGCTGGTACAGTCAGAGTCAATCCCACAAATACATGAAAACTATCAGATCTAAAGATTTGTTTGCTTCTTTCAAATCCCAAAGACACTGTTGGCATCTGCTGTATTTTTTGCTAATTTTATGTCCAGGACTCTTTCTTAAATGGAAACTTACATGAATACATTTAGCTTGAAAGCATTAATGTTATGTCCAGTACTCTATCTTTAATTTGATCTCAAATGGCCAGCAGAAACCTAAAGCCCACATCAACTATGAAGACTGCTTTAGGATACTTAGGAACAGTAATAAAATGAACAGCCTATTGGCTTTGGGAAGGGAAAATAGAATTTGCAGGCTATAAGATGCCCACAAACTCTATCAGAGCTAAAGAAGTGACTACTGGTCAATGGAGATTTCCAATTAAACCTTGTGGGATTTGAATCTGGGTCTCCCATATGGGAGAATCAGTGCTCTAACCACTAGACTACAAGGATGAGTTAAAGCTGGGCCAGCAAAACCTGGTCCTGTGTATTGCTGCCTATGCTCAGACTGTTGGCTGGCTGCTTTAGGAGACGTAGGAACAGTAATAAAATGAACAGCCTATTGGCTTTGGGAAGGGAAAATAGAATTTGCAGGCTATAAGATGCCCACAAACTCTATCAGAGCTAAATAAGTGACTACTGGTCAATGGAGATTTCCACTTAAACCTTGTGGGATTTGAACCTGGGTCTCCCATATGGGAGAATCAGTGCTCTAACCACTAGACTACAAGGATGAGTTGAAGCTGGGCCAGCAAAACCTGGTCCTGTGTATTGCTGCCTATGCTCAGACTGTTGGCTGGCTGGTACAGTCAGAGTCAATCCCACAAATACATGAAAACTATCAGATCTAAAGATTTGTTTGCTTCTTTCAAAACCCAAAGACACTGTTGGCAACTGCTGTATTTTTTGCTAATTGTATGTCCAGGACTCTTTCTTAAATGGAAACTTAAATGAATACATTTAGCTTGAAAGCAATAAATGTTATGTCCAGTACTCTATCTTAAATTTGATCTCAAATGTCCAGCAGAAACCTTAAGCCCACATCAACTATGAAGACTGCTTTAGGAGACTTAGGAACAGTAATAAAATGAACAGCCTATTGGCTTTGGGAAGGGAAAACTGAATTTGCAGGCTATAAGATGCCCACAAACTCTATCAGAGCTAAAGAAGTGACTACTGGTCAATGGAGATTTCCACTTAAACCTTGTGGGATTTGAACCTGGGTCTCCCATATGGGAGAATCAGTGCTCTAACCACTAGACTACAAGGATGAGTTGAAGCTGGGCCATCAAAACCTGGTCCTGTGTATTGCTGCCTATGCTCAGACTGTTGGCTGGCTGGTACAGTCAGAGTCAATCCCACAAATACATGAAATCTATCAGATCTAAAGATTTGTTTGCTTCTTTCAAAACCCAAAGACACTGTTGGCAACTGCTGTATTTTTTGCTAATTGTATGTCCAGGACTCTTTCTTAAATGGAAACTTAAATGAATACATTTAGCTTGAAAGCACTAAATGTTATGTCCAGTACTCTATCTTAAATTTGATCTCAAATGTCCAGCAGAAACCTTAAGCCCACATCAACTATGAAGACTGCTTTAGGAGACTTAGGAACAGTAATAAAATTAACAGCCTATTGGCTTTGGGAAGGGAAAACTGAATTTGCAGGCTATAAGATGCCCACAAACTCTATCAGAGCTAAAGAAGTGACTACTGGTCAATGGAGATTTCCACTTAAACCTTGTGGGATTTGAACCTGGGTCTCCCACATGGGAGAATCAGTGCTCTAACCACTAGACTACAAGGATCAGTTGAAGCTGGGCCAGCAAAACCTGGTCCTGTGTATTGCTGCCTATGCTCAGACTGTTGGCTGGCTGGTACAGTCAGAGTCAATCCCACAAATACATGAAAACTATCAGATCTAAAGATTTGTTTGCTTCTTTCAAATCCCAAAGACACTGTTGGCATCTGCTGTATTTTTTGCTAATTTTATGTCCAGGACTCTTTCTTAAATGGAAACTTACATGAATACATTTAGCTTGAAAGCATTAATGTTATGTCCAGTACTCTATCTTTAATTTGATCTCAAATGACCAGCAGAAACCTTAAGCCCACATCAACTATGAAGACTGCTTTAGGATACTTAGGAACAGTAATAAAATGAACAGCCTATTGGCTTTGGGAAGGGAAAATAGAATTTGCAGGCTATAAGATGCCCACAAACTCTATCAGAGCTAAAGAAGTGACTACTGGTCAATGGAGATTTCCAATTAAACCTTGTGGGATTTGAATCTGGGTCTCCCATATGGGAGAATCAGTGCTCTAACCACTAGACTACAAGGATGAGTTAAAGCTGGGCCAGCAAAACCTGGTCCTGTGTATTGCTGCCTATGCTCAGACTGTTGGCTGGCTGCTTTAGGAGACGTAGGAACAGTAATAAAATGAACAGCCTATTGGCTTTGGGAAGGGAAAATAGAATTTGCAGGCTATAAGATGCCCACAAACTCTATCAGAGCTAAATAAGTGACTACTGGTTAATGGAGATTTCCACTTAAACCTTGTGGGATTTGAACCTGGGTCTCCCATATGGGAGAATCAGTGCTCTAACCACTAGACTACAAGGATGAGTTGAAGCAGGGCCAGCAAAACCTGGTCCTGTGTATTGCTGCCTATGCTCAGACTGTTGGCTGGCTGGTACAGTCAGAGTCAATCCCACAAATACATGAAAACTATCAGATCTAAAGATTTGTTTGCTTCTTTCAAATCCCAAAGACACCGTTGGCATCTGCTGTATTTTTTGCTAATTTTATGTCCAGGACTCTTTCTTAAATGGAAACTTACATGAATACATTTAGCTTGAAAGCATTAATGTTATGTCCAGTACTCTATCTTTAATTTGATCTCAAATGACCAGCAGAAACCTTAAGCCCACATCAACTATGAAGACTGCTTTAGGATACTTAGGAACAGTAATAAAATGAACAGCCTATTGGCTTTGGGAAGGGAAAATAGAATTTGCAGGCTATAAGATGCCCACAAACTCTATCAGAGCTAAAGAAGTGACTACTGGTCAATGGAGATTTCCACTTAAACCTTGTGGGATTTGAACCTGGGTCTCCCATATGGGAGAATCAGTGCTCTAACCACTAGACTACAAGGCTGAGTTGAAGCTGGGCCAGCAAAACCTGGTCCTGTGTATTGCTGCCTATGCTCAGACTGTTGGCTGGCTGGTACGGTCAGAGTCAATCCCACAAATACATGAAAACTATCAGATCTAAAGATTTGTTTGCTTCTTTCAAAACCCAAAGACACTGTTGGCAACTGCTGTATTTTTTGCTAATTGTATGTCCAGGACTCTTTCTTAAATGGAAACTTAAATGAATACATTTAGCTTGAAAGCACTAAATGTTATGTCCAGTACTCTATCTTAAATTTGATCTCAAATGTCCAGCAGAAACCTTAAGCCCACATCAACTATGAAGACTGCTTTAGGAGACTTAGGAACAGTAATAAAATGAACAGCCTATTGGCTTTGGGAAGGGAAAACTGAATTTGCAGGCTATAAGATGCCCACAAACTCTATCAGAGCTAAAGAAGTGACTACTGGTCAATGGAGATTTCCACTTAAACCTTGTGGGATTTGAACCTGGGTCTCCCATATGGGAGAATCAGTGCTCTAACCACTAGACTACAAGGATGAGTTGAAGCTGGGCCAGCAAAACCTGGTCCTGTGTATTGCTGCCTATGCTCAGACTGTTGGCTGGCTGGTACAGTCAGAGTCAATCCCACAAATACATGAAAACTATCAGATCTAAAGATTTGTTTGCTTCTTTCAAATCCCAAAGACACTGTTGGCATCTGCTGTATTTTTTGTTAATTTTATGTCCAGGACTCTTTCTTAAATGGAAACTTACATGAATACATTTAGCTTGAAAGCATTAATGTCATGTCCAGTACTCTATCTTAAATTTGATCTCAAATGTCCAGCAGAAACCTTAAGCCCACATCAACTATGAAGACTGCTTTAGGAGACTTAGGAACAGTAGTAAAATGAACAACCTACTGGCATTGGGAAGGGAAAATAGAATTTGCAGGCTCTAAGATGCCCACAAAGTCTATCAGAGCTAAAGAAGTGACTACTGGTCAATGGAGATTTCCACTTAAACCTTGTGGGATTTGAACCTGGGTCTCCCATATGGGAGAATCAGTGCTCTAACCACTAGACTACAAGGATGAGTTGAAGCTGGACCAGCAAAACCTGGTCCTGTGTATTGCTGCCTATGCTCAGACTGTTGGCTGGCTGGTACAGTCAGAGTCAATCCCACAAATACATGAAAACTATCAGATCTAAAGAAGACTTGTTTGCTTCTTTCAAAACCCAAAGACACTGTTGGCATCTGCTGTATTTTTTGCTAATTGTATGTCCTGGACTCTTTCTTAAATTGAAACTTACATGAATACATTTTGCTTGAAAACACTAAATGTTATGTCCAGTACTCTATCTTAAATTTTATCTCAAATGTCCAGCAGAAACCTTAAGCCCACATCAACTATGAAGACTGCTTTAGGAGACTTAGGAACAGTAGTAAAATGAACAACCTACTGGCTTTGGGAAGGGAAAATAGAATTTGCAGGCTCTAAGATGCCCACAAAGTCTATCAGAGCTAAAGAAGAGACTACTTGTCAATGGAGATTTCCACTTAAACCTTGTGGGATTTGAACCTGGGTCTCCCATATGGGAGAATCAGTGCTCTAACCACTAGACTACAAGGATGAGTTGAATCTGGGCCAGCAAAACCTGGTCCTGTGTATTGCTGCCTATGCTCAGACTGTTGGCTGGCTGGTACAGTCAGAGTCAATCCCACAAATACATGAAACTATCAGATCTAAAGAAGATTTGTTTGTTTCTTTCAAAACCCAAAAACACTGTTGGCATCTGATGTATTTTTTGTTAATTGTATGTCCAGGACATTTTCTTCAATTGAAACGTACATGAACATTTAACTTGAAAGCACTAAATGTTATGTCCAGTACTCTATCTTAAATTTTATCTCAAACGTCCAGCAGAAACCTTAAGCCCACATCAACTATGAAGACCGCTTTAGGAGACTTAGGAACAGTAGTAAAATGAACAACCTACTGGCTTTGGGAAGCGAAAATAGAATTTGCAGGCTATAAGATGCCCACAAACTCTATCAGAGCTAAAGAAGTGACTACTGGTCAATGGAGATTTCCACTTAAACCTTGTGGGATTTGAACCTGGGTCTCCCATATGGGAGAATCAGTGCTCTAACCACTAGACTACAAGGATGAGTTGAAGCTGGGCCAGCAAAACCTGGTCCTGTGTATTGCTGCCTATGCTCAGACTGTTGGCTGGCTGGTACAGTCAGAGTCAATCCCACAAATACATGAAAACTAACAGATCTAAAGATTTGTTTGCTTCTTTCAAATCCCAAAGACACTGTTGGCATCTGCTGTATTTTTTGCTAATTTTATGTCCAGGACTCTTTCTTAAATGGAAACTTACATGAATACATTTAGCTTGAAAGCATTAATGTTATGTCCAGTACTCTATCTTTAATTTGATCTCAAATGACCAGCAGAAACCTTAAGCCCACATCAACTATGAAGACTGCTTTAGGATACTTAGGAACAGTAATAAAATGAACAGCCTATTGGCTTTGGGAAGGGGAAATAGAATTTGCAGGCTATAAGATGCCCACAAACTCTATCAGAGCTAAAGAAGTGACTACTGGTCAATGGAGATTTCCACTTAAACCTTGTGGGATTTGAACCTGGGTCTCCCATATGGGAGAATCAGTGCTCTAACCACTAGACTAGAAGGATGAGTTGACGCTGGGCCAGCAAAACCTGGTCCTGTGTATTGCTGCCTATGCTCAGACTGTTGGCTGGCTGGTACAGTCAGAGTCAATCCCACAAATACATGAAAACTATCAGATCTAAAGATTTGTTTGCTTCTTTCAAAACCCAAAGACACTGTTGGCAACTGCTGTATTTTTTGCTAATTGTATGTCCAGGACTCTTTCTTAAATGGAAACTTAAATGAATACATTTAGCTTGAAAGCACTAAATGTTATGTCCAGTACTCTATCTTAAATTTGATCTCAAATGTCCAGCAGAAACCTTAAGCCCACATCAACTATGAAGACTGCTTTAGGAGACTTAGGAACAGTAATAAAATGAACAGCCTATTGGCTTTGGGAAGGGAAAACTGAATTTGCAGGCTATAAGATGCCCACAAACTCTATCAGAGCTAAAGAAGTGACTACTGGTCAATGGAGATTTCCACTTAAACCTTGTGGGATTTGAACCTGGGTCTCCCATATGGGAGAATCAGTGCTCTAACCACTAGACTACAAGGATCAGTTGAAGCTGGGCCAGCAAAACCTGGTCCTGTGTATTGCTGCCTATGCTCAGACTGTTGGCTGGCTGGTACAGTCAGAGTCAATCCCACAAATACATGAAAACTATCAGATCTAAAGATTTGTTTGCTTCTTTCAAATCCCAAAGACACTGTTGGCATCTGCTGTATTTTTTGCTAATTTTATGTCCAGGACTCTTTCTTAAATGGAAACTTACATGAATACATTTAGCTTGAAAGCATTAATGTTATGTCCAGTACTCTATCTTTAATTTGATCTCAAATGGCCAGCAGAAACCTTAAGCCCACATCAACTATGAAGACTGCTTTAGGATACTTAGGAACAGTAATAAAATGAACAGCCTATTGGCTTTGGGAAGGGAAAAAAGAATTTGCAGGCTATAAGATGCCCACAAACTCTATCAGAGCTAAAGAAGTGACTACTGGTCAATGGAGATTTCCAATTAAACCTTGTGGGATTTGAATCTGGGTCTCCCATATGGGAGAATCAGTGCTCTAACCACTAGACTACAAGGATGAGTTAAAGCTGGGCCAGCAAAACCTGGTCCTGTGTATTGCTGCCTATGCTCAGACTGTTGGCTGGCTGCTTTAGGAGACGTAGGAACAGTAATAAAATGAACAGCCTATTGGCTTTGGGAAGGGAAAATAGAATTTGCAGGCTATAAGATGCCCACAAACTCTATCAGAGCTAAATAAGTGACTACTGGTCAATGGAGATTTCCAATTAAACCTTGTGGGATTTGAACCTGGGTCTCCCATATGGGAGAATCAGTGCTCTAACCACTAGACTACAAGGATGAGTTGAAGCTGGGCCAGCAAAACCTGGTCCTGTGTATTGCTGCCTATGCTCAGACTGTTGGCTGGCTGGTACAGTCAGAGTCAATCCCACAAATACATGAAAACTATCAGATCTAAAGATTTGTTTGCTTCTTTCAAAACCCAAAGACACTGTTGGCAACTGCTGTATTTTTTGCTAATTGTATGTCCAGGACTCTTTCTTAAATGGAAACTTAAATGAATACATTTAGCTTGAAAGCAATAAATGTTATGTCCAGTACTCTATCTTAAATTTGATCTCAAATGTCCAGCAGAAACCTTAAGCCCACATCAACTATGAAGACTGCTTTAGGAGACTTAGGAACAGTAATAAAATGAACAGCCTATTGGCTTTGGGAAGGGAAAACTGAATTTGCAGGCTATAAGATGCCCACAAACTCTATCAGAGCTAAAGAAGTGACTACTGGTCAATGGAGATTTCCACTTAAACCTTGTGGGATTTGAACCTGGGTCTCCCATATGGGAGAATCAGTGCTCTAACCACTAGACTACAAGGATGAGTTGAAGCTGGGCCAGCAAAACCTGGTCCTGTGTATTGCTGCCTATGCTCAGACTGTTGGCTGGCTGGTACAGTCAGAGTCAATCCCACAAATACATGAAATCTATCAGATCTAAAGATTTGTTTGCTTCTTTCAAAACCCAAAGACACTGTTGGCAACTGCTGTATTTTTTGCTAATTGTATGTCCAGGACTCTTTCTTAAATGGAAACTTAAATGAATACATTTAGCTTGAAAGCACTAAATGTTATGTCCAGTACTCTATCTTAAATTTGATCTCAAATGTCCAGCAGAAACCTTAAGCCCACATCAACTATGAAGACTGCTTTAGGAGACTTAGGAACAGTAATAAAATGAACAGCCTATTGGCTTTGGGAAGGGAAAACTGATTTTGCAGGCTATAAGATGCCCACAAACTCTATCAGAGCTAAAGAAGTGACTACTGGTCAATGGAGATTTCCACTTAAACCTTGTGGGATTTGAACATGGGTCTCCCATATGGGAGAATCAGTGCTCTAACCACTAGACTACAAGGATCAGTTGAAGCTGGGCCAGCAAAACCTGGTCCTGTGTATTGCTGCCTATGCTCAGACTGTTGGCTGGCTGGTACAGTCAGAGTCAATCCCACAAATACATGAAAACTATCAGATCTAAAGATTTGTTTGCTTCTTTCAAATCCCAAAGACACTGTTGGCATCTGCTGTATTTTTTGCTAATTTTATGTCCAGGACTCTTTCTTAAATGGAAACTTACATGAATACATTTAGCTTGAAAGCATTAATGTTATGTCCAGTACTCTATCTTTAATTTGATCTCAAATGACCAGCAGAAACCTTAAGCCCACATTAACTATGAAGACTGCTTTAGGATACTTAGGAACAGTAATAAAATGAACAGCCTATTGGCTTTGGGAAGGGAAAATAGAATTTGCAGGCTATAAGATGCCCACAAACTCTATCAGAGCTAAAGAAGTGACTACTGGTCAATGGAGATTTCCAATTAAACCTTGTGGGATTTGAATCTGGGTCTCCCATATGGGAGAATCAGTGCTCTAACCACTAGACTACAAGGATGAGTTAAAGCTGGGCCAGCAAAACCTGGTCCTGTGTATTGCTGTCTATGCTCAGACTGTTGGCTGGCTGCTTTAGGAGACGTAGGAACAGTAATAAAATGAACAGCCTATTGGCTTTGGGAAGGGAAAATAGAATTTGCAGGCTATAAGATGCCCACAAACTCTATCAGAGCTAAATAAGTGACTACTGGTTAATGGAGATTTCCACTTAAACCTTGAGGGATTTGAACCTGGGTCTCCCATATGGGAGAATCAGTGCTCTAACCACTAGACTACAAGGATGAGTTAAAGCTGGTCCAGCAAAACCTGGTCCTGTGTATTGCTGCCTATGCTCAGACTGTTGGCTGGCTGGTACGGTCAGAGTCAATCCCACAAATACATGAAAACTATCAGATCTAAAGATTTGTTTGCTTCTTTCAAAACCCAAAGACACTGTTGGCAACTGCTGTATTTTTTGCTAATTGTATGTCCAGGACTCTTTCTTAAATGGAAACTTAAATGAATACATTTTGCTTGAAAGCACTAAATGTTATGTCCAGTACTCTATCTTAAATTTGATCTCAAATGTCCAGCAGAAACCTTAAGCCCACATCAACTATGAAGACTGCTTTAGGAGACTTAGGAACAGTAATAAAATGAACAGCCTATTGGCTTTGGGAAGGGAAAACTGAATTTGCAGGCTTTAAGATGCCCACAAACTCTATCAGAGCTAAAGAAGTGACTACTGGTCAATGGAGATTTCCACTTAAACCTTGTGGGATTTGAACCTGGGTCTCCCATATGGGAGAATCAGTGCTCTAACCACTAGACTACAAGGATGAGTTGAAGCTGGGCCAGCAAAACCTGGTCCTGTGTATTGCTGCCTATGCTCAGACTGTTGGCTGGCTGGTACAGTCAGAGTCAATCCCACAAATACATGAAAACTATCAGATCTAAAGATTTGTTTGCTTCTTTCAAATCCCAAAGACACTGTTGGCATCTGCTGTATTTTTTGCTAATTTTATGTCCAGGACTCTTTCTTAAATGGAAACTTACATGAATACATTTAGCTTGAAAGCATTAATGTTATGTCCAGTACTCTATCTTTAATTTGATCTCAAATGTCCAGCAGAAACCTTAAGCCCACATCAACTATGAAGACTGCTTTAGGATACTTAGGAACAGTAATAAAATGAACAGCCTATTGGCTTTGGGAAGGGAAAATAGAATTTGCAGGCTATAAGATGCCCACAAACTCTATCAGAGCTAAAGAAGTGACTACTGGTCAACGGAGATTTCCACTTAAACCTTGTGGGATTTGAACCTGGGTCTCCCATATGGGAGAATCAGTGCTCTAACCACTAGACTACAAGGATGGGTTGTAGCTGAGCCAGCAAAACCTGGTCCTGTGTATTGATGCCTATGCTCAGACTGTTGGCTGGCTGGTACAGTCAGAGTCAATCCCACAAATACATGAAAACTATCAGATCTAAAGATTTGTTTGCTTCTTTCAAAACCCAAAGACACTGTTGGCAACTGCTGTATTTTTTGCTAATTGTATGTCCAGGACTCTTTCTTAAATGGAAACTTAAATGAATACATTTAGCTTGAAAGCACTAAATGTTATGTCCAGTACTCTATCTTAAATTTGATCTCAAATGTCCAGCAGAAACCTTAAGCCCACATCAACTATGAAGACTGCTTTAGGAGACTTAGGAACAGTAATAAAATGAACAGCCTATTGGCTTTGGGAAGGGAAAATAGATTTTGCAGGCTATAAGATGCCCACAAACTCTATCAGAGCTAAAGAAGTGACTACTGGTCATTGGAGATTTCCACTTAAACCTTGTGGGATTTGAACCTGGGTCTCCCATATGGGAGAATCAGTGCTCTAACCACTAGACTACAAGGATGAGTTGAAGCTGGGCCAGCAAAACCTGGTCCTGTGTATTGCTGCCTATGCTCAGACTGTTGGCTGGCTGGTACAGTCAGAGTCAATCCCACAAATACATGAAAACTATCAGATCTAAAGAAGACTTGTTTGCTTCTTTCAAAACCCAAAGACACTGTTGGCATCTGCTGTATTTTTTGCTAATTGTATGTCCAGGACTCTTTCTTAAATTGAAACTTACATGAATACATTTTGCTTGAAAACACTAAATGTTATGTCCAGTACTCTATCTTTAATTTGATCTCAAATGTCCAGCAGAAACCTTAAGCCCACATCAACTATGAAGACTGCTTTAGGAGACTTAGGAACAGTAATAAAATGAACAGCCTACTGGCTTTGGGAAGGGAAAACTGAATTTGCAGGCTATAAGATGCCCACAAACTCTATCAGGGCTAAAGAAGTGACTACTGGTCAATGGAGATTTCCACTTAAACCTTGTGGGATTTGAACCTGGGTCTCCCATATGGGAGAATCAGTGCTCTAACCACTAGACTACAAGGATGAGTTGAAGCTGGGCCAGCAAAACCTGGTCCTGTGTATTGCTGCCTATGCTCAGACTGTTGGCTGGCTGGTACAGTCAGAGTCAATCCCACAAATACATGAAAACTATCAGATCTAAAGATTTGTTTGCTTCTTTCAAATCCCAAAGACACTGTTGGCATCTGCTGTATTTTTTGCTAATTTTATGTCCAGGACTCTTTCTTAAATGGAAACTTACATGAATACATTTAGCTTGAAAGCATTAATGTTATGTCCAGTACTCTATCTTTAATTTGATCTCAAATGGCCAGCAGAAACCTTAAGCCCACATCAACTATGAAGACTGCTTTAGGATACTTAGGAACAGTAATAAAATGAACAGCCTATTGGCTTTGGGAAGGGAAAATAGAATTTGCAGGCTATAAGATGCCCACAAACTCTATCAGAGCTAAAGAAGTGACTACTGGTCAATGGAGATTTCCAATTAAACCTTGTGGGATTTGAACCTGGGTCTCCCATATGGGAGAATCAGTGCTCTAACCACTAGACTACAAGGCTGAGTTGAAGCTGGGCCAGCAAAACCTGGTCCTGTGTATTGCTGCCTATGCTCAGACTGTTGGCTGGCTGGTACGGTCAGAGTCAATCCCACAAATACATGAAAACTATCAGATCTAAAGATTTGTTTGCTTCTTTCAAAACCCAAAGACACTGTTGGCAACTGCTGTATTTTTTGCTAATTGTATGTCCAGGACTCTTTCTTAAATGGAAACTTAAATGAATACATTTAGCTTGAAAGCACTAAATGTTATGTCCAGTACTCTATCTTAAATTTGATCTCAAATGTCCAGCAGAAACCTTAAGCCCACATCAACTATGAAGACTGCTTTAGGAGACTTAGGAACAGTAATAAAATGAACAGCCTATTGGCTTTGGGAAGGGAAAACTGAATTTGCAGGCTATAAGATGCCCACAAACTCTATCAGAGCTAAAGAAGTGACTACTGGTCAATGGAGATTTCCACTTAAACCTTGTGGGATTTGAACCTGGGTCTCCCATATGGGAGAATCAGTGCTCTAACCACTAGACTACAAGGATGAGTTGAAGCTGGGCCAGCAAAACCTGGTCCTGTGTATTGCTGCCTATGCTCAGACTGTTGGCTGGCTGGTACAGTCAGAGTCAATCCCACAAATACATGAAAACTATCAGATCTAAAGATTTGTTTGCTTCTTTCAAATCCCAAAGACACTGTTGGCATCTGCTGTATTTTTTGCTAATTTTATGTCCAGGACTCTTTCTTAAATGGAAACTTACATGAATACATTTAGCTTGAAAGCATTAATGTTATGTCCAGTACTCTATCTTTAATTTGATCTCAAATGTCCAGCAGAAACCTTAAGCCCACATCAACTATGAAGACTGCTTTAGGATACTTAGGAACAGTAATAAAATGAACAGCCTATTGGCTTTGGGAAGGGAAAATAGAATTTGCAGGCTATAAGATGCCCACAAACTCTATCAGAGCTAAAGAAGTGACTACTGGTCAACGGAGATTTCCACTTAAACCTTGTGGGATTTGAACCTGGGTCTCCCATATGGGAGAATCAGTGCTCTAACCACTAGACTACAAGGATGGGTTGTAGCTGAGCCAGCAAAACCTGGTCCTGTGTATTGATGCCTATGCTCAGACTGTTGGCTGGCTGGTACAGTCAGAGTCAATCCCACAAATACATGAAAACTATCAGATCTAAAGATTTGTTTGCTTCTTTCAAAACCCAAAGACACTGTTGGCAACTGCTGTATTTTTTGCTAATTGTATGTCCAGGACTCTTTCTTAAATGGAAACTTAAATGAATACATTTAGCTTGAAAGCACTAAATGTTATGTCCAGTACTCTATCTTAAATTTGATCTCAAATGTCCAGCAGAAACCTTAAGCCCACATCAACTATGAAGACTGCTTTAGGAGACTTAGGAACAGTAATAAAATGAACAGCCTATTGGCTTTGGGAAGGGAAAATAGATTTTGCAGGCTATAAGATGCCCACAAACTCTATCAGAGCTAAAGAAGTGACTACTGGTCATTGGAGATTTCCACTTAAACCTTGTGGGATTTGAACCTGGGTCTCCCATATGGGAGAATCAGTGCTCTAACCACTAGACTACAAGGATGAGTTGAAGCTGGGCCAGCAAAACCTGGTCCTGTGTATTGCTGCCTATGCTCAGACTGTTGGCTGGCTGGTACAGTCAGAGTCAATCCCACAAATACATGAAAACTATCAGATCTAAAGAAGACTTGTTTGCTTCTTTCAAAACCCAAAGACACTGTTGGCATCTGCTGTATTTTTTGCTAATTGTATGTCCAGGACTCTTTCTTAAATTGAAACTTACATGAATACATTTTGCTTGAAAACACTAAATGTTATGTCCAGTACTCTATCTTTAATTTGATCTCAAATGTCCAGCAGAAACCTTAAGCCCACATCAACTATGAAGACTGCTTTAGGAGACTTAGGAACAGTAATAAAATGAACAGCCTACTGGCTTTGGGAAGGGAAAACTGAATTTGCAGGCTATAAGATGCCCACAAACTCTATCAGAGCTAAAGAAGTGACTACTGGTCAATGGAGATTTCCAATTAAACCTTGTGGGATTTGAATCTGGGTCTGCCCATATGGGAGAATCAGTGCTCTAACCACTAGACTACAAGGATGAGTTAAAGCTGGGCCAGCAAAACCTGGTCCTGTGTATTGCTGCCTATGCTCAGACTGTTGGCTGGCTGCTTTAGGAGACGTAGGAACAGTAATAAAATGAACAGCCTATTGGCTTTGGGAAGGGAAAATAGAATTTGCAGGCTATAAGATGCCCACAAACTCTATCAGAGCTAAATAAGTGACTACTGGTCAATGGAGATTTCCACTTAAACCTTGTGGGATTTGAATCTGGGTCTCCCATATGGGAGAATCAGTGCTCTAACCACTAGACTACAAGGATGAGTTGAAGCTGGGCCAGCAAAACCTGGTCCTGTGTATTGCTGCCTATGCTCAGACTGTTGGCTGGCTGGTACAGTCAGAGTCAATCCCACAAATACATGAAAACTATCAGATCTAAAGATTTGTTTGCTTCTTTCAAAACCCAAAGACACTGTTGGCAACTGCTGTATTTTTTGCTAATTGTATGTCCAGGACTCTTTCTTAAATGGAAACTTAAATGAATACATTTAGCTTGAAAGCAATAAATGTTATGTCCAGTACTCTATCTTAAATTTGATCTCAAATGTCCAGCAGAAACCTTAAGCCCACATCAACTATGAAGACTGCTTTAGGAGACTTAGGAACAGTAATAAAATGAACAGCCTATTGGCTTTGGGAAGGGAAAACTGAATTTGCAGGCTATAAGATGCCCACAAACTCTATCAGAGCTAAAGAAGTGACTACTGGTCAATGGAGATTTCCACTTAAACCTTGTGGGATTTGAACCTGGGTCTCCCATATGGGAGAATCAGTGCTCTAACCACTAGACTACAAGGATGAGTTGAAGCTGGGCCAGCAAAACCTGGTCCTGTGTATTGCTGCCTATGCTCAGACTGTTGGCTGGCTGGTACAGTCAGAGTCAATCCCACAAATACATGAAATCTATCAGATCTAAAGATTTGTTTGCTTCTTTCAAAACCCAAAGACACTGTTGGCAACTGCTGTATTTTTTGCTAATTGTATGTCCAGGACTCTTTCTTAAATGGAAACTTAAATGAATACATTTAGCTTGAAAGCACTAAATGTTATGTCCAGTACTCTATCTTAAATTTGATCTCAAATGTCCAGCAGAAACCTTAAGCCCACATCAACTATGAAGACTGCTTTAGGAGACTTAGGAACAGTAATAAAATTAACAGCCTATTGGCTTTGGGAAGGGAAAACTGAATTTGCAGGCTATAAGATGCCCACAAACTCTATCAGAGCTAAAGAAGTGACTACTGGTCAATGGAGATTTCCACTTAAACCTTGTGGGATTTGAACCTGGGTCTCCCATATGGGAGAATCAGTGCTCTAACCACTAGACTACAAGGATGAGTTGAAGCTGGGCCAGCAAAACCTGGTCCTGTGTATTGCTGCCTATGCTCAGACTGTTGGCTGGCTGGTACAGTCAGAGTCAATCCCACAAATACATGAAAACTATCAGATCTAAAGATTTGTTTGCTTCTTTCAAAACCCAAAGACACTGTTGGCAACTGCTGTATTTTTTGCTAATTGTATGTCCAGGACTCTTTCTTAAATGGAAACTTAAATGAATACATTTAGCTTGAAAGCACTAAATGTTATGTCCAGTACTCTATCTTAAATTTGATCTCAAATGTCCAGCAGAAACCTTAAGCCCACATCAACTATGAAGACTGCTTTAGGAGACTTAGGAACAGTAATAAAATTAACAGCCTATTGGCTTTGGGAAGGGAAAACTGAATTTGCAGGCTATAAGATGCCCACAAACTCTATCAGAGCTAAAGAAGTGACTACTGGTCAATGGAGATTTCCACTTAAACCTTGTGGGATTTGAACCTGGGTCTCCCATATGGGAGAATCAGTGCTCTAACCACTAGACTACAAGGATCAGTTGAAGCTGGGCCAGCAAAACCTGGTCCTGTGTATTGCTGCCTATGCTCAGACTGTTGGCTGGCTGGTACAGTCAGAGTCAATCCCACAAATACATGAAAACTATCAGATCTAAAGATTTGTTTGCTTCTTTCAAATCCCAAAGACACTGTTGGCATCTGCTGTATTTTTTTGCTAATTTTATGTCCAGGACTCTTTCTTAAATGGAAACTTACATGAATACATTTAGCTTGAAAGCATTAATGTTATGTCCAGTACTCTATCTTTAATTTGATCTCAAATGACCAGCAGAAACCTTAAGCCCACATCAACTATGAAGACTGCTTTAGGATACTTAGGAACAGTAATAAAATGAACAGCCTATTGGCTTTGGGAAGGGAAAATAGAATTTGCAGGCTATAAGATGCCCACAAACTCTATCAGAGCTAAAGAAGTGACTACTGGTCAATGGAGATTTCCAATTAAACCTTGTGGGATTTGAATCTGGGTCTCCCATATGGGAGAATCAGTGCTCTAACCACTAGACTACAAGGATGAGTTAAAGCTGGGCCAGCAAAACCTGGTCCTGTGTATTGCTGCCTATGCTCAGACTGTTGGCTGGCTGCTTTAGGAGACGTAGGAACAGTAATAAAATGAACAGCCTATTGGCTTTGGGAAGGGAAAATAGAATTTGCAGGCTATAAGATGCCCACAAACTCTATCAGAGCTAAATAAGTGACTACTGGTTAATAGAGATTTCCACTTAAACCTTGTGGGATTTGAACCTGGGTCTCCCATATGGGAGAATCAGTGCTCTAACCACTAGACTACAAGGATGAGTTGAAGCTGGGCCAGCAAAACCTGGTCCTGTGTATTGCTGCCTATGCTCAGACTGTTGGCTGGCTGGTACAGTCAGAGTCAATCCCACAAATACATGAAAACTATCAGATCTAAAGATTTGTTTGCTTCTTTCAAATCCCAAAGACACCGTTGGCATCTGCTGTATTTTTTGCTAATTTTATGTCCAGGACTCTTTCTTAAATGGAAACTTACATGAATACATTTAGCTTGAAAGCATTCATGTTATGTCCAGTACTCTATCTTTAATTTGATCTCAAATGACCAGCAGAAACCTTAAGCCCACATCAACTATGAAGACTGCTTTAGGATACTTAGGAACAGTAATAAAATGAACAGCCTATTGGCTTTGGGAAGGGAAAATAGAATTTGCAGGCTATAAGATGCCCACAAACTCTATCAGAGCTAAAGAAGTGACTACTGGTCAATGGAGATTTCCACTTAAACCTTGTGGGATTTGAACCTGGGTCTCCCATATGGGAGAATCAGTGCTCTAACCACTAGACTACAAGGCTGAGTTGAAGCTGGGCCAGCAAAACCTGGTCCTGTGTATTGCTGCCTATGCTCAGACTGTTGGCTGGCTGGTACGGTCAGAGTCAATCCCACAAATACATGAAAACTATCAGATCTAAAGATTTGTTTGCTTCTTTCAAAACCCAAAGACACTGTTGGCAACTGCTGTATTTTTTGCTAATTGTATGTCCAGGACTCTTTCTTAAATGGAAACTTAAATGAATACATTTAGCTTGAAAGCACTAAATGTTATGTCCAGTACTCTATCTTAAATTTGATCTCAAATGTCCAGCAGAAACCTTAAGCCCACATCAACTATGAAGACTGCTTTAGGAGACTTAGGAACAGTAGTAAAATGAACAACCTACTGGCTTTGGGAAGGGAAAATAGAATTTGCAGGCTCTAAGATGCCCACAAAGTCTATCAGAGCTAAAGAAGTGACTACTGGTCAATGGAGATTTCCACTTAAACCTTGTGGGATTTGAACCTGGGTCTCCCATATGGGAGAATCAGTGCTCTAACCACTAGACTACAAGGATGAGTTGAAGCTGGGCCAGCAAAACCTGGTCCTGTGTATTGCTGCCTATGCTCAGACTGTTGGCTGGCTGGTACAGTCAGAGTCAATCCCACAAATACATGAAAATATCAGATCTAAAGAAGACTTGTTTGCTTCTTTCAAAACCCAAAGACACTGTTGGCATCTGCTGTATTTTTTGCTAATTGTATGTCCTGGACTCTTTCTTAAATTGAAACTTACATGAATACATTTTGCTTGAAAACACTAAATGTTATGTCCAGTACTCTATCTTAAATTTTATCTCAAATGTCCAGCAGAAACCTTAAGCCCACATCAACTATGAATACTGCTTTAGGAGACTTAGGAACAGTAGTAAAATGAACAACCTACTGGCTTTGGGAAGGGAAAATAGAATTTGCAGGCTCTAAGATGCCCACAAAGTCTATCAGAGCTAAAGAAGTGACTACTGGTCAATGGAGATTTCCACTTAAACCTTGTGGGATTTGAACCTGGGTCTCCCATATGGGAGAATCAGTGCTCTAACCACTAGACTACAAGGATGAGTTGAAGCTGGGCCAGCAAAACCTGGTCCTGTGTATTGCTGCCTATGCTCAGACTGTTGGCTGGCTGGTACAGTCAGAGTCAATCCCACAAATACATGAAAATATCAGATCTAAAGAAGACTTGTTTGCTTCTTTCAAAACCCAAAGACACTGTTGGCATCTGCTGTATTTTTTGCTAATTGTATGTCCTGGACTCTTTCTTAAATTGAAACTTACATGAATACATTTTGCTTGAAAACACTAAATGTTATGTCCAGTACTCTATCTTAAATTTTATCTCAAATGTCCAGCAGAAACCTTAAGCCCACATCAACTATGAAGACTGCTTTAGGAGACTTAGGAACAGTAGTAAAATGAACAACCTACTGGCTTTGGGAAGGGAAAATAGAATTTGCAGGCTCTAAGATGCCCACAAAGTCTATCAGAGCTAAAGAAGAGACTACTTGTCAATGGAGATTTCCACTTAAACCTTGTGGGATTTGAACCTGGGTCTCCCATATGGGAGAATCAGTGCTCTAACCACTAGACTACAAGGATGAGTTGAATCTGGGCCAGCAAAACCTGGTCCTGTGTATTGCTGCCTATGCTCAGACTGTTAGCTGGCTGGTACAGTCAGAGTCAATCCCACAAATACATGAAACTATCAGATCTAAAGAAGATTTGTTTGTTTCTTTCAAAACCCAAAAACACTGTTGGCATCTGATGTATTTTTTGTTAATTGTATGTCCAGGACATTTTCTTCAATTGAAACGTACATGAACATTTAACTTGAAAGCACTAAATGTTATGTCCAGTACTCTATCTTAAATTTTATCTCAAACGTCCAGCAGAAACCTTAAGCCCACATCAACTATGAAGACCGCTTTAGGAGACTTAGGAACAGTAGTAAAATGAACAACCTACTGGCTTTGGGAAGCGAAAATAGATTTTGCAGGCTATAAGATGCCCACAAACTCTATCAGAGCTAAAGAAGTGACTACTGGTCAATGGAGATTTCCACTTAAACCTTGTGGGATTTGAACCTGGGTCTCCCATATGGGAGAATCAGTGCTCTAACCACTAGACTACAAGGATGAGTTGAAGCTGGGCCAGCAAAACCTGGTCCTGTGTATTGCTGCCTATGCTCAGACTGTTGGCTGGCTGGTACAGTCAGAGTCAATCCCACAAATACATGAAAACTATCAGATCTAAAGATTTGTTTGCTTCTTTCAAATCCCAAAGACACTGTTGGCATCTGCTGTATTTTTTGCTAATTTTATGTCCAGGACTCTTTCTTAAATGGAAACTTACATGAATACATTTAGCTTGAAAGCATTAATGTTATGTCCAGTACTCTATCTTTAATTTGATCTCAAATGACCAGCAGAAACCTTAAGCCCACATCAACTATGAAGACTGCTTTAGGATACTTAGGAACAGTAATAAAATGAACAGCCTATTGGCTTTGGGAAGGGAAAATAGAATTTGCAGGCTATAAGATGCCCACAAACTCTATCAGAGCTAAAGAAGTGACTACTGGTCAACGGAGATTTCCACTTAAACCTTGTGGGATTTGAACCTGGGTCTCCCATATGGGAGAATCAGTGCTCTAACCACTAGACTACAAGGATGGGTTGTAGCTGAGCCAGCAAAACCTGGTCCTGTGTATTGATGCCTATGCTCAGACTGTTGGCTGGCTGGTACAGTCAGAGTCAATCCCACAAATACATGAAAACTATCAGATCTAAAGATTTGTTTGCTTCTTTCAAAACCCAAAGACACTGTTGGCAACTGCTGTATTTTTTGCTAATTGTATGTCCAGGACTCTTTCTTAAATGGAAACTTAAATGAATACATTTAGCTTGAAAGCAATAAATGTTATGTCCAGTACTCTATCTTAAATTTGATCTCAAATGTCCAGCAGAAACCTTAAGCCCACATCAACTATGAAGACTGCTTTAGGAGACTTAGGAACAGTAATAAAATGAACAGCCTATTGGCTTTGGGAAGGGAAAACTGAATTTGCAGGCTATAAGATGCCCACAAACTCTATCAGAGCTAAAGAAGTGACTACTGGTCAATGGAGATTTCCACTTAAACCTTGTGGGATTTGAACCTGGGTCTCCCATATGGGAGAATCAGTGCTCTAACCACTAGACTACAAGGATGAGTTGAAGCTGGGCCAGCAAAACCTGGTCCTGTGTATTGCTGCCTATGCTCAGACTGTTGGCTGGCTGGTACAGTCAGAGTCAATCCCACAAATACATGAAATCTATCAGATCTAAAGATTTGTTTGCTTCTTTCAAAACCCAAAGACACTGTTGGCAACTGCTGTATTTTTTGCTAATTGTATGTCCAGGACTCTTTCTTAAATGGAAACTTAAATGAATACATTTAGCTTGAAAGCACTAAATGTTATGTCCAGTACTCTATCTTAAATTTGATCTCAAATGTCCAGCAGAAACCTTAAGCCCACATCAACTATGAAGACTGCTTTAGGAGACTTAGGAACAGTAATAAAATTAACAGCCTATTGGCTTTGGGAAGGGAAAACTGAATTTGCAGGCTATAAGATGCCCACAAACTCTATCAGAGCTAAAGAAGTGACTACTGGTCAATGGAGATTTCCACTTAAACCTTGTGGGATTTGAACCTGGGTCTCCCATATGGGAGAATCAGTGCTCTACCCACTAGACTACAAGGATCAGTTGAAGCTGGGCCAGCAAAACCTGGTCCTGTGTATTGCTGCCTATGCTCAGACTGTTGGCTGGCTGGTACAGTCAGAGTCAATCCCACAAATACATGAAAACTATCAGATCTAAAGATTTGTTTGCTTCTTTCAAATCCCAAAGACACTGTTGGCATCTGCTGTATTTTTTGCTAATTTTATGTCCAGGACTCTTTCTTAAATGGAAACTTACATGAATACATTTAGCTTGAAAGCATTAATGTTATGTCCAGTACTCTATCTTTAATTTGATCTCAAATGACCAGCAGAAACCTTAAGCCCACATCAACTATGAAGACTGTTTTAGGATACTTAGGAACAGTAATAAAATGAACAGCCTATTGGCTTTGGGAAGGGAAAATAGAATTTGCAGGCTATAAGATGCCCACAAACTCTATCAGAGCTAAAGAAGTGACCACTGGTCAATGGAGATTTCCACTTAAACCTTGTGGGATTTGAACCTGGGTCTCCCATATGGGAGAATCAGTGCTCTAACCACTAGACTACAAGGCTGAGTTGAAGCTGGGCCAGCAAAACCTGGTCCTGTGTATTGCTGCCTATGCTCAGACTGTTGGCTGGCTGGTACAGTCAGAGTCAATCCCACAAATACATGAAAACTATCAGATCTAAAGATTTGTTTGCTTCTTTCAAAACCCAAAGACACTGTTGGCAACTGCTGTATTTTTTGCTAATTGTATGTCCAGGACTCTTTCTTAAATGGAAACTTAAATGAATACATTTAGCTTGAAAGCACTAAATGTTATGTCCAGTACTCTATCTTAAATTTGATCTCAAATGTCCAGCAGAAACCTTAAGCCCACATCAACTATGAAGACTGCTTTAGGAGACTTAGGAACAGTAATAAAATGAACAGCCTATTGGCTTTGGGAAGGGAAAACTGAATTTGCAGGCTATAAGATGCCCACAAACTCTATCAGAGCTAAAGAAGTGACTACTGGTCAATGGAGATTTCCACTTAAACCTTGTGGGATTTGAACCTGGGTCTCCCATATGGGAGAATCAGTGCTCTAACCACTAGACTACAAGGATGAGTTGAAGCTGGGCCAGCAAAACCTGGTCCTGTGTATTGCTGCCTATGCTCAGACTGTTGGCTGGCTGGTACAGTCAGAGTCAATCCCACAAATACATGAAAACTATCAGATCTAAAGATTTGTTTGCTTCTTTCAAAACCCAAAGACACTGTTGGCAACTGCTGTATTTTTTGCTAATTGTATGTCCAGGACTCTTTCTTAAATGGAAACTTAAATGAATACATTTAGCTTGAAAGCACTAAATGTTATGTCCAGTACTCTATCTTAAATTTGATCTCAAATGTCCAGCAGAAACCTTAAGCCCACATCAACTATGAAGACTGCTTTAGGAGACTTAGGAACAGTAATAAAATTAACAGCCTATTGGCTTTGGGAAGGGAAAACTGAATTTGCAGGCTATAAGATGCCCACAAACTCTATCAGAGCTAAAGAAGTGACTACTGGTCAATGGAGATTTCCACTTAAACCTTGTGGGATTTGAACCTGGGTCTCCCATATGGGAGAATCAGTGCTCTAACCACTAGACTACAAGGATCAGTTGAAGCTGGGCCAGCAAAACCTGGTCCTGTGTATTGCTGCCTATGCTCAGACTGTTGGCTGGCTGGTACAGTCAGAGTCAATCCCACAAATACATGAAAACTATCAGATCTAAAGATTTGTTTGCTTCTTTCAAATCCCAAAGACACTGTTGGCATCTGCTGTATTTTTTTGCTAATTTTATGTCCAGGACTCTTTCTTAAATGGAAACTTACATGAATACATTTAGCTTGAAAGCATTAATGTTATGTCCAGTACTCTATCTTTAATTTGATCTCAAATGACCAGCAGAAACCTTAAGCCCACATCAACTATGAAGACTGCTTTAGGATACTTAGGAACAGTAATAAAATGAACAGCCTATTGGCTTTGGGAAGGGAAAATAGAATTTGCAGGCTATAAGATGCCCACAAACTCTATCAGAGCTAAAGAAGTGACTACTGGTCAATGGAGATTTCCAATTAAACCTTGTGGGATTTGAATCTGGGTCTCCCATATGGGAGAATCAGTGCTCTAACCACTAGACTACAAGGATGAGTTAAAGCTGGGCCAGCAAAACCTGGTCCTGTGTATTGCTGCCTATGCTCAGACTGTTGGCTGGCTGCTTTAGGAGACGTAGGAACAGTAATAAAATGAACAGCCTATTGGCTTTGGGAAGGGAAAATAGAATTTGCAGGCTATAAGATGCCCACAAACTCTATCAGAGCTAAATAAGTGACTACTGGTTAATAGAGATTTCCACTTAAACCTTGTGGGATTTGAACCTGGGTCTCCCATATGGGAGAATCAGTGCTCTAACCACTAGACTACAAGGATGAGTTGAAGCTGGGCCAGCAAAACCTGGTCCTGTGTATTGCTGCCTATGCTCAGACTGTTGGCTGGCTGGTACAGTCAGAGTCAATCCCACAAATACATGAAAACTATCAGATCTAAAGATTTGTTTGCTTCTTTCAAATCCCAAAGACACCGTTGGCATCTGCTGTATTTTTTGCTAATTTTATGTCCAGGACTCTTTCTTAAATGGAAACTTACATGAATACATTTAGCTTGAAAGCATTCATGTTATGTCCAGTACTCTATCTTTAATTTGATCTCAAATGACCAGCAGAAACCTTAAGCCCACATCAACTATGAAGACTGCTTTAGGATACTTAGGAACAGTAATAAAATGAACAGCCTATTGGCTTTGGGAAGGGAAAATAGAATTTGCAGGCTATAAGATGCCCACAAACTCTATCAGAGCTAAAGAAGTGACTACTGGTCAATGGAGATTTCCACTTAAACCTTGTGGGATTTGAACCTGGGTCTCCCATATGGGAGAATCAGTGCTCTAACCACTAGACTACAAGGCTGAGTTGAAGCTGGGCCAGCAAAACCTGGTCCTGTGTATTGCTGCCTATGCTCAGACTGTTGGCTGGCTGGTACGGTCAGAGTCAATCCCACAAATACATGAAAACTATCAGATCTAAAGATTTGTTTGCTTCTTTCAAAACCCAAAGACACTGTTGGCAACTGCTGTATTTTTTGCTAATTGTATGTCCAGGACTCTTTCTTAAATGGAAACTTAAATGAATACATTTAGCTTGAAAGCACTAAATGTTATGTCCAGTACTCTATCTTAAATTTGATCTCAAATGTCCAGCAGAAACCTTAAGCCCACATCAACTATGAAGACTGCTTTAGGAGACTTAGGAACAGTAATAAAATGAACAGCCTATTGGCTTTGGGAAGGGAAAACTGAATTTGCAGGCTATAAGATGCCCACAAACTCTATCAGAGCTAAAGAAGTGACTACTGGTCAAAGGAGATTTCCACTTAAACCTTGTGGGATTTGAACCTGGGTCTCCCATATGGGAGAATCAGTGCTCTAACCACTAGACTACAAGGATGGGTTGTAGCTGAGCCAGCAAAACCTGGTCCTGTGTATTGATGCCTATGCTCAGACTGTTGGCTGGCTGGTACAGTCAGAGTCAATCCCACAAATACATGAAAACTATCAGATCTAAAGATTTGTTTGCTTCTTTCAACACCCAAAGACACTGTTGGCAACTGCTGTATTTTTTGCTAATTGTATGTCCAGGACTCTTTCTTAAATGGAAACTTAAATGAATACATTTAGCTTGAAAGCACTAAATGTTATGTCCAGTACTCTATCTTAAATTTGATCTCAAATGTCCAGCAGAAACCTTAAGCCCACATCAACTATGAAGACTGCTTTAGGAGACTTAGGAACAGTAATAAAATGAACAGCCTATTGGCTTTGGGAAGGGAAAATAGAATTTGCAGGCTATAAGATGCCCACAAACTCTATCAGAGCTAAAGAAGTGACTACTGGTCATTGGAGATTTCCACTTAAACCTTGTGGGATTTGAACCTGGGTCTCCCATATGGGAGAATCAGTGCTCTAACCACTAGACTACAAGGATGAGTTGAAGCTGGGCCAGCAAAACCTGGTCCTGTGTATTGCTGCCTATGCTCAGACTGTTGGCTGGCTGGTACAGTCAGAGTCAATCCCACAAATACATGAAAACTATCAGATCTAAAGAAGACTTGTTTGCTTCTTTCAAAACCCAAAGACACTGTTGGCATCTGCTGTATTTTTTGCTAATTGTATGTCCAGGACTCTTTCTTAAATTGAAACTTACATGAATACATTTTGCTTGAAAACACTAAATGTTATGTCCAGTACTCTATCTTTAATTTGATCTCAAATGTCCAGCAGAAACCTTAAGCCCACATCAACTATGAAGAATGCTTTAGGAGACTTAGGAACAGTAATAAAATGAACAGCCTACTGGCTTTGGGAAGGGAAAACTGAATTTGCAGGCTATAAGATGCCCACAAACTCTATCAGGGCTAAAGAAGTGACTACTGGTCAATGGAGATTTCCACTTAAACCTTGTGGGATTTGAACCTGGGTCTCCCATATGGGAGAATCAGTACTCTAACCACTAGACTACAAGGATGAGTTGAAGCTGGGCCGGCAAAACCTTGTCCTGTGTTTTGCTGCCTATGCTCAGACTGTTGGCTGGCTTGTACAGTCAGAGTCAATCCCACAAATACATGAAAACTATCAGATCTAAAGAAGACTTGTTTGCTTCTTTCAAAACCCAAAGACACTGTTGGCATCTGCTGTATTTTTTGCTAATTTTATGTCCAGGACTCTTTCTTAAATGGAAACTTACATGAATACATTTAGCTTGAAAGCATTAATGTTATGTCCAGTACTCTATCTTAAATTTGATCTCAAATGTCCAGCAGAAACCTTAAGCCCACATCAACTATGAAGACTGCTTTAGGAGACTTAGGAACAGTAGTAAAATGAACAACCTACTGGCTTTGGGAAGGGAAAATAGAATTTGCAGGCTCTAAGATGCCCACAAAGTCTATCAGAGCTAAAGAAGTGACTACTGGTCAATGGAGATTTCCACTTAAACCTTGTGGGATTTGAACCTGGGTCTCCCATATGGGAGAATCAGTGCTCTAACCACTAGACTACAAGGATGAGTTGAAGCTGGGCCAGCAAAACCTGGTCCTGTGTATTGCTGCCTATGCTCAGACTGTTGGCTGGCTGGTACAGTCAGAGTCAATCCCACAAATACATGAAAATATCAGATCTAAAGAAGACTTGTTTGCTTCTTTCAAAACCCAAAGACACTGTTGGCATCTGCTGTATTTTTTGCTAATTGTATGTCCTGGACTCTTTCTTAAATTGAAACTTACATGAATACATTTTGCTTGAAAACACTAAATGTTATGTCCAGTACTCTATCTTAAATTTTATCTCAAATGTCCAGCAGAAACCTTAAGCCCACATCAACTATGAAGACTGCTTTAGGAGACTTAGGAACAGTAGTAAAATGAACAACCTACTGGCTTTGGGAAGGGAAAATAGAATTTGCAGGCTCTAAGATGCCCACAAAGTCTATCAGAGCTAAAGAAGTGACTACTGGTCAATGGAGATTTCCACTTAAACCTTGTGGGATTTGAACCTGGGTCTCCCATATGGGAGAATCAGTGCTCTAACCACTAGACTACAAGGATGAGTTGAAGCTGGGCCAGCAAAACCTGGTCCTGTGTATTGCTGCCTATGCTCAGACTGTTGGCTGGCTGGTACAGTCAGAGTCAATCCCACAAATACATGAAAATATCAGATCTAAAGAAGACTTGTTTGCTTCTTTCAAAACCCAAAGACACTGTTGGCATCTGCTGTATTTTTTGCTAATTGTATGTCCTGGACTCTTTCTTAAATTGAAACTTACATGAATACATTTTGCTTGAAAACACTAAATGTTATGTCCAGTACTCTATCTTAAATTTTATCTCAAATGTCCAGCAGAAACCTTAAGCCCACATCAACTATGAAGACTGCTTTAGGAGACTTAGGAACAGTAGTAAAATGAACAACCTACTGGCTTTGGGAAGGGAAAATAGAATTTGCAGGCTCTAAGATGCCCACAAAGTCTATCAGAGCTAAAGAAGAGACTACTTGTCAATGGAGATTTCCACTTAAACCTTGTGGGATTTGAACCTGGGTCTCCCATATGGGAGAATCAGTGCTCTAACCACTAGACTACAAGGATGAGTTGAATCTGGGCCAGCAAAACCTGGTCCTGTGTATTGCTGCCTATGCTCAGACTGTTAGCTGGCTGGTACAGTCAGAGTCAATCCCACAAATACATGAAACTATCAGATCTAAAGAAGATTTGTTTGTTTCTTTCAAAACCCAAAAACACTGTTGGCATCTGATGTATTTTTTGTTAATTGTATGTCCAGGACATTTTCTTCAATTGAAACGTACATGAACATTTAACTTGAAAGCACTAAATGTTATGTCCAGTACTCTATCTTAAATTTTATCTCAAACGTCCAGCAGAAACCTTAAGCCCACATCAACTATGAAGACCGCTTTAGGAGACTTAGGAACAGTAGTAAAATGAACAACCTACTGGCTTTGGGAAGCGAAAATAGAATTTGCAGGCTATAAGATGCCCACAAACTCTATCAGAGCTAAAGAAGTGACTACTGGTCAATGGAGATTTCCACTTAAACCTTGTGGGATTTGAACCTGGGTCTCCCATATGGGAGAATCAGTGCTCTAACCACTAGACTACAAGGATGAGTTGAAGCTGGGCCAGCAAAACCTGGTCCTGTGTATTGCTGCCTATGCTCAGACTGTTGGCTGGCTGGTACAGTCAGAGTCAATCCCACAAATACATGAAAACTATCAGATCTAAAGATTTGTTTGCTTCTTTCAAATCCCAAAGACACTGTTGGCATCTGCTGTATTTTTTGCTAATTTTATGTCCAGGACTCTTTCTTAAATGGAAACTTACATGAATACATTTAGCTTGAAAGCATTAATGTTATGTCCAGTACTCTATCTTTAATTTGATCTCAAATGACCAGCAGAAACCTTAAGCCCACATCAACTATGAAGACTGCTTTAGGATACTTAGGAACAGTAATAAAATGAACAGCCTATTGGCTTTGGGAAGGGAAAATAGAATTTGCAGGCTATAAGATGCCCACAAACTCTATCAGAGCTAAATAAGTGACTACTGGTCAATGGAGATTTCCACTTAGACCTTGTGGGATTTGAACCTGGGTCTCCCATATGGGAGAATCAGTGCTCTAACCACTAGACTACAAGGATGAGTTGAAGCTGGGCCAGCAAAACCTGGTCCTGTGTATTGCTGCCTATGCTCAGACTGTTGGCTGGCTGGTACAGTCAGAGTCAATCCCACAAATACATGAAAACTATCAGATCTAAAGATTTGTTTGCTTCTTTCAAAACCCAAAGACACTGTTGGCAACTGCTGTATTTTTTGCTAATTGTATGTCCAGGACTCTTTCTTAAATGGAAACCTAAATGAATACATTTAGCTTGAAAGCACTAAATGTTATGTCCAGTACTCTATCTTAAATTTGATCTCAAATGTCCAGCAGAAACCTTAAGCCCACATCAACTATGAAGACTGCTTTAGGAGACTTAGGAACAGTAATAAAATGAACAGCCTATTGGCTTTGGGAAGGGAAAACTGAATTTGCAGGCTATAAGATGCCCACAAACTCTATCAGAGCTAAAGAAGTGACTACTGGTCAATGGAGATTTCCACTTAAACCTTGTGGGATTTGAACCTGGGTCTCCCATATGGGAGAATCAGTGCTCTAACCACTAGACTACAAGGATCAGTTGAAGCTGGGCCAGCAAAACCTGGTCCTGTGTATTGCTGCCTATGCTCAGACTGTTGGCTGGCTGGTACAGTCAGAGTCAATCCCACAAATACATGAAAACTATCGGATCTAAAGATTTGTTTGCTTCTTTCAAATCCCAAAGACACTGTTGGCATCTGCTGTATTTTTTGCTAATTTTATGTCCAGGACTCTTTCTTAAATGGAAACTTACATGAATACATTTAGCTTGAAAGCATTAATGTTATGTCCAGTACTCTATCTTTAATTTGATCTCAAATGACCAGCAGAAACCTTAAGCCCACATCAACTATGAAGACTGCTTTAGGATACTTAGGAACAGTAATAAAATGAACAGCCTATTTGCTTTGGGAAGGGAAAATAGAATTTGCAGGCTATAAGATGCCCACAAACTCTATCAGAGCTAAAGAAGTGACTACTGGTCAATGGAGATTTCAAATTAAACCTTGTGGGATTTGAATCTGGGTGTCCCATATGGGAGAATCAGTGCTCTAACCACTAGACTACAAGGATGAGTTGAAGCTGGGCCAGCAAAACCTGGTCCTGTGTATTGCTGCCTATGCCCAGACTGTTGGCTGGCTGCTTTAGGAGACGTAGGAACAGTAATAAAATGAACAGCCTATTGGCTTTGGGAAGGGAAAATAGAATTTGCAGGCTATAAGATGCCCACAAACTCTATCAGAGCTAAATAAGTGACTACTGGTCAATGGAGATTTCCACTTAAACCTTGTGGGATTTGAACCTGGGTCTCCCATATGGGAGAATCAGTGCTCTAACCACTAGACTACAAGGATGAGTTGAAGCTGGGCCAGCAAAACCTGGTCCTGTGTATTGCTGCCTATGCTCAGACTGTTGGCTGGCTGGTACAGTCAGAGTCAATCCCACAAATACATGAAAACTATCAGATCTAAAGATTTGTTTGCTTCTTTCAAAACCCAAAGACACTGTTGGCAACTGCTGTATTTTTTGCTAATTGTATGTCCAGGACTCTTTCTTAAATGGAAACTTAAATGAATACATTTAGCTTGAAAGCACTAAATGTTATGTCCAGTACTCTATCTTAAATTTGATCTCAAATGTCCAGCAGAAACCTTAAGCCCACATCAACTATGAAGACTCCTTTAGGAGACTTAGGAACAGTAATAAAATGAACAGCCTATTGGCTTTGGGAAGGGAAAACTGAATTTGCAGGCTATAAGATGCCCACAAACTCTATCAGAGCTAAAGAAGTGACTACTGGTCAATGGAGATTTCCACTTAAACCTTGTGGGATTTGAACCTGGGTCTCCCATATGGGAGAAGCAGTGCTCTAACCACTAGACTACAAGGCTGAGTTGAAGCTGGGCCAGCAAAACCTGGTCCTGTGTATTGCTGCCTATGCTCAGACTGTTGGCTGGCTGGTACAGTCAGAGTCAATCCCACAAATACATGAAAACTATCAGATCTAAAGATTTGTTTGCTTCTTTCAAAACCCAAAGACACTGTTGGCAACTGCTGTATTTTTTGCTAATTGTATGTCCAGGACTCTTTCTTAAATGGAAACTTAAATGAATACATTTAGCTTGAAAGCACTAAATGTTATGTCCAGTACTCTATCTTAAATTTGATCTCAAATGTCCAGCAGAAACCTTAAGCCCACATCAACTATGAAGACTGCTTTAGGAGACTTAGGAACAGTAATAAAATGAACAGCCTATTGGCTTTGGGAAGGGAAAACTGAATTTGCAGGCTATAAGATGCCCACAAACTCTATCAGAGCTAAAGAAGTGACTACTGGTCAATGGAGATTTCCACTTAAACCTTGTGGGATTTGAACCTAGGTCTCCCATATGGGAGAATCAGTGCTCTAACCACTAGACTACAAGGATGAGTTGAAGCTGGGCCAGCAAAACCTGGTCCTGTGTATTGCTGCCTATGCTCAGACTGTTGGCTGGCTGGTACAGTCAGAGTCAATCCCACAAATACATGAAAACTATCAGATCTAAAGATTTGTTTGCTTCTTTCAAATCCCAAAGACACTGTTGGCATCTGCTGTATTTTTTGCTAATTTTATGTCCAGGACTCTTTCTTAAATGGAAACTTACATGAATACATTTAGCTGAAAGCATTAATGTTATGTCCAGTACTCTATCTTTAAATTGATCTCAAATGTCCAGCAGAAACCTTAAGCCCACATCAACTATGAAGACTGCTTTAGGATACTTAGGAACAGTAATAAAATGAACAGCCTATTGGCTTTGGGAAGGGAAAATAGAATTTGCAGGCTATAAGATGCCCACAAACTCTATCAGAGCTAAAGAAGTGACTACTGGTCAACGGAGATTCCCACTTAAACCTTGTGGGATTTGAACCTGGGTCTCCCATATGGGAGAATCAGTGCTCTAACCACTAGACTACAAGGATGGGTTGTAGCTGGGCCAGCAAAACCTGGTCCTGTGTATTGATGCCTATGCTCAGACTGTTGGCTGGCTGGTACAGTCAGAGTCAATCCCACAAATACATGAAAACTATCAGATCTAAAGATTTGTTTGCTTCTTTCAAAACCCAAAGACACTGTTGGCAACTGCTGTATTTTTTTGCTAATTGTATGTCCAGGACTCTTTCTTAAATGGAAACTTAAATGAATACATTTAGCTTGAAAGCACTAAATGTTATGTCCAGTACTCTATCTTAAATTTGATCTCAAATGTCCAGCAGAAACCTTAAGCCCACATCAACTATGAAGACTGCTTTAGGAGACTTAGGAACAGTAATAAAATGAACAGCCTATTGGCTTTGGGAAGGGAAAATAGAATTTGCAGGCTATAAGATGCCCACAAACTCTATCAGAGCTAAAGAAGTGACTACTGGTCATTGGAGATTTCCACTTAAACCTTGTGGGATTTGAACCTGGGTCTCCCATATGGGAGAATCAGTGCTCTAACCACTAGACTACAAGGATGAGTTGAAGCTGGGCCAGCAAATCCTGGTCCTGTGTATTGCTGCCTATGCTCAGACTGTTGGCTGGCTGGTACAGTCAGAGTCAATCCCACAAATACATGAAAACTATCAGATCTAAAGAAGACTTGTTTGCTTCTTTCAAAACCCAAAGACACTGTTGGCATCTGCTGTATTTTTTGCTAATTTTATGTCCAGGACTCTTTCTTAAATGGAAACTTACATGAATACATTTAGCTTGAAAGCATTAATGTTATGTCCAGTACTCTATCTTAAATTTGATCTCAAATGTCTAGCAGAAACCTTAAGCCCACATCAACTATGAAGACTGCTTTAGGAGACTTAGGAACAGTAGTAAAATGAACAACCTACTGGCTTTGGGAAGGGAAAATAGAATTTGCAGGCTCTAAGATGCCCACAAAGTCTATCAGAGCTAAAGAAGTGACTACTGGTCAATGGAGATTTCCACTTAAACCTTGTGGGATTTGAACCTGGGTCTCCCATATGGGAGAATCAGTGCTCTAACCACTAGACTACAAGGATGAGTTGAAGCTGGGCCAGCAAAACCTGGTCCTGTGTATTGCTGCCTATGCTCAGACTGTTGGCTGGCTGGTACAGTCAGAGTCAATCCCACAAATACATGAAAACTATCAGATCTAAAGATTTGTTTGCTTCTTTCAAAACCCAAAGACACTGTTGGCAACTGCTGTATTTTTTGCTAATTGTATGTCCAGGACTCTTTCTTAAATGGAAACTTAAATGAATACATTTAGCTTGAAAGCAATAAATGTTATGTCCAGTACTCTATCTTAAATTTGATCTCAAATGTCCAGCAGAAACCTTAAGCCCACATCAACTATGAAGACTGCTTTAGGAGACTTAGGAACAGTAATAAAATGAACAGCCTATTGGCTTTGGGAAGGGAAAACTGAATTTGCAGGCTATAAGATGCCCACAAACTCTATCAGAGCTAAAGAAGTGACTACTGGTCAATGGAGATTTCCACTTAAACCTTGTGGGATTTGAACCTGGGTCTCCCATATGGGAGAATCAGTGCTCTAACCACTAGACTACAAGGATGAGTTGAAGCTGGGCCAGCAAAACCTGGTCCTGTGTATTGCTGCCTATGCTCAGACTGTTGGCTGGCTGGTACAGTCAGAGTCAATCCCACAAATACATGAAAACTATCAGATCTAAAGATTTGTTTGCTTCTTTCAAAACCCAAAGACACTGTTGGCAACTGCTGTATTTTTTGCTAATTGTATGTCCAGGACTCTTTCTTAAATGGAAACTTAAATGAATACATTTAGCTTGAAAGCACTAAATGTTATGTCCAGTACTCTATCTTAAATTTGATCTCAAATGTCCAGCAGAAACCTTAAGCCCACATCAACTATGAAGACTGCTTTAGGAGACTTAGGAACAGTAATAAAATTAACAGCCTATTGGCTTTGGGAAGGGAAAACTGAATTTGCAGGCTATAAGATGCCCACAAACTCTATCAGAGCTAAAGAAGTGACTACTGGTCAATGGAGATTTCCACTTAAACCTTGTGGGATTTGAACCTGGGTCTCCCATATGGGAGAATCAGTGCTCTAACCACTAGACTACAAGGATCAGTTGAAGCTGGGCCAGCAAAACCTGGTCCTGTGTATTGCTGCCTATGCTCAGACTGTTGGCTGGCTGGTACAGTCAGAGTCAATCCCACAAATACATGAAAACTATCAGATCTAAAGATTTGTTTGCTTCTTTCAAATCCCAAAGACACTGTTGGCATCTGCTGTATTTTTTGCTAATTTTATGTCCAGGACTCTTTCTTAAATGGAAACTTACATGAATACATTTAGCTTGAAAGCATTAATGTTATGTCCAGTACTCTATCTTTAATTTGATCTCAAATGACCAGCAGAAACCTTAAGCCCACATCAACTATGAAGACTGCTTTAGGATACTTAGGAACAGTAATAAAATGAACAGCCTATTGGCTTTGGGAAGGGAAAATAGAATTTGCAGGCTATAAGATGCCCACAAACTCTATCAGAGCTAAAGAAGTGACCACTGGTCAATGGAGATTTCCACTTAAACCTTGTGGGATTTGAACCTGGGTCTCCCATATGGGAGAATCAGTGCTCTAACCACTAGACTACAAGGCTGAGTTCAAGCTGGGCCAGCAAAACCTGGTCCTGTGTATTGCTGCCTATGCTCAGACTGTTGGCTGGCTGGTACAGTCAGAGTCAATCCCACAAATACATGAAAACTATCAGATCTAAAGATTTGTTTGCTTCTTTCAAAACCCAAAGACACTGTTGGCAACTGCTGTATTTTTTGCTAATTGTATGTCCAGGACTCTTTCTTAAATGGAAACTTAAATGAATACATTTAGCTTGAAAGCACTAAATGTTATGTCCAGTACTCTATCTTAAATTTGATCTCAAATGTCCAGCAGAAACCTTAAGCCCACATCAACTATGAAGACTGCTTTAGGAGACTTAGGAACAGTAATAAAATGAACAGCCTATTGGCTTTGGGAAGGGAAAACTGAATTTGCAGGCTATAAGATGCCCACAAACTCTATCAGAGCTAAAGAAGTGACTACTGGTCAATGGAGATTTCCACTTAAACCTTGTGGGATTTGAACCTGGGTCTCCCATATGGGAGAATCAGTGCTCTAACCACTAGACTACAAGGATCAGTTGAAGCTGGGCCAGCAAAACCTGGTCCTGTGTATTGCTGCCTATGCTCAGACTGTTGGCTGGCTGGTACAGTCAGAGTCAATCCCACAAATACATGAAAACTATCGGATCTAAAGATTTGTTTGCTTCTTTCAAATCCCAAAGACACTGTTGGCATCTGCTGTATTTTTTGCTAATTTTATGTCCAGGACTCTTTCTTAAATGGAAACTTACATGAATACATTTAGCTTGAAAGCATTAATGTTATGTCCAGTACTCTATCTTTAATTTGATCTCAAATGACCAGCAGAAACCTTAAGCCCACATCAACTATGAAGACTGCTTTAGGATACTTAGGAACAGTAATAAAATGAACAGCCTATTTGCTTTGGGAAGGGAAAATAGAATTTGCAGGCTATAAGATGCCCACAAACTCTATCAGAGCTAAAGAAGTGACTACTGGTCAATGGAGATTTCCAATTAAACCTTGTGGGATTTGAATCTGGGTGTCCCATATGGGAGAATCAGTGCTCTAACCACTAGACTACAAGGATGAGTTGAAGCTGGGCCAGCAAAACCTGGTCCTGTGTATTGCTGCCTATGCCCAGACTGTTGGCTGGCTGCTTTAGGAGACGTAGGAACAGTAATAAAATGAACAGCCTATTGGCTTTGGGAAGGGAAAATAGAATTTGCAGGCTATAAGATGCCCACAAACTCTATCAGAGCTAAATAAGTGACTACTGGTCAATGAAGATTTCCACTTAAACCTTGTGGGATTTGAACCTGGGTCTCCCATATGGGAGAATCAGTGCTCTAACCACTAGACTACAAGGATGAGTTGAAGCTGGGCCAGCAAAACCTGGTCCTGTGTATTGCTGCCTATGCTCAGACTGTTGGCTGGCTGGTACAGTCAGAGTCAATCCCACAAATACATGAAAACTATCAGATCTAAAGATTTGTTTGCTTCTTTCAAAACCCAAAGACACTGTTGGCAACTGCTGTATTTTTTGCTAATTGTATGTCCAGGACTCTTTCTTAAATGGAAACTTAAATGAATACATTTAGCTTGAAAGCACTAAATGTTATGTCCAGTACTCTATCTTAAATTTGATCTCAAATGTCCAGCAGAAACCTTAAGCCCACATCAACTATGAAGACTCCTTTAGGAGACTTAGGAACAGTAATAAAATGAACAGCCTATTGGCTTTGGGAAGGGAAAACTGAATTTGCAGGCTATAAGATGCCCACAAACTCTATCAGAGCTAAAGAAGTGACTACTGGTCAATGGAGATTTCCACTTAAACCTTGTGGGATTTGAACCTGGGTCTCCCATATGGGAGAAGCAGTGCTCTAACCACTAGACTACAAGGCTGAGTTGAAGCTGGGCCAGCAAAACCTGGTCCTGTGTATTGCTGCCTATGCTCAGACTGTTGGCTGGCTGGTACAGTCAGAGTCAATCCCACAAATACATGAAAACTATCAGATCTAAAGATTTGTTTGCTTCTTTCAAAACCCAAAGACACTGTTGGCAACTGCTGTATTTTTTGCTAATTGTATGTCCAGGACTCTTTCTTAAATGGAAACTTAAATGAATACATTTAGCTTGAAAGCACTAAATGTTATGTCCAGTACTCTATCTTAAATTTGATCTCAAATGTCCAGCAGAAACCTTAAGCCCACATCAACTATGAAGACTGCTTTAGGAGACTTAGGAACAGTAATAAAATGAACAGCCTATTGGCTTTGGGAAGGGAAAACTGAATTTGCAGGCTATAAGATGCCCACAAACTCTATCAGAGCTAAAGAAGTGACTACTGGTCAATGGAGATTTCCACTTAAACCTTGTGGGATTTGAACCTAGGTCTCCCATATGGGAGAATCAGTGCTCTAACCACTAGACTACAAGGCTGAGTTGAAGCTGGGCCAGCAAAACCTGGTCCTGTGTATTGCTGCCTATGCTCAGACTGTTGGCTGGCTGGTACAGTCAGAGTCAATCCTACAAATACATGAAAACTATCAGATCTAAAGATTTGTTTGCTTCTTTCAAAACCCAAAGACACTGTTGGCAACTGCTGTATTTTTTGCTAATTGTATGTCCAGGACTCTTTCTTAAATGGAAACTTAAATGAATACATTTAGCTTGAAAGCACTAAATGTTATGTCCAGTACTCTATCTTAAATTTGATCTCAAATGTCCAGCAGAAACCTTAAGCCCACATCAACTATGAAGACTGCTTTAGGAGACTTAGGAACAGTAATAAAATGAACAGCCTATTGGCTTTGGGAAGGGAAAATAGAATTTGCAGGCTATAAGATGCCCACAAACTCTATCAGAGCTAAAGAAGTGACTACTGGTCATTGGAGATTTCCACTTAAACCTTGTGGGATTTGAACCTGGGTCTCCCATATGGGAGAATCAGTGCTCTAACCACTAGACTACAAGGATGAGTTGAAGCTGGGCCAGCAAATCCTGGTCCTGTGTATTGCTGCCTATGCTCAGACTGTTGGCTGGCTGGTACAGTCAGAGTCAATCCCACAAATACATGAAAACTATCAGATCTAAAGAAGACTTGTTTGCTTCTTTCAAAACCCAAAGACACTGTTGGCATCTGCTGTATTTTTTGCTAATTTTATGTCCAGGACTCTTTCTTAAATGGAAACTTACATGAATACATTTAGCTTGAAAGCATTAATGTTATGTCCAGTACTCTATCTTAAATTTGATCTCAAATGTCTAGCAGAAACCTTAAGCCCACATCAACTATGAAGACTGCTTTAGGAGACTTAGGAACAGTAGTAAAATGAACAACCTACTGGCTTTGGGAAGGGAAAATAGAATTTGCAGGCTCTAAGATGCCCACAAAGTCTATCAGAGCTAAAGAAGTGACTACTGGTCAATGGAGATTTCCACTTAAACCTTGTGGGATTTGAACCTGGGTCTCCCATATGGGAGAATCAGTGCTCTAACCACTAGACTACAAGGATGAGTTGAAGCTGGGCCAGCAAAACCTGGTCCTGTGTATTGCTGCCTATGCTCAGACTGTTGGCTGGCTGGTACAGTCAGAGTCAATCCCACAAATACATGAAAACTATCAGATCTAAAGATTTGTTTGCTTCTTTCAAAACCCAAAGACACTGTTGGCAACTGCTGTATTTTTTGCTAATTGTATGTCCAGGACTCTTTCTTAAATGGAAACTTAAATGAATACATTTAGCTTGAAAGCAATAAATGTTATGTCCAGTACTCTATCTTAAATTTGATCTCAAATGTCCAGCAGAAACCTTAAGCCCACATCAACTATGAAGACTGCTTTAGGAGACTTAGGAACAGTAATAAAATGAACAGCCTATTGGCTTTTGGAAGGGAAAACTGAATTTGCAGGCTATAAGATGCCCACAAACTCTATCAGAGCTAAAGAAGTGACTACTGGTCAATGGAGATTTCCACTTAAACCTTGTGGGATTTGAACCTGGGTCTCCCATATGGGAGAATCAGTGCTCTAACCACTAGACTACAAGGATGAGTTGAAGCTGGGCCAGCAAAACCTGGTCCTGTGTATTGCTGCCTATGCTCAGACTGTTGGCTGGCTGGTACAGTCAGAGTCAATCCCACAAATACATGAAAACTATCAGATCTAAAGATTTGTTTGCTTCTTTCAAAACCCAAAGACACTGTTGGCAACTGCTGTATTTTTTGCTAATTGTATGTCCAGGACTCTTTCTTAAATGGAAACTTAAATGAATACATTTAGCTTGAAAGCACTAAATGTTATGTCCAGTACTCTATCTTAAATTTGATCTCAAATGTCCAGCAGAAACCTTAAGCCCACATCAACTATGAAGACTGCTTTAGGAGACTTAGGAACAGTAATAAAATTAACAGCCTATTGGCTTTGGGAAGGGAAAACTGAATTTGCAGGCTATAAGATGCCCACAAACTCTATCAGAGCTAAAGAAGTGACTACTGGTCAATGGAGATTTCCACTTAAACCTTGTGGGATTTGAACCTGGGTCTCCCATATGGGAGAATCAGTGCTCTAACCACTAGACTACAAGGATCAGTTGAAGCTGGGCCAGCAAAACCTAGTCCTGTGTATTGCTGCCTATGCTCAGACTGTTGGCTGGCTGGTACAGTCAGAGTCAATCCCACAAATACATGAAAACTATCAGATCTAAAGATTTGTTTGCTTCTTTCAAATCCCAAAGACACTGTTGGCATCTGCTGTATTTTTTGCTAATTTTATGTCCAGGACTCTTTCTTAAATGGAAACTTACATGAATACATTTAGCTTGAAAGCATTAATGTTATGTCCAGTACTCTATCTTTAATTTGATCTCAAATGACCAGCAGAAACCTTAAGCCCACATCAACTATGAACACTGCTTTAGGATACTTAGGAACAGTAATAAAATGAACAGCCTATTGGCTTTGGGAAGGGAAAATAGAATTTGCAGGCTATAAGATGCCCACAAACTCTATCAGAGCTAAAGAAGTGACTACTGGTCAATGGAGATTTCCACTTAAACCTTGTGGGATTTGAACCTGGGTCTCCCATATGGGAGAATCAGTGCTCTAACCACTAGACTACAAGGCTGAGTTCAAGCTGGGCCAGCAAAACCTGGTCCTGTGTATTGCTGCCTATGCTCAGACTGTTGGCTGGCTGGTACAGTCAGAGTCAATCCCACAAATACATGAAAACTATCAGATCTAAAGATTTGTTTGCTTCTTTCAAAACCCAAAGACACTGTTGGCAACTGCTGTATTTTTTGCTAATTGTATGTCCAGGACTCTTTCTTAAATGGAAACTTAAATGAATACATTTAGCTTGAAAGCACTAAATGTTATGTCCAGTACTCTATCTTAAATTTGATCTCAAATGTCCAGCAGAAACCTTAAGCCCACATCAACTATGAAGACTGCTTTAGGAGACTTAGGAACAGTAATAAAATGAACAGCCTATTGGCTTTGGGAAGGGAAAACTGAATTTGCAGGCTATAAGATGCCCACAAACTCTATCAGAGCTAAAGAAGTGACTACTGGTCAATGGAGATTTCCACTTAAACCTTGTGGGATTTGAACCTGGGTCTCCCATATGGGAGAATCAGTGCTCTAACCACTAGACCACAAGGATGAGTTGAAGCTGGGCCAGCAAAACCTGGTCCTGTGTATTGCTGCCTATGCTCAGACTGTTGGCTGGCTGGTACAGTCAGAGTCAATCCCACAAATACATGAAAACTATCAGATCTAAAGATTTGTTTGCTTCTTTCAAAACCCAAAGACACTGTTGGCAACTGCTGTATTTTTTGCTAATTGTATGTCCAGGACTCTTTCTTAAATGGAAACTTAAATGAATACATTTAGCTTGAAAGCACTAAATGTTATGTCCAGTACTCTATCTTAAATTTGATCTCAAATGTCCAGCAGAAACCTTAAGCCCACATCAACTATGAAGACTGCTTTAGGAGACTTAGGAACAGTAATAAAATGAACAGCCTATTGGCTTTGGGAAGGGAAAACTGAATTTGCAGGCTATAAGATGCCCACAAACTCTATCAGAGCTAAAGAAGTGACTACTGGTCAATGAAGATTTCCACTTAAACCTTGTGGGATTTGAACCTGGGTCTCCCATATGGGAGAATCAGTGCTCTAACCACTAGACTACAAGGATGAGTTGAAGCTGGGCCAGCAAAACCTGGTCCTGTGTATTGCTGCCTATGCTCAGACTGTTGGCTGGCTGGTACAGTCAGAGTCAATCCCACAAATACATGAAAACTATCAGATCTAAAAATTTGTTTGCTTCTTTCAAATCCCAAAGACACTGTTGGCATCTGCTGTATTTTTTGCTAATTTTATGTCCAGGACTCTTTCTTAAATGGAAACTTACATGAATACATTTAGCTTGAAAGCATTAATGTTATGTCCAGTACTCTATCTTTAATTTGATCTCAAATGACCAGCAGAAACCTTAAGCCCACATCAACTATGAAGACTGCTTTAGGATACTTAGGAACAGTAATAAAATGAACAGCCTATTGGCTTTGGGAAGGGAAAATAGAATTTGCAGGCTATAAGATGCCCACAAACTCTATCAGAGCTAAAGAAGTGACTACTGGTCAATGGAGATTTCCACTTAAACCTTGTGGGATTTGAACCTGGGTCTCCCATATGGGAGAATCAGTGCTCTAACCACTAGACTACAAGGATGGGTTGTAGCTGGGCCAGCAAAACCTGGTCCTGTGTATTGCTGCCTATGCTCAGACTGTTGGCTGGCTGGTACAGTCAGAGTCAATCCCACAAATACATGAAAACTATCAGATCTAAAGATTTGTTTGCTTCTTTCAAATCCCAAAGACACTGTTGGCATCTGCTGTATTTTTTGCTAATTTTATGTCCAGGACTCTTTCTTAAATGGAAACTTAAATGAATACATTTAGCTTGAAAGCACTAAATGTTATGTCCAGTACTCTATCTTAAATTTGATCTCAAATGTCCAGCAGAAACCTTAAGCCCACATCAACTATGAAGACTGCTTTAGGAGACTTAGGAACAGTAATAAAATGAACAGCCTATTGGCTTTGGGAAGGGAAAAAAGAATTTGCAGGCTATAAGATGCCCACAAACTCTATCAGAGCTAAAGAAGTGACTACTGGTCATTGGAGATTTCCACTTAAACCTTGTGGGATTTGAACCTGGGTCTCCCATATGGGAGAATCAGTGCTCTAACCACTAGACTACAAGGATGAGTTGAAGCTGAGCCAGCAAAACCTGGTCCTGTGTATTGCTGCCTATGCTCAGACTGTTGGCTGGCTGGTACAGTCAGAGTCAATCCCACAAATACATGAAAACTATCAGATCTAAAGAAGACTTGTTTGCTTCTTTCAAAACCCAAAGACACTGTTGGCATCTGCTGTATTTTTTGCTAATTGTATGTCCAGGACTCTTTCTTAAATTGAAACTTACATGAATACATTTAGCTTGAAAGCACTAAATGTTATGTCCAGTACTCTATCTTAAATTTGATCTCAAATGTCCAGCAGAAACCTTAAACCCACATCAACTATGAAGACTGCTTTAGGAGACTTAGGAACAGTAATAAAATGAACAGCCTATTGGCTTTGGGAAGGGAAAACTGAATTTGCAGGCTATAAGATGCCCACAAACTCTATCAGAGCTAAAGAAGTGACTACTGGTCAATGGAGATTTCCACTTAAACCTTGTGGGATTTGAACCTGGGTCTCCCATATGGGAGAATCAGTGCTCTAACCACTAGACTACAAGGATCAGTTGAAGCTGGGCCAGCAAAACCTGGTCCTGTGTATTGCTGCCTATGCTCAGACTGTTGGCTGGCTGGTACAGTCAGAGTCAATCCCACAAATACATGAAAACTATCAGATCTAAAGAAGACTTGTTTGCTTCTTTCAAAACCCAAAGACACTGTTGGCATCTGCTGTATTTTTTGCTAATTGTATGTCCTGGACTCTTTCTTAAATTGAAACGTACATGAACATTTAACTTGAAAGCACTAAATGTTATGTCCAGTACTCTATCTTAAATTTTATCTCAAACGTCCAGCAGAAACCTTAAGCCCACATCAACTATTGAAGACTGCTTTAGGAGACTTAGGAACAGTAGTAAAATGAACAACCTACTGGCTTTGGGAAGCGAAAATAGAATTTGCAGGCTATAAGATGCCCACAAACTCTATCAGAGCTAAAGAAGTGACTACTGGTCAATGGAGATTTCCACTTAAACCTTGTGGGATTTGAACCTGGGTCTCCCATATGGGAGAATCAGTGCTCTAACCACTAGACTACAAGGATGAGTTGAAGATGGGCCAGCAAAACCTGGTCCTGTGTATTGCTGCCTATGCTCAGACTGTTGGCTGGCTGGTACAGTCAGAGTCAATCCCACAAATACATGAAAACTATCAGATCTAAAGATTTGTTTGCTTCTTTCAAATCCCAAAGACACTGTTGGCATCTGCTGTATTTTTTGCTAATTTTATGTCCAGGACTCTTTCTTAAATGGAAACTTACATGAATACATTTAGCTTGAAAGCATTAATGTTATGTCCAGTACTCTATCTTTAATTTGATCTCAAATGACCAGCAGAAACCTTAAGCCCACATCAACTATGAAGACTGCTTTAGGATACTTAGGAACAGTAATAAAATGAACAGCCTATTGGCTTTGGGAAGGGAAAATAGAATTTGCAGGCTATAAGATGCCCACAAACTCTATCAGAGCTAAAGAAGTGACTACTGGTCAATGGAGATTTCCACTTAAACCTTGTGGGATTTGAACCTGGGTCTCCCATATGGGAGAATCAGTGCTCTAACCACAAGACTACAAGGCTGAGTTGAAGCTGGGCCAGCAAAACCTGGTCCTGTGTATTGCTGCCTATGCTCAAATTGTTGGCTGGCTGGTACAGTCAGAGTCAATCCCACAAATACATGAAAACTATCAGATCTAAAGATTTGTTTGCTTCTTTCAAAACCCAAAGACACTGTTGGCAACTGCTGTATTTTTTGCTAATTGTATGTCCAGGACTCTTTCTTAAATGGAAACTTAAATGAATACATTTAGCTTGAAAGCACTAAATGTTATGTCCAGTACTCTATCTTAAATTTGATCTCAAATGTCCAGCAGAAACCTTAAGCCCACATCTACTATGAAGACTGCTTTAAGAGACTTAGGAACAGTAATAAAATGAACAGCCTATTGGCTTTGGGAAGGGAAAACTGAATTTGCAGGCTATAAGATGCCCACAAACTCTATCAGAGCTAAAGAAGTGACTACTGGTCAATGGAGATTTCCACTTAAACCTTGTGGGATTTGAACCTGGGTCTCCCATATGGGAGAATCAGTGCTCTAACCACTAGACTACAAGGATGAGTTGAAGCTGGGCCAGCAAAACCTGGTCCTGTGTATTGCTGCCTATGCTCAGACTGTTGGCTGGCTGGTACAGTCAGAGTCAATCCCACAAATACATGAAAACTATCAGATCTAAAGATTTGTTTTCTTCTTTCAAATCCCAAAGACACTGTTGGCATCTGCTGTATTTTTTGCTAATTTTATGTCCAGGACTCTTTCTTAAATGGAAACTTACATGAATACATTTAGCTTGAAAGCATTAATGTTATGTCCAGTACTCTATCTTTAATTTGATCTCAAATGTCCAGCAGAAACCTTAAGCCCACATCAACTATGAAGACTGCTTTAGGAGACTTAGGAACAGTAGTAAAATGAACAACCTACTGGCTTTGGGAAGGGAAAATAGAATTTGCAGGCTCTAAGATGCCCACAAAGTCTATCAGAGCTAAAGAAGAGACTACTTGTCAATAGAGATTTCCACTTAAACCTTGTGGGATTTGAACCTGGGTCTCCCATATGGGAGAATCAGTGCTCTAACCACTAGACTACAAGGATGAGTTGAATCTGGGCCAGCAAAACCTGGTCCTGTGTATTGCTGCCTATGCTCAGACTGTTGGCTGGCTGGTACAGTCAGAGTCAATCCCACAAATACATGAAACTTTCAGATCTAAAGAAGATTTGTTTGTTTCTTTCAAAACCCAATAACACTGTTGGCATCTGATGTATTTTTTGTTAATTGTATGTCCAGGACATTTTCTTCAATTGAAACGTACATGAACATTTAACTTGAAAGCACTAAATGTTATGTCCAGTACTCTATCTTAAATTTTATCTCAAACGTCCAGCAGAAACCTTAAGCCCACATCAACTATGAAGACCGCTTTAGGAGACTTAGGAACAGTAGTAAAATGAACAACCTACTGGCTTTGGGAAGCGAAAATAGAATTTGCAGGCTATAAGATGCCCACAAACTCTATCAGAGCTAAAGAAGTGACTACTGGTCAATGGAGATTTCCACTTAAACCTTGTGGGATTTGAACCTGGGTCTCCCATATGGGAGAATCAGTGCTCTAACCACTAGACTACAAGGATGAGTTGAAGCTGGGCCAGCAAAACCTGGTCCTGTGTATTGCTGCCAATGCTCAGACTGTTGGCTGGCTGGTACAGTCAGAGTCAATCCCACAAATACATGAAAACTATCAGATCTAAAGATTTGTTTGCTTCTTTCAAATCCCAAAGACACTGTTGGCATCTGCTGTATTTTTTGCTAATTTTATGTCCAGGACTCTTTCTTAAATGGAAACTTACATGAATACATTTAGCTTGAAAGCATTAATGTTATGTCCAGTACTCTATCTTTAATTTGATCTCAAATGACCAGCAGAAACCTTAAGCCCACATCAACTATGAAGACTGCTTTAGGATACTTAGGAACAGTAATAAAATGAACAGCCTATTGGCTTTGGGAAGGGAAAATAGAATTTGCAGGCTATAAGATGCCCACAAACTCTATCAGAGCTAAAGAAGTGACTACTGGTCAATGGAGATTTCCACTTAGACCTTGTGGGATTTGAACCTGGGTCTCCCATATGGGAGAATCAGTGCTCTAACCACTAGACTAGAAGGATGAGTTGAAGCTGGGCCAGCAAAACCTGGTCCTGTGTATTGCTGCGTATGCTCAGACTGTTGGCTGGCTGGTACAGTCAGAGTCAATCCCACAAATACATGAAAACTATCAGATCTAAAGATTTGTTTGCTTCTTTCAAAACCCAAAGACACTGTTGGCAACTGCTGTATTTTTTGCTAATTGTATGTCCAGGACTCTTTCTTAAATGGAAACTTAAATGAATACATTTAGCTTGAAAGCACTAAATTTTATGTCCAGTACTCTATCTTAAATTTGATCTCAAATGTCCAGCAGAAACCTTAAGCCCACATCAACTATGAAGACTGCTTTAGGAGACTTAGGAACAGTAATAAAATTAACAGCCTATTGGCTTTGGGAAGGGAAAACTGAATTTGCAGGCTATAAGATGCCCACAAACTCTATCAGAGCTAAAGAAGTGACTACTGGTCAATGGAGATTTCCACTTAAACCTTGTGGGATTTGAACCTGGGTCTCCCATATGGGAGAATCAGTGCTCTAACCACTAGACTACAAGGATCAGTTGAAGCTGGGCCAGCAAAACCTGGTCCTGTGTATTGCTGCCTATGCTCAGACTGTTGGCTGGCTGGTACAGTCAGAGTCAATCCCACAAATACATGAAAACTATCAGATCTAAAGATTTGTTTGCTTCTTTCAAATCCCAAAGACACTGTTGGCATCTGCTGTATTTTTTGCTAATTTTATGTCCAGGACTCTTTCTTAAATGGAAACTTACATGAATACATTTAGCTTGAAAGCATTAACGTTATGTCCAGTACTCTATCTTTAATTTGATCTCAAATGACCAGCAGAAACCTTAAGCCCACATCAACTATGAAGACTGCTTTAGGATACTTAGGAACAGTAATAAAATGAACAGCCTATTGGCTTTGGGAAGGGAAAATAGAATTTGCAGGCTATAAGATGCCCACAAACTCTATCAGAGCTAAAGAAGTGACTACTGGTCAATGGAGATTTCCACTTAAACCTTGTGGGATTTGAACCTGGGTCTCCCATATGGGAGAATCAGTGCTCTAACCACTAGACTACAAGGATGAGTTGAAGCTGGGCCAGCAAAACCTGGTCCTGTGTATTGCTGCCTATGCTCAGACTGTTGGCTGGCTGGTACAGTCAGAGTCAATCCCACAAATACATGAAAACTATCAGATCTAAAGATTTGTTTGCTTCTTTCAAAACCCAAAGACACTGTTGGCAACTGCTGTATTTTTTGCTAATTGTATGTCCAGGACTCTTTCTTAAATGGAAACTTAAATGAATACATTTAGCTTGAAAGCACTAAATGTTATGTCCAGTACTCTATCTTAAATTTGATCTCAAATGTCCAGCAGAAACCTTAAGCCCACATCAACTATGAAGACTGCTTTAGGAGACTTAGGAACAGTAATAAAATGAACAGCCTATTGGCTTTGGGAAGGGAAAACTGAATTTGCAGGCTATAAGATGCCCACAAACTCTATCAGAGCTAAAGAAGTGACTACTGGTCAATGGAGATTTCCACTTAAACCTTGTGGGATTTGAACCTGGGTCTCCCATATGGGAGAATCAGTGCTCTAACCACTAGACTACAAGGATCAGTTGAAGCTGGGCCAGCAAAACCTGGTCCTGTGTATTGCTGCCTATGCTCAGACTGTTGGCTGGCTGCTTTAGGAGACGTAGGAACAGTAGTAAAATGAACAGCCTATTGGCTTTGGGAAGGGAAAATAGAATTTGCAGGCTATAAGATGCCCACAAACTCTATCAGAGCTAAAGAAGTGACTACTGGTCAATGGAGATTTCCACTTAAACCTTGTGGGATTTGAACCTGGGTCTCCCATATGGGAGAATCAGTGCTCTAACCACTAGACTACAAGGATGAGTTGAAGCTGGGCCAGCAAAACCTGGTCCTGTGTATTGCTGCCTATGCTCAGACTGTTGGCTGGCTGGTACAGTTAGAGTCAATCCCACAAATACATGAAAACTATCAGATCTAAAGATTTGTTTGCTTCTTTCAAATCCCAAAGACACTGTTGGCATCTGCTGTATTTTTTGCTAATTTTATGTCCAGGACTCTTTCTTAAATGGAAACTTACATGAATACATTTAGCTTGAAAGCATTAATGTTATGTCCAGTACTCTATCTTTAATTTGATCTCAAATGACCAGCAGAAACCTTAAGCCCACATCAACTATGAAGACTGCTTTAGGATACTTAGGAACAGTAATAAAATGAACAGCCTATTGGCTTTGGGAAGGGAAAATAGAATTTGCAGGCTATAAGATGCCCACAAACTCTATCAGAGCTAAAGAAGTGACTACTGGTCAATGGAGATTTCCAATTAAACCTTGTGGGATTTGAACCTGGGTCTCCCATATGGGAGAATCAGTGCTCTAACCACTAGACTACAAGGATGAGTTGAAGTTGGGCCAGCAAAACCTGGTCCTGTGTATTGCTGCCTATGCTCAGACTGTTGGCTGGCTGGTACAGTCAGAGTCAATCCCACAAATACATGAAAACTATCAGATCTAAAGATTTGTTTGCTTCTTTCAAAACCCAAAGACACTGTTGGCAACTGCTGTATTTTTTGCTAATTGTATGTCCAGGACTCTTTCTTAAATGGAAACTTAAATGTATACATTTAGCTTGAAAGCACTAAATGTTATGTCCAGTACTCTATCTTAAATTTGATCTCAAATGTCCAGCAGAAACCTTAAGCCCACATCAACTATGAAGACTGCTTTAGGAGACTTAGGAACAGTAATAAAATGAACAGCCTATTGGCTTTGGGAAGGGAAAACTGAATTTGCAGGCTATAAGATGCCCACAAACTCTATCAGAGCTAAAGAAGTGACTACTGGTCAATGGAGATTTCCACTTAAACCTTGTGGGATTTGAACCTGGGTCTCCCATATGGGAGAATCAGTGCTCGAACCACTAGACTACAAGGATCAGTTGAAGCTGGGCCAGCAAAACCTGGTCCTGTGTATTGCTGCCTATGCTCAGACTGTTGGCTGGCTGGTACAGTCAGAGTCAATCCCACAAATACATGAAAACTATCAGATCTAAAGATTTGTTTGCTTCTTTCAAATCCCAAAGACACTGTTGGCATCTGCTGTATTTTTTGCTAATTTTATGTCCAGGACTCTTTCTTAAATGGAAACTTACATGAATACATTTAGCTTGAAAGCATTAATGTTATGTCCAGTACTCTATCTTTAATTTGATCTCAAATGACCAGCAGAAACCTTAAGCCCACATCAACTATGAAGACTGCTTTAGGATACTTAGGAACAGTAATAAAATGAACAGCCTATTGGCTTTGGGAAGGGAAAATAGAATATGCAGGCTATAAGATGCCCACAAACTCTATCAGAGCTAAAGAAGTGACTACTGGTCAATGGTGATTTCCAATTAAACCTTGTGGGATTTGAATCTGGGTCTCCCATATGGGAGAATCAGTGCTCTAACCACTAGACTACAAGGATGAGTTGAAGCTGGGCCAGCAAAACCTGGTCCTGTGTATTGCTGCCTATGCTCAGACTGTTGGCTGGCTGCATTAGGAGACGTAGGAACAGTAATAAAATGAACAGCCTATTGGCTTTGGGAAGGGAAAATAGAATTTGCAGGCTATAAGATGCCCACAAACTCTATCAGAGCTAAATAAGTGACTACTGGTCAATGGAGATTTCCACTTAAACCTTGTGGGATTTGAACCTGGGTCTCCCATATGGGAGAATCAGTGCTCTAACCACTAGACTACAAGGATGAGTTGAAGCTGGGCCAGCAAAACCTGGTCCTGTGTATTGCTGCCTATGCTCAGACTGTTGGCTGGCTGGTACAGTCAGAGTCAATCCCACAAATACATGAAAACTATCAGATCTAAAGATTTGTTTGCTTCTTTCAAATCCCAAAGACACTGTTGGCATCTGCTGTATTTTTTGCTAATTTTATGTCCAGGACTCTTTCTTAAATGGAAACTTACATGAATACATTTAGCTTGAAAGCATTAATGTTATGTCCAGTACTCTATCTTTAATTTGATCTCAAATGACCAGCAGAAACCTTAAGCCCACATCAACTATGAAGACTGCTTTAGGATACTTAGGAACAGTAATAAAATGAACAGCCTATTGGCTTTGGGAAGGGAAAATAGAATTTGCAGGCTATAAGATGCCCACAAACTCTATCAGAGCTAATGAAGTGACTACTGGTCAATGGAGATTTCCACTTAAACCTTGTGGGATTTGAACCTGGGTCTCCCATATGGGAGAATCAGTGCTCGAACCACTAGACTACAAGGATCAGTTGAAGCTGGGCCAGCAAAACCTGGTCCTGTGTATTGCTGCCTATGCTCAGACTGTTGGCTGGCTGGTACAGTCAGAGTCAATCCCACAAATACATGAAAACTATCAGATCTAAAGATTTGTTTGCTTCTTTCAAATCCCAAAGACACTGTTGGCATCTGCTGTATTTTTTGCTAATTTTATGTCCAGGACTCTTTCTTAAATGGAAACTTACATGAATACATTTAGCTTGAAAGCATTAATGTTATGTCCAGTACTCTATCTTTAATTTGATCTCAAATGACCAGCAGAAACCTTAAGCCCACATCAACTATGAAGACTGCTTTAGGATACTTAGGAACAGTAATAAAATGAACAGCCTATTGGCTTTGGGAAGGGAAAATAGAATATGCAGGCTATAAGATGCCCACAAACTCTATCAGAGCTAAAGAAGTGACTACTGGTCAATGGTGATTTCCAATTAAACCTTGTGGGATTTGAATCTGGGTCTCCCATATGGGAGAATCAGTGCTCTAACCACTAGACTACAAGGATGAGTTGAAGCTGGGCCAGCAAAACCTGGTCCTGTGTATTGCTGCCTATGCTCAGACTGTTGGCTGGCTGCATTAGGAGACGTAGGAACAGTAATAAAATGAACAGCCTATTGGCTTTGGGAAGGGAAAATAGAATTTGCAGGCTATAAGATGCCCACAAACTCTATCAGAGCTAAATAAGTGACTACTGGTCAATGGAGATTTCCACTTAAACCTTGTGGGATTTGAACCTGGGTCTCCCATATGGGAGAATCAGTGCTCTAACCACTAGACTACAAGGATGAGTTGAAGCTGGGCCAGCAAAACCTGGTCCTGTGTATTGCTGCCTATGCTCAGACTGTTGGCTGGCTGGTACAGTCAGAGTCAATCCCACAAATACATGAAAACTATCAGATCTAAAGATTTGTTTGCTTCTTTCAAATCCCAAAGACACTGTTGGCATCTGCTGTATTTTTTGCTAATTTTATGTCCAGGACTCTTTCTTAAATGGAAACTTACATGAATACATTTAGCTTGAAAGCATTAATGTTATGTCCAGTACTCTATCTTTAATTTGATCTCAAATGACCAGCAGAAACCTTAAGCCCACATCAACTATGAAGACTGCTTTAGGATACTTAGGAACAGTAATAAAATGAACAGCCTATTGGCTTTGGGAAGGGAAAATAGAATTTGCAGGCTATAAGATGCCCACAAACTCTATCAGAGCTAAAGAAGTGACTACTGGTCAATGGAGATTTCCACTTAAACCTTGTGGGATTTGAACCTGGGTCTCCCATATGGGAGAATCAGTGCTCTAACCACTAGACTACAAGGCTGAGTTGAAGCTGGGCCTGCAAAACCTGGTCCTGTGTATTGCTGCCTATGCTCAGACTGTTGGCTGGCTGGTACAGTCAGAGTCAATCCCACAAATACATGAAAACTATCAGATCTAAAGATTTGTTTGCTTCTTTCAAAACCCAAAGACACTGTTGGCAACTGCTGTATTTTTTGCTAATTGTATGTCCAGGACTCTTTCTTAAATGGAAACTTACATGAATACATTTAGCTTGAAAGCATTAATGTTATGTCCAGTACTCTATTTTTTATTTGAACTCAAATGACCAGCAGAAACCTTAAGCCCACATCAACTATGAAGACTGGTTTAGGATACTTAGGAACAGTAATAAAATGAACAGCCTATTGGCTTTGGGAAGGGAAAATAGAATTTGCAGGCTATAAGATGCCCACAAACTCTATCAGAGCTAAAGAAGTGACTACTGGTCAACGGAGATTTCCACTTAAACCTTGTGGGATTTGAACCTGGGTCTCCCATATGGGAGAATCAGTGCTCTAACCACTAGACTACAAGGATGGGTTGTAGCTGGGCCAGCAAAACCTGGTCCTGTGTATTGATGCCTATGCTCAGACTGTTGGCTGGCTGGTACAGTCAGAGTCAATCCCACAAATACATGAAAACTATCAGATCTAAAGATTTGTTTGCTTCTTTCAAAACCCAAAGACACTGTTGGCAACTGCTGTATTTTTTGCTAATTGTTTGTCCAGGACTCTTTCTTAAATGGAAACTTAAATGAATACATTTAGCTTGAAAGCACTAAATGTTATGTCCAGTACTCTATCTTAAATTTGATCTCAAATGTCCAGCAGAAACCTTAAGCCCACATCAACTATGAAGACTGCTTTAGGAGACTTAGGAACAGTAATAAAATGAACAGCCTATTGGCTTTGGGAAGGGAAAATAGAATTTGCAGGCTATAAGATGCCCACAAACTCTATCAGAGCTAAAGAAGTGACTACTGGTCATTGGAGATTTCCACTTAAACCTTGTGGGATTTGAACCTGGGTCTCCCATATGGGAGAATCAGTGCTCTATTCACTAGACTACAAGGATGAGTTGAAGCTGGGCCAGCAAAACCTGGTCCTGTGTATTGCTGCCTATGCTCAGACTGTTGGCTGGCTGGTACAGTCAGAGTCAATCCCACAAATACATGAAAACTATCAGATCTAAAGAAGACTTGTTTGCTTCTTTCAAAACCCAAAGACACTGTTGGCATCTGCTGTATTTTTTGCTAATTGTATGTCCTGGACTCTTTCTTAAATTGAAACTTACATGAATACATTTTGCTTGAAAACACTAAATGTTATGTCCAGTACTCTATCTTAAATTTTATCTCAAACGTCCAGCAGAAACCTTAAGCCCACATCAACTATGAAGACTGCTTTAGGAGACTTAGGAACAGTAGTAAAATGAACAACCTACTGGCTTTGGGAAGGGAAAATAGAATTTGCAGGCTCTAAGATGCCCACAAAGTCTATCAGAGCTAAAGAAGAGACTACTTGTCAATGGAGATTTCCACTTAAACCTTGTGGGATTTGAACCTGGGTCTCCCATATGGGAGAATCAGTGCTCTAACCACTAGACTACAAGGATGAGTTGAAGCTGGGCCAGCAAATCCTGGTCCTGTGTATTGCTGCCTATGCTCAGACTGTTGGCTGGCTTGTACAGTCAGAGTCAATCCCACAAATACATGAGAACTATCAGATCTAAAGAAGACTTGTTTGCTTCTTTCAAAACCCAAAGACACTGTTGGCATCTGCTGTATTTTTTGCTAATTGTATGTCCTGGACTCTTTCTTAAATTGAAACTTACATGAATACATTTTGCTTGAAAGCATTAATGTTATGTCCAGTACTCTATCTTAAATTTGATCTCAAATGTCCAGCAGAAACCTTAAGCCCACATCAACTATGAAGACTGCTTTAGGATACTTAGGAACAGTAATAAAATGAACAACCTACTGGCTTTGGGAAGGGAAAATAGAATTTGCAGGCTCTAAGATGCCCACAAAGTCTATCAGAGCTAAAGAAGTGACTACTGGTCAATGGAGATTTCCACTTAAACCTTGTGGGATTTGAACCTGGGTCTCCCATATGGGAGAATCAGTGCTCTAACCACTAGACTACAAGGATGAGTTGAAGCTGGGCCAGCAAAACCTGGTCCTGTGTATTGCTGCCTATGCTCAGACTGTTGGCTGGCTGGTACAGTCAGAGTCAATCCCACAAATACATGAAAACTATCAGATCTAAAGAAGACTTGTTTGCTTCTTTCAAAACCCAAAGACACTGTTGGCATCTGCTGTATTTTTTGCTAATTTTATGTCCAGGACTCTTTCTTAAATGGAAACTTACATGAATACATTTAGCTTGAAAGCATTAATGTTATGTCCAGTACTCTATCTTAAATTTGATCTCAAATGTCCAGCAGAAACCTTAAGCCCACATCAACTATGAAGACTGCTTTAGGAGACTTAGGAACAGTAGTAAAATGAACAACCTACTGGCTTTGGGAAGGGAAAATAGAATTTGCAGGCTCTAAGATGCCCACAAAGTCTATCAGAGCTAAAGAAGTGACTACTGGTCAATGGAGATTTCCACTTAAACCTTGTGGGATTTGAACCTGGGTCTCCCATATGGGAGAATCAGTGCTCTAACCACTAGACTACAAGGATGAGTTGAAGCTGGGCCAGCAAAACCTGGTCCTGTGTATTGCTGCCTATGCTCAGACTGTTGGCTGGCTGGTACAGTCAGAGTCAATCCCACAAATACATGAAAACTATCAGATCTAAAGAAGACTTGTTTGCTTCTTTCAAAACCCAAAGACACTGTTGGCATCTGCTGTATTTTTTGCTAATTGTATGTCCTGGACTCTTTCTTAAATTGAAACTTACATGAATACATTTTGCTTGAAAACACTAAATGTTATGTCCAGTACTCTATCTTAAATTTTATCTCAAACGTCCAGCAGAAACCTTAAGCCCACATCAACTATGAAGACTGCTTTAGGAGACTTAGGAACAGTAGTAAAATGAACAACCTACTGGCTTTGGGAAGGGAAAATAGAATTTGCAGGCTCTAAGATGCCCACAAAGTCTATCAGAGCTAAAGAAGAGACTACTTGTCAATGAAGATTTCCACTTAAACCTTGTGGGATTTGAACCTGGGTCTCCCATATGGGAGAATCAGTGCTCTCACCACTAGACTACAAGGATGAGTTGAATCTGGGCCAGCAAAACCTGGTCCTGTGTATTGCTGCCTATGCTCAGACTGTTGGCTGGCTGGTACAGTCAGAGTCAATCCCACAAATACATGAAAACTATCAGATCTAAAGATTTGTTTGCTTATTTCAAATCCCAAAGCAACTGTTGGCATCTGCTGTATTTTTTGCTAATTTTATGTCCAGGACTCTTTCTTAAATGGAAACTTACATGAATACATTTAGCTTGAAAGCATTAATGTTATGTCCAGTACTCTATCTTTAATTTGATCTCAAATGACCAGCAGAAACCTTAAGCCCACATCAACTATGAAGACTGCTTTAGGATACTTAGGAACAGTAATAAAATGAACAGCCTATTGGCTTTGGGAAGGGAAAATAGAATTTGCAGGCTATAAGATGCCCACAAACTCTATCAGAGCTAAAGAAGTGACTACTGGTCAATGGAGATTTCCACTTAAACCTTGTGGGATTTGAACCTGGGTCTCCCATATGGGAGAATCAGTGCTCTAACCACTAGACTACAAGGATGAGTTGAAGCTGGGCCAGCAAAACCTGGTCCTGTGTATTGCTGCCTATGCTCAGACTGTTGGCTGGCTTGTACAGTCAGAGTCAATCCCACAAATACATGAAAACTATCAGATCTAAAGAAGACTTGTTTGCTTCTTTCGAAACCCAAAGACACTGTTGGCATCTGCTGTATTTTTTGCTAATTTTATGTCCAGGACTCTTTCTTAAATGGAAACTTACATGAATACATTTAGCTTGAAAGCATTAATGTTATGTCCAGTACTCTATCTTAAATTTGATCTCAAATGTCCAGCAGAAACCTTAAGCCCACATCAACTATGAAGACTGCTTTAGGAGACTTAGGAACAGTAGTAAAATGAACAACCTACTGGCTTTGGGAAGGGAAAATAGAATTTGCAGGCTCTAAGATGCCCACAAAGTCTATCAGAGCTAAAGAAGTGACTACTGGTCAATGGAGATTTCCACTTAAACCTTGTGGGATTTGAACCTGGGTCTCCCATATGGGAGAATCAGTGCTCTAACCACTAGACTACAAGGATGAGTTGAAGCTGGGCCAGCAAAACCTGGTCCTGTGTATTGCTGCCTATGCTCAGACTGTTGGCTGGCTGGTACAGTCAGAGTCAATCCCACAAATACATGAAAACTATCAGATCTAAAGAAGACTTGTTTGCTTCTTTCAAAACCCAAAGACACTGTTGGCATCTGCTGTATTTTTTGCTAATTGTATGTCCTGGACTCTTTCTTAAATTGAAACTTACATGAATACATTTTGCTTGAAAACACTAAATGTTATGTCCAGTACTCTATCTTAAATTTTATCTCAAACGTCCAGAAGAAACCTTAAGCCCACATCAACTATGAAGACTGCTTTAGGAGACTTAGGAACAGTAGTAAAATGAACAACCTACTGGCTTTGGGAAGGGAAAATAGAATTTGCAGGCTCTAAGATGCCCACAAAGTCTATCAGAGCTAAAGAAGAGACTACTTCTCAATGGAGATTTCCACTTAAACCTTGTGGGATTTGAACCTGGGTCTCCCATATGGGAGAATCAGTGCTCTAACCACTAGACTACAAGGATGAGTTGAAGCTGGGCCAGCAAAACCTTGTCTTGTGTTTTGCTGCCTATGCTCAGACTGTTGGCTGGCTGGTACAGTCAGAGTCAATCCCACAAATACATGAAAACTATCAGATCTAAAGAAGACTTGTTTGCTTCTTTCAAAACCCAAAGACACTGTTGGCATCTGCTGTATTTTTTGCTAATTGTATGTCCTGGACTCTTTCTTAAATTGAAACTTACATGAATACATTTTGCTTGAAAACACTAAATGTTATGTCCAGTACTCTATCTTAAATTTTATCTCAAACGTCCAGCAGAAACCTTAAGCCCACATCAACTATGAAGACTGCTTTAGGAGACTTAGGAACAGTAGTAAAATGAACAACCTACTGGCTTTGGGAAGGGAAAATAGAATTTGCAGGCTCTAAGATGCCCACAAAGTCTATCAGAGCTAAAGAAGAGACTACTTGTCAATGGAGATTTCCACTTAAACCTTGTGGGATTTGAACCTGGGTCTCCCATATGGGAGAATCAGTGCTCTAACCACTAGACTACAAGGATGAGTTGAAGCTGGGCCAGCAAAACCTGGTCCTGTGTTTTGCTGCCTATGCTCAGACTGTTGGCTGGCTTGTACAGTCAGAGTCAATCCCACAAATACATGAAAACTATCAGATCTAAAGAAGACTTGTTTGCTTCTTTCAAAACCCAAAGACACTGTTGGCATCTGCTGTATTTTTTGCTAATTGTATGTCCTGGACTCTTTCTTAAATTGAAACTTACATGAATACATTTTGCTTGAAAACACTAAATGTTATGTCCAGTACTCTATCTTAAATTTTATCTCAAACGTCCAGCAGAAACCTTAAGCCCACATCAACTATGAAGACTGCTTTAGGAGACTTAGGAACAGTAGTAAAATGAACAGCCTATTGGCTTTGGGAAGGGAAAATAGAATTTGCAGGCTATAAGATGCCCACAAACTCTATCAGGGCTAAAGAAGTGACTACTGGTCAATGGAGATTTCCACTTAAACCTTGTGGGATTTGAACCTGGGTCTCCCATATGGGAGAATCAGTGCTCGAACCACTAGACTACAAGGATCAGTTGAAGCTGGGCCAGCAAAACCTGGTCCTGTGTATTGCTGCCTATGCTCAGACTGTTGGCTGGCTGGTACAGTCAGAGTCAATCCCACAAATACATGAAAACTATCAGATCTAAATATTTGTTTGCTTCTTTCAAATCCCAAAGACACTGTTGGCATCTGCTGTATTTTTTGCTAATTTTATGTCCAGGACTCTTTCTTAAATGGAAACTTACATGAATACATTTAGCTTGAAAGCATTAATGTTATGTCCAGTACTCTATCTTTAATTTGATCTCAAATGACCAGCAGAAACCTTAAGCCCACATCAACTATGAAGACTGCTTTAGGATACTTAGGAACAGTAATAAAATGAACAGCCTATTGGCTTTGGGAAGGGAAAATAGAATTTGCAGGCTATAAGATGCCCACAAACTCTATCAGAGCTAAATAAGTGACTACTGGTCAATGGAGATTTCCACTTAAACCTTGTGGGATTTGAACCTGGGTCTCCCATATGGGAGAATCAGTGCTCTAACCACTAGACTACAAGGATGAGTTGAAGCTGGGCCAGCAAAACCTGGTCCTGTGTATTGCTGCCTATGCTCAGACTGTTGGCTGGCTGGTACAGTCAGAGTCAATCCCACAAATACATGAAAACTATCAGATCTAAAGATTTGTTTGCTTCTTTCAAATCCCAAAGACACTGTTGGCATCTGCTGTATTTTTTGCTAATTTTATGTCCAGGACTCTTTCTTAAATGGAAACTTACATGAATACATTTAGCTTGAAAGCATTAATGTTATGTCCAGTACTCTATCTTTAATTTGATCTCAAATGACCAGCAGAAACCTTAAGCCCACATCAACTATGAAGACTGCTTTAGGATACTTAGGAACAGTAATAAAATGAACAGCCTATTGGCTTTGGGAAGGGAAAATAGAATTTGCAGGCTATAAGATGCCCACAAACTCTATCAGAGCTAAAGAAGTGACTACTGGTCAATGGAGATTTCCACTTAAACCTTGTGGGATTTGAACCTGGGTCTCCCATATGGGAGAATCAGTGCTCTAACCACTAGACTACAAGGCTGAGTTGAAGCTGGGCCTGCAAAACCTGGTCCTGTGTATTGCTGCCTATGCTCAGACTGTTGGCTGGCTGGTACAGTCAGAGTCAATCCCACAAATACATGAAAACTATCAGATCTAAAGATTTGTTTGCTTCTTTCAAAACCCAAAGACACTGTTGGCAACTGCTGTATTTTTTGCTAATTGTATGTCCAGGACTCTTTCTTAAATGGAAACTTACATGAATACATTTAGCTTGAAAGCATTAATGTTATGTCCAGTACTCTATTTTTTATTTGAACTCAAATGACCAGCAGAAACCTTAAGCCCACATCAACTATGAAGACTGGTTTAGGATACTTAGGAACAGTAATAAAATGAACAGCCTATTGGCTTTGGGAAGGGAAAATAGAATTTGCAGGCTATAAGATGCCCACAAACTCTATCAGAGCTAAAGAAGTGACTACTGGTCAACGGAGATTTCCACTTAAACCTTGTGGGATTTGAACCTGGGTCTCCCATATGGGAGAATCAGTGCTCTAACCACTAGACTACAAGGATGGGTTGTAGCTGGGCCAGCAAAACCTGGTCCTGTGTATTGATGCCTATGCTCAGACTGTTGGCTGGCTGGTACAGTCAGAGTCAATCCCACAAATACATGAAAACTATCAGATCTAAAGATTTGTTTGCTTCTTTCAAAACCCAAAGACACTGTTGGCAACTGCTGTATTTTTTGCTAATTGTTTGTCCAGGACTCTTTCTTAAATGGAAACTTAAATGAATACATTTAGCTTGAAAGCACTAAATGTTATGTCCAGTACTCTATCTTAAATTTGATCTCAAATGTCCAGCAGAAACCTTAAGCCCACATCAACTATGAAGACTGCTTTAGGAGACTTAGGAACAGTAATAAAATGAACAGCCTATTGGCTTTGGGAAGGGAAAATAGAATTTGCAGGCTATAAGATGCCCACAAACTCTATCAGAGCTAAAGAAGTGACTACTGGTCATTGGAGATTTCCACTTAAACCTTGTGGGATTTGAACCTGGGTCTCCCATATGGGAGAATCAGTGCTCTATTCACTAGACTACAAGGATGAGTTGAAGCTGGGCCAGCAAAACCTGGTCCTGTGTATTGCTGCCTATGCTCAGACTGTTGGCTGGCTGGTACAGTCAGAGTCAATCCCACAAATACATGAAAACTATCAGATCTAAAGAAGACTTGTTTGCTTCTTTCAAAACCCAAAGACACTGTTGGCATCTGCTGTATTTTTTGCTAATTGTATGTCCTGGACTCTTTCTTAAATTGAAACTTACATGAATACATTTTGCTTGAAAACACTAAATGTTATGTCCAGTACTCTATCTTAAATTTTATCTCAAACGTCCAGCAGAAACCTTAAGCCCACATCAACTATGAAGACTGCTTTAGGAGACTTAGGAACAGTAGTAAAATGAACAACCTACTGGCTTTGGGAAGGGAAAATAGAATTTGCAGGCTCTAAGATGCCCACAAAGTCTATCAGAGCTAAAGAAGAGACTACTTGTCAATGGAGATTTCCACTTAAACCTTGTGGGATTTGAACCTGGGTCTCCCATATGGGAGAATCAGTGCTCTAACCACTAGACTACAAGGATGAGTTGAAGCTGGGCCAGCAAATCCTGGTCCTGTGTATTGCTGCCTATGCTCAGACTGTTGGCTGGCTTGTACAGTCAGAGTCAATCCCACAAATACATGAGAACTATCAGATCTAAAGAAGACTTGTTTGCTTCTTTCAAAACCCAAAGACACTGTTGGCATCTGCTGTATTTTTTGCTAATTGTATGTCCTGGACTCTTTCTTAAATTGAAACTTACATGAATACATTTTGCTTGAAAGCATTAATGTTATGTCCAGTACTCTATCTTAAATTTGATCTCAAATGTCCAGCAGAAACCTTAAGCCCACATCAACTATGAAGACTGCTTTAGGATACTTAGGAACAGTAATAAAATGAACAACCTACTGGCTTTGGGAAGGGAAAATAGAATTTGCAGGCTCTAAGATGCCCACAAAGTCTATCAGAGCTAAAGAAGTGACTACTGGTCAATGGAGATTTCCACTTAAACCTTGTGGGATTTGAACCTGGGTCTCCCATATGGGAGAATCAGTGCTCTAACCACTAGACTACAAGGATGAGTTGAAGCTGGGCCAGCAAAACCTGGTCCTGTGTATTGCTGCCTATGCTCAGACTGTTGGCTGGCTGGTACAGTCAGAGTCAATCCCACAAATACATGAAAACTATCAGATCTAAAGAAGACTTGTTTGCTTCTTTCAAAACCCAAAGACACTGTTGGCATCTGCTGTATTTTTTGCTAATTTTATGTCCAGGACTCTTTCTTAAATGGAAACTTACATGAATACATTTAGCTTGAAAGCATTAATGTTATGTCCAGTACTCTATCTTAAATTTGATCTCAAATGTCCAGCAGAAACCTTAAGCCCACATCAACTATGAAGACTGCTTTAGGAGACTTAGGAACAGTAGTAAAATGAACAACCTACTGGCTTTGGGAAGGGAAAATAGAATTTGCAGGCTCTAAGATGCCCACAAAGTCTATCAGAGCTAAAGAAGTGACTACTGGTCAATGGAGATTTCCACTTAAACCTTGTGGGATTTGAACCTGGGTCTCCCATATGGGAGAATCAGTGCTCTAACCACTAGACTACAAGGATGAGTTGAAGCTGGGCCAGCAAAACCTGGTCCTGTGTATTGCTGCCTATGCTCAGACTGTTGGCTGGCTGGTACAGTCAGAGTCAATCCCACAAATACATGAAAACTATCAGATCTAAAGAAGACTTGTTTGCTTCTTTCAAAACCCAAAGACACTGTTGGCATCTGCTGTATTTTTTGCTAATTGTATGTCCTGGACTCTTTCTTAAATTGAAACTTACATGAATACATTTTGCTTGAAAACACTAAATGTTATGTCCAGTACTCTATCTTAAATTTTATCTCAAACGTCCAGCAGAAACCTTAAGCCCACATCAACTATGAAGACTGCTTTAGGAGACTTAGGAACAGTAGTAAAATGAACAACCTACTGGCTTTGGGAAGGGAAAATAGAATTTGCAGGCTCTAAGATGCCCACAAAGTCTATCAGAGCTAAAGAAGAGACTACTTGTCAATGAAGATTTCCACTTAAACCTTGTGGGATTTGAACCTGGGTCTCCCATATGGGAGAATCAGTGCTCTCACCACTAGACTACAAGGATGAGTTGAATCTGGGCCAGCAAAACCTGGTCCTGTGTATTGCTGCCTATGCTCAGACTGTTGGCTGGCTGGTACAGTCAGAGTCAATCCCACAAATACATGAAAACTATCAGATCTAAAGATTTGTTTGCTTATTTCAAATCCCAAAGCAACTGTTGGCATCTGCTGTATTTTTTGCTAATTTTATGTCCAGGACTCTTTCTTAAATGGAAACTTACATGAATACATTTAGCTTGAAAGCATTAATGTTATGTCCAGTACTCTATCTTTAATTTGATCTCAAATGACCAGCAGAAACCTTAAGCCCACATCAACTATGAAGACTGCTTTAGGATACTTAGGAACAGTAATAAAATGAACAGCCTATTGGCTTTGGGAAGGGAAAATAGAATTTGCAGGCTATAAGATGCCCACAAACTCTATCAGAGCTAAAGAAGTGACTACTGGTCAATGGAGATTTCCACTTAAACCTTGTGGGATTTGAACCTGGGTCTCCCATATGGGAGAATCAGTGCTCTAACCACTAGACTACAAGGATGAGTTGAAGCTGGGCCAGCAAAACCTGGTCCTGTGTATTGCTGCCTATGCTCAGACTGTTGGCTGGCTTGTACAGTCAGAGTCAATCCCACAAATACATGAAAACTATCAGATCTAAAGAAGACTTGTTTGCTTCTTTCGAAACCCAAAGACACTGTTGGCATCTGCTGTATTTTTTGCTAATTTTATGTCCAGGACTCTTTCTTAAATGGAAACTTACATGAATACATTTAGCTTGAAAGCATTAATGTTATGTCCAGTACTCTATCTTAAATTTGATCTCAAATGTCCAGCAGAAACCTTAAGCCCACATCAACTATGAAGACTGCTTTAGGAGACTTAGGAACAGTAGTAAAATGAACAACCTACTGGCTTTGGGAAGGGAAAATAGAATTTGCAGGCTCTAAGATGCCCACAAAGTCTATCAGAGCTAAAGAAGTGACTACTGGTCAATGGAGATTTCCACTTAAACCTTGTGGGATTTGAACCTGGGTCTCCCATATGGGAGAATCAGTGCTCTAATCACTAGACTACAAGGATGAGTTGAAGCTGGGCCAGCAAAACCTGGTCCTGTGTATTGCTGCCTATGCTCAGACTGTTGGCTGGCTGGTACAGTCAGAGTCAATCCCACAAATACATGAAAACTATCAGATCTAAAGAAGACTTGTTTGCTTCTTTCAAAACCCAAAGACACTGTTGGCATCTGCTGTATTTTTTGCTAATTGTATGTCCTGGACTCTTTCTTAAATTGAAACTTACATGAATACATTTTGCTTGAAAACACTAAATGTTATGTCCAGTACTCTATCTTAAATTTTATCTCAAACGTCCAGAAGAAACCTTAAGCCCACATCAATTATGAAGACTGCTTTAGGAGACTTAGGAACAGTAGTAAAATGAACAACCTACTGGCTTTGGGAAGGGAAAATAGAATTTGCAGGCTCTAAGATGCCCACAAAGTCTATCAGAGCTAAAGAAGAGACTACTTCTCAATGGAGATTTCCACTTAAACCTTGTGGGATTTGAACCTGGGTCTCCCATATGGGAGAATCAGTGCTCTAACCACTAGACTACAAGGATGAGTTGAAGCTGGGCCAGCAAAACCTTGTCTTGTGTTTTGCTGCCTATGCTCAGACTGTTGGCTGGCTGGTACAGTCAGAGTCAATCCCACAAATACATGAAAACTATCAGATCTAAAGAAGACTTGTTTGCTTCTTTCAAAACCCAAAGACACTGTTGGCATCTGCTGTATTTTTTGCTAATTGTATGTCCTGGACTCTTTCTTAAATTGAAACTTACATGAATACATTTTGCTTGAAAACACTAAATGTTATGTCCAGTACTCTATCTTAAATTTTATCTCAAACGTCCAGCAGAAACCTTAAGCCCACATCAACTATGAAGACTGCTTTAGGAGACTTAGGAACAGTAGTAAAATGAACAACCTACTGGCTTTGGGAAGGGAAAATAGAATTTGCAGGCTCTAAGATGCCCACAAAGTCTATCAGAGCTAAAGAAGAGACTACTTGTCAATGGAGATTTCCACTTAAACCTTGTGGGATTTGAACCTGGGTCTCCCATATGGGAGAATCAGTGCTCTAACCACTAGACTACAAGGATGAGTTGAAGCTGGGCCAGCAAAACCTGGTCCTGTGTTTTGCTGCCTATGCTCAGACTGTTGGCTGGCTTGTACAGTCAGAGTCAATCCCACAAATACATGAAAACTATCAGATCTAAAGAAGACTTGTTTGCTTCTTTCAAAACCCAAAGACACTGTTGGCATCTGCTGTATTTTTTGCTAATTGTATGTCCTGGACTCTTTCTTAAATTGAAACTTACATGAATACATTTTGCTTGAAAACACTAAATGTTATGTCCAGTACTCTATCTTAAATTTTATCTCAAACGTCCAGCAGAAACCTTAAGCCCACATCAACTATGAAGACTGCTTTAGGAGACTTAGGAACAGTAGTAAAATGAACAGCCTATTGGCTTTGGGAAGGGAAAATAGAATTTGCAGGCTATAAGATGCCCACAAACTCTATCAGGGCTAAAGAAGTGACTACTGGTCAATGGAGATTTCCACTTAAACCTTGTGGGATTTGAACCTGGGTCTCCCATATGGGAGAATCAGTGCTCTAACCCCTAGACTACAAGGATGAGTTGAAGCTGGGCCAGCAAAACCTTGTCTTGTGTTTTGCTGCCTATGCTCAGACTGTTGGCTGGCTTGTACAGTCAGAGTCAATCCCACAAATACATGAAAACTATCAGATCTAAAGAAGACTTGTTTGCTTCTTTCGAAACCCAAAGACACTGTTGGCATCTGCTGTATTTTTTGCTAATTTTATGTCCAGGACTCTTTCTTAAATGGAAACTTACATGAATACATTTAGCTTGAAAGCATTAATGTTATGTCCAGTACTCTATCTTAAATTTGATCTCAAATGTCCAGCAGAAACCTTAAGCCCACATCAACTATGAAGACTGCTTTAGGAGACTTAGGAACAGTAGTAAAATGAACAACCTACTGGCTTTGGGAAGGGAAAATAGAATTTGCAGGCTCTAAGATGCCCACAAAGTCTATCAGAGCTAAAGAAGTGACTACTGGTCAATGGAGATTTCCACTTAAACCTTGTGGGATTTGAACCTGGGTCTCCCATATGGGAGAATCAGTGCTCTAACCACTAGACTACAAGGATGAGTTGAAGCTGGGCCAGCAAAACCTGGTCCTGTGTATTGCTGCCTATGCTCAGACTGTTGGCTGGCTGGTACAGTCAGAGTCAATCCCACAAATACATGAAACTATCAGATCTAAAGAAGATTTGTTTGTTTCTTTCAAAACCCAAAAACACTGTTGGCATCTGATGTATTTTTTGTTAATTGTATGTCCAGGACATTTTCTTCAATTGAAACGTACATGAACATTTAACTTGAAAGCACTAAATGTTATGTCCAGTACTCTATCTTAAATTTTATCTCAAACGTCCAGCAGAAACCTTAAGCCCACATCAACTATGAAGACTGCTTTAGGAGACTTAGGAACAGTAGTAAAATGAACAACCTACTGGCTTTGGGAAGCGAAAATAGAATTTGCAGGCTATAAGATGCCCACAAACTCTATCAGAGCTAAAGAAGTGACTACTGGTCAATGGAGATTTCCACTTAAACCTTGTGGGATTTGAACCTGGGTCTCCCATATGGGAGAATCAGTGTTCTAACCACTAGACTACAAGGATGAGTTGAAGCTGGGCCAGCAAAACCTGGTCCTGTGTATTGCTGCCTATGCTCAGACTGTTGGCTGGCTGGTACAGTCAGAGTCAATCCCACAAATACATGAAAACTATCAGATCTAAAGATTTGTTTGCTTCTTTCAAATCCCAAAGACACTGTTGGCATCTGCTGTATTTTTTGCTAATTTTATGTCCAGGACTCTTTCTTAAATGGAAACTTACATGAATACATTTAGCTTGAAAGCATTAATGTTATGTCCAGTACTCTATCTTTAATTTGATCTCAAATGACCAGCAGAAACCTTAAGCCCACATCAACTATGAAGACTGCTTTAGGATACTTAGGAACAGTAATAAAATGAACAGCCTATTGGCTTTGGGAAGGGAAAATAGAATTTGCAGGCTATAAGATGCCCACAAACTCTATCAGAGCTAAAGAAGTGACTACTGGTCAATGGAGATTTCCACTTAAACCTTTTGGGATTTGAACCTGGGTCTCCCATATGGGAGAATCAGTGCTCTAACCACTAGACTACAAGGATGAGTTGTAGCTGGGCCAGCAAAACCTTGTCCGGTGTATTGATGCCTATTCTCAGACTGTTGGCTGGCTGGTACAGTCAGAGTCAATCCCACAAATACATGAAAACTATCAGATCTAAAGAAGACTTGTTTGCTTCTTTCAAAACCCAAAGACACTGTTGCCATCTGCTGTATTTTTTGCTAATTTTATGTCCAGGACTCTTTCTTAAATGGAAACTTACATGAATACATTTAGCTTGAAAGCATTAATGTTATGTCCAGTACTCTATCTTAAATTTGATCTCAAATGTCCAGCAGAAACCTTAAGCCCACATCAACTATGAAGACTGCTTTAGGAGACTTAGGAACAGTAGTAAAATGAACAACCTACTGGCTTTGGGAAGGGAAAATAGAAATTGCAGGCTCTAAGATGCCCACAAAGTCTATCAGAGCTAAAGAAGTGACTACTGGTCAATGGAGATTTCCACTTAAACCTTGTGGGATTTGAACCTGGGTCTCCCATATGGGAGAATCAGTGCTCTAACCACTAGACTACAAGGATGAGTTGAAGCTGGGCCAGCAAAACCTGGTCCTGTGTATTGCTGCCTATGCTCAGACTGTTGGCTGGCTGGTACAGTCAGAGTCAATCCCACAAATACATGAAAACTATCAGATCTAAAGATTTGTTTGCTTCTTTCAAATCCCAAAGACACTGTTGGCATCTGCTGTATTTTTTGCTAATTTTATGTCCAGGACTCTTTCTTAAATGGAAACTTACATGAATACATTTAGCTTGAAAGCATTAATGTTATGTCCAGTACTCTATCTTAAATTTTATCTCAAACGTCCAGCAGAAACCTTAAGCCCACATCAACTATGAAGACTGCTTTAGGAGACTTAGGAACAGTAGTAAAATGAACAACCTACTGGCTTTGGGAAGCGAAAATAGAATTTGCAGGCTATAAGATGCCCACAAACTCTATCAGAGCTAAAGAAGTGACTACTGGTCAATGGAGATTTCCACTTAAACCTTGTGGGATTTGAACCTGGGTTTCCCATATGGGAGAATCAGTGCTCTAACCACTAGACTACAAGGATGAGTTGAAGCTGGGCCAGCAAAACCTGGTCCTGTGTATTGCTGCCTATGCTCAGACTGTTGGCTGGCTGGTACAGTCAGAGTCAATCCCACAAATACATGAAAACTATCAGATCTAAAGATTTGTTTGCTTCTTTCAAATCCCAAAAACACTGTTGGCATCTGCTGTAATTTTTGCTAATTTTATGTCCAGGACTCTTTCTTAAATGGAAACTTACATTAATACATTTAGCTTGAAAGCATTAATGTTATGTCCAGTACTCTATCTTTAATTTGATCTCAAATGACCAGCAGAAACCTTAAGCCCACATCAACTATGAAGACTGCTTTAGGAGACTTAGGAACAGTAGTAAAATGAACAACCTACTGGCTTTGGGAAGCGAAAATAGAATTTGCAGGCTATAAGATGCCCACAAACTCTATCAGAGCTAAAGAAGTGACTACTGGTCAAAGGAGATTTCCACTTAAACCTTGTGGGATTTGAACCTGGGTCTCCCATATGGGAGAATCAGTGCTCTAACCACTAGACTACAAGGATGAGTTGAAGCTGGGCCAGCAAAACCTGGTCCTGTGTATTGCTGCCTATGCTTAGACTGTTGGCTGGCTGGTACAGTCAGAGTCAATCCCACAAATACATGAAAACTATCAGATCTAAAGATTTGTTTGCTTCTTTCAAAACCCAAAGACACTGTTGGCAACTGCTGTATTTTTTGCTAATTGTATGTCCAGGACTCTTTCTTAAATGGAAACTTAAATGTATACATTTAGCTTGAAAGCACTAAATGTTATGTCCAGTACTCTATCTTAAATTTGATCTCAAATGTCCAGCAGAAACCTTAAGCCCACATCAACTATGAAGACTGCTTTAGGAGACTTAGGAACAGTAATAAAATGAACAGCCTATTGGCTTTGGGAAGGGAAAACTGAATTTGCAGGCTATAAGATGCCCACAAACTCTATCAGAGCTAAAGAAGTGACTACTGGTCAATGGAGATTTCCACTTAAACCTTGTGGGATTTGAACCTGGGTCTCCCATATGGGAGAATCAGTGCTCGAACCACTAGACTACAAGGATCAGTTGAAGCTGGGCCAGCAAAACCTGGTCCTGTGTATTGCTGCCTATGCTCAGACTGTTGGCTGGCTGGTACAGTCAGAGTCAATCCCACAAATACATGAAAACTATCAGATCTAAAGATTTGTTTGCTTCTTTCAAATCCCAAAGACACTGTTGGCATCTGCTGTATTTTTTGCTAATTTTATGTCCAGGACTCTTTCTTAAATGGAAACTTACATGAATACATTTAGCTTGAAAGCATTAATGTTATGTCCAGTACTCTATCTTTAATTTGATCTCAAATGACCAGCAGAAACCTTAAGCCCACATCAACTATGAAGACTGCTTTAGGATACTTAGGAACAGTAATAAAATGAACAGCCTATTGGCTTTGGGAAGGGAAAATAGAATATGCAGGCTATAAGATGCCCACAAACTCTATCAGAGCTAAAGAAGTGACTACTGGTCAATGGTGATTTCCAATTAAACCTTGTGGGATTTGAATCTGGGTCTCCCATATGGGAGAATCAGTGCTCTAACCACTAGACTACAAGGATGAGTTGAAGCTGGGCCAGCAAAACCTGGTCCTGTGTATTGCTGCCTATGCTCAGACTGTTGGCTGGCTGCATTAGGAGACGTAGGAACAGTAATAAAATGAACAGCCTATTGGCTTTGGGAAGGGAAAATAGAATTTGCAGGCTATAAGATGCCCACAAACTCTATCAGAGCTAAATAAGTGACTACTGGTCAATGGAGATTTCCACTTAAACCTTGTGGGATTTGAACCTGGGTCTCCCATATGGGAGAATCAGTGCTCTAACCACTAGACTACAAGGATGAGTTGAAGCTGGGCCAGCAAAACCTGGTCCTGTGTATTGCTGCCTATGCTCAGACTGTTGGCTGGCTGGTACAGTCAGAGTCAATCCCACAAATACATGAAAACTATCAGATCTAAAGATTTGTTTGCTTCTTTCAAATCCCAAAGACACTGTTGGCATCTGCTGTATTTTTTGCTAATTTTATGTCCAGGACTCTTTCTTAAATGGAAACTTACATGAATACATTTAGCTTGAAAGCATTAATGTTATGTCCAGTACTCTATCTTTAATTTGATCTCAAATGACCAGCAGAAACCTTAAGCCCACATCAACTATGAAGACTGCTTTAGGATACTTAGGAACAGTAATAAAATGAACAGCCTATTGGCTTTGGGAAGGGAAAATAGAATTTGCAGGCTATAAGATGCCCACAAACTCTATCAGAGCTAATGAAGTGACTACTGGTCAATGGAGATTTCCACTTAAACCTTGTGGGATTTGAACCTGGGTCTCCCATATGGGAGAATCAGTGCTCGAACCACTAGACTACAAGGATCAGTTGAAGCTGGGCCAGCAAAACCTGGTCCTGTGTATTGCTGCCTATGCTCAGACTGTTGGCTGGCTGGTACAGTCAGAGTCAATCCCACAAATACATGAAAACTATCAGATCTAAAGATTTGTTTGCTTCTTTCAAATCCCAAAGACACTGTTGGCATCTGCTGTATTTTTTGCTAATTTTATGTCCAGGACTCTTTCTTAAATGGAAACTTACATGAATACATTTAGCTTGAAAGCATTAATGTTATGTCCAGTACTCTATCTTTAATTTGATCTCAAATGACCAGCAGAAACCTTAAGCCCACATCAACTATGAAGACTGCTTTAGGATACTTAGGAACAGTAATAAAATGAACAGCCTATTGGCTTTGGGAAGGGAAAATAGAATATGCAGGCTATAAGATGCCCACAAACTCTATCAGAGCTAAAGAAGTGACTACTGGTCAATGGTGATTTCCAATTAAACCTTGTGGGATTTGAATCTGGGTCTCCCATATGGGAGAATCAGTGCTCTAACCACTAGACTACAAGGATGAGTTGAAGCTGGGCCAGCAAAACCTGGTCCTGTGTATTGCTGCCTATGCTCAGACTGTTGGCTGGCTGCATTAGGAGACGTAGGAACAGTAATAAAATGAACAGCCTATTGGCTTTGGGAAGGGAAAATAGAATTTGCAGGCTATAAGATGCCCACAAACTCTATCAGAGCTAAATAAGTGACTACTGGTCAATGGAGATTTCCACTTAAACCTTGTGGGATTTGAACCTGGGTCTCCCATATGGGAGAATCAGTGCTCTAACCACTAGACTACAAGGATGAGTTGAAGCTGGGCCAGCAAAACCTGGTCCTGTGTATTGCTGCCTATGCTCAGACTGTTGGCTGGCTGGTACAGTCAGAGTCAATCCCACAAATACATGAAAACTATCAGATCTAAAGATTTGTTTGCTTCTTTCAAATCCCAAAGACACTGTTGGCATCTGCTGTATTTTTTGCTAATTTTATGTCCAGGACTCTTTCTTAAATGGAAACTTACATGAATACATTTAGCTTGAAAGCATTAATGTTATGTCCAGTACTCTATCTTTAATTTGATCTCAAATGACCAGCAGAAACCTTAAGCCCACATCAACTATGAAGACTGCTTTAGGATACTTAGGAACAGTAATAAAATGAACAGCCTATTGGCTTTGGGAAGGGAAAATAGAATTTGCAGGCTATAAGATGCCCACAAACTCTATCAGAGCTAAAGAAGTGACTACTGGTCAATGGAGATTTCCACTTAAACCTTGTGGGATTTGAACCTGGGTCTCCCATATGGGAGAATCAGTGCTCTAACCACTAGACTACAAGGCTGAGTTGAAGCTGGGCCTGCAAAACCTGGTCCTGTGTATTGCTGCCTATGCTCAGACTGTTGGCTGGCTGGTACAGTCAGAGTCAATCCCACAAATACATGAAAACTATCAGATCTAAAGATTTGTTTGCTTCTTTCAAAACCCAAAGACACTGTTGGCAACTGCTGTATTTTTTGCTAATTGTATGTCCAGGACTCTTTCTTAAATGGAAACTTACATGAATACATTTAGCTTGAAAGCATTAATGTTATGTCCAGTACTCTATTTTTTATTTGAACTCAAATGACCAGCAGAAACCTTAAGCCCACATCAACTATGAAGACTGGTTTAGGATACTTAGGAACAGTAATAAAATGAACAGCCTATTGGCTTTGGGAAGGGAAAATAGAATTTGCAGGCTATAAGATGCCCACAAACTCTATCAGAGCTAAAGAAGTGACTACTGGTCAACGGAGATTTCCACTTAAACCTTGTGGGATTTGAACCTGGGTCTCCCATATGGGAGAATCAGTGCTCTAACCACTAGACTACAAGGATGGGTTGTAGCTGGGCCAGCAAAACCTGGTCCTGTGTATTGATGCCTATGCTCAGACTGTTGGCTGGCTGGTACAGTCAGAGTCAATCCCACAAATACATGAAAACTATCAGATCTAAAGATTTGTTTGCTTCTTTCAAAACCCAAAGACACTGTTGGCAACTGCTGTATTTTTTGCTAATTGTTTGTCCAGGACTCTTTCTTAAATGGAAACTTAAATGAATACATTTAGCTTGAAAGCACTAAATGTTATGTCCAGTACTCTATCTTAAATTTGATCTCAAATGTCCAGCAGAAACCTTAAGCCCACATCAACTATGAAGACTGCTTTAGGAGACTTAGGAACAGTAATAAAATGAACAGCCTATTGGCTTTGGGAAGGGAAAATAGAATTTGCAGGCTATAAGATGCCCACAAACTCTATCAGAGCTAAAGAAGTGACTACTGGTCATTGGAGATTTCCACTTAAACCTTGTGGGATTTGAACCTGGGTCTCCCATATGGGAGAATCAGTGCTCTATTCACTAGACTACAAGGATGAGTTGAAGCTGGGCCAGCAAAACCTGGTCCTGTGTATTGCTGCCTATGCTCAGACTGTTGGCTGGCTGGTACAGTCAGAGTCAATCCCACAAATACATGAAAACTATCAGATCTAAAGAAGACTTGTTTGCTTCTTTCAAAACCCAAAGACACTGTTGGCATCTGCTGTATTTTTTGCTAATTGTATGTCCTGGACTCTTTCTTAAATTGAAACTTACATGAATACATTTTGCTTGAAAACACTAAATGTTATGTCCAGTACTCTATCTTAAATTTTATCTCAAACGTCCAGCAGAAACCTTAAGCCCACATCAACTATGAAGACTGCTTTAGGAGACTTAGGAACAGTAGTAAAATGAACAACCTACTGGCTTTGGGAAGGGAAAATAGAATTTGCAGGCTCTAAGATGCCCACAAAGTCTATCAGAGCTAAAGAAGAGACTACTTGTCAATGGAGATTTCCACTTAAACCTTGTGGGATTTGAACCTGGGTCTCCCATATGGGAGAATCAGTGCTCTAACCACTAGACTACAAGGATGAGTTGAAGCTGGGCCAGCAAATCCTGGTCCTGTGTATTGCTGCCTATGCTCAGACTGTTGGCTGGCTTGTACAGTCAGAGTCAATCCCACAAATACATGAGAACTATCAGATCTAAAGAAGACTTGTTTGCTTCTTTCAAAACCCAAAGACACTGTTGGCATCTGCTGTATTTTTTGCTAATTGTATGTCCTGGACTCTTTCTTAAATTGAAACTTACATGAATACATTTTGCTTGAAAGCATTAATGTTATGTCCAGTACTCTATCTTAAATTTGATCTCAAATGTCCAGCAGAAACCTTAAGCCCACATCAACTATGAAGACTGCTTTAGGATACTTAGGAACAGTAATAAAATGAACAACCTACTGGCTTTGGGAAGGGAAAATAGAATTTGCAGGCTCTAAGATGCCCACAAAGTCTATCAGAGCTAAAGAAGTGACTACTGGTCAATGGAGATTTCCACTTAAACCTTGTGGGATTTGAACCTGGGTCTCCCATATGGGAGAATCAGTGCTCTAACCACTAGACTACAAGGATGAGTTGAAGCTGGGCCAGCAAAACCTGGTCCTGTGTATTGCTGCCTATGCTCAGACTGTTGGCTGGCTGGTACAGTCAGAGTCAATCCCACAAATACATGAAAACTATCAGATCTAAAGAAGACTTGTTTGCTTCTTTCAAAACCCAAAGACACTGTTGGCATCTGCTGTATTTTTTGCTAATTTTATGTCCAGGACTCTTTCTTAAATGGAAACTTACATGAATACATTTAGCTTGAAAGCATTAATGTTATGTCCAGTACTCTATCTTAAATTTGATCTCAAATGTCCAGCAGAAACCTTAAGCCCACATCAACTATGAAGACTGCTTTAGGAGACTTAGGAACAGTAGTAAAATGAACAACCTACTGGCTTTGGGAAGGGAAAATAGAATTTGCAGGCTCTAAGATGCCCACAAAGTCTATCAGAGCTAAAGAAGTGACTACTGGTCAATGGAGATTTCCACTTAAACCTTGTGGGATTTGAACCTGGGTCTCCCATATGGGAGAATCAGTGCTCTAACCACTAGACTACAAGGATGAGTTGAAGCTGGGCCAGCAAAACCTGGTCCTGTGTATTGCTGCCTATGCTCAGACTGTTGGCTGGCTGGTACAGTCAGAGTCAATCCCACAAATACATGAAAACTATCAGATCTAAAGAAGACTTGTTTGCTTCTTTCAAAACCCAAAGACACTGTTGGCATCTGCTGTATTTTTTGCTAATTGTATGTCCTGGACTCTTTCTTAAATTGAAACTTACATGAATACATTTTGCTTGAAAACACTAAATGTTATGTCCAGTACTCTATCTTAAATTTTATCTCAAACGTCCAGCAGAAACCTTAAGCCCACATCAACTATGAAGACTGCTTTAGGAGACTTAGGAACAGTAGTAAAATGAACAACCTACTGGCTTTGGGAAGGGAAAATAGAATTTGCAGGCTCTAAGATGCCCACAAAGTCTATCAGAGCTAAAGAAGAGACTACTTGTCAATGAAGATTTCCACTTAAACCTTGTGGGATTTGAACCTGGGTCTCCCATATGGGAGAATCAGTGCTCTCACCACTAGACTACAAGGATGAGTTGAATCTGGGCCAGCAAAACCTGGTCCTGTGTATTGCTGCCTATGCTCAGACTGTTGGCTGGCTGGTACAGTCAGAGTCAATCCCACAAATACATGAAAACTATCAGATCTAAAGATTTGTTTGCTTATTTCAAATCCCAAAGACACTGTTGGCATCTGCTGTATTTTTTGCTAATTTTATGTCCAGGACTCTTTCTTAAATGGAAACTTACATGAATACATTTAGCTTGAAAGCATTAATGTTATGTCCAGTACTCTATCTTTAATTTGATCTCAAATGACCAGCAGAAACCTTAAGCCCACATCAACTATGAAGACTGCTTTAGGATACTTAGGAACAGTAATAAAATGAACAGCCTATTGGCTTTGGGAAGGGAAAATAGAATTTGCAGGCTATAAGATGCCCACAAACTCTATCAGAGCTAAAGAAGTGACTACTGGTCAATGGAGATTTCCACTTAAACCTTGTGGGATTTGAACCTGGGTCTCCCATATGGGAGAATCAGTGCTCTAACCACTAGACTACAAGGATGAGTTGAAGCTGGGCCAGCAAAACCTGGTCCTGTGTATTGCTGCCTATGCTCAGACTGTTGGCTGGCTGGTACAGTCAGAGTCAATCCCACAAATACATGAAAACTATCAGATCTAAAGAAGACTTGTTTGCTTCTTTCAAAACCCAAAGACACTGTTGGCATCTGCTGTATTTTTTGCTAATTTTATGTCCAGGACTCTTTCTTAAATGGAAACTTACATGAATACATTTAGCTTGAAAGCATTAATGTTATGTCCAGTACTCTATCTTAAATTTGATCTCAAATGTCCAGCAGAAACCTTAAGCCCACATCAACTATGAAGACTGCTTTAGGAGACTTAGGAACAGTAGTAAAATGAACAACCTACTGGCTTTGGGAAGGGAAAATAGAATTTGCAGGCTCTAAGATGCCCACAAAGTCTATCAGAGCTAAAGAAGTGACTACTGGTCAATGGAGATTTCCACTTAAACCTTGTGGGATTTGAACCTGGGTCTCCCATATGGGAGAATCAGTGCTCTAACCACTAGACTACAAGGATGAGTTGAAGCTGGGCCAGCAAAACCTGGTCCTGTGTATTGCTGCCTATGCTCAGACTGTTGGCTGGCTGGTACAGTCAGAGTCAATCCCACAAATACATGAAAACTATCAGATCTAAAGAAGACTTGTTTGCTTCTTTCAAAACCCAAAGACACTGTTGGCATCTGCTGTATTTTTTGCTAATTGTATGTCCTGGACTCTTTCTTAAATTGAAACTTACATGAATACATTTTGCTTGAAAACACTAAATGTTATGTCCAGTACTCTATCTTAAATTTTATCTCAAACGTCCAGAAGAAACCTTAAGCCCACATCAACTATGAAGACTGCTTTAGGAGACTTAGGAACAGTAGTAAAATGAACAACCTACTGGCTTTGGGAAGGGAAAATAGAATTTGCAGGCTCTAAGATGCCCACAAAGTCTATCAGAGCTAAAGAAGAGACTACTGGTCAATGGAGATTTCCACTTAAACCTTGTGGGATTTGAACCTGGGTCTCCCATATGGGAGAATCAGTGCTCTAACCACTAGACTACAAGGATGAGTTGAAGCTGGGCCAGCAAAACCTTGTCTTGTGTTTTGCTGCCTATGCTCAGACTGTTGGCTGGCTGGTACAGTCAGAGTCAATCCCACAAATACATGAAAACTATCAGATCTAAAGAAGACTTGTTTGCTTCTTTCAAAACCCAAAGACACTGTTGGCATCTGCTGTATTTTTTGCTAATTGTATGTCCTGGACTCTTTCTTAAATTGAAACTTACATGAATACATTTTGCTTGAAAACACTAAATGTTATGTCCAGTACTCTATCTTAAATTTTATCTCAAACGTCCAGCAGAAACCTTAAGCCCACATCAACTATGAAGACTGCTTTAGGAGACTTAGGAACAGTAGTAAAATGAACAACCTACTGGCTTTGGGAAGGGAAAATAGAATTTGCAGGCTCTAAGATGCCCACAAAGTCTATCAGAGCTAAAGAAGAGACTACTTGTCAATGGAGATTTCCACTTAAACCTTGTGGGATTTGAACCTGGGTCTCCCATATGGGAGAATCAGTGCTCTAACCACTAGACTACAAGGATGAGTTGAAGCTGGGCCAGCAAAACCTGGTCCTGTGTATTGCTGCCTATGCTCAGACTGTTGGCTGGCTGGTACAGTCAGAGTCAATCCCACAAATACATGAAAACTATCAGATCTAAAGAAGACTTGTTTGCTTCTTTCAAAACCCAAAGACACTGTTGGCATCTGCTGTATTTTTTGCTAATTGTATGTCCTGGACTCTTTCTTAAATTGAAACTTACATGAATACATTTTGCTTGAAAACACTAAATGTTATGTCCAGTACTCTATCTTAAATTTTATCTCAAACGTCCAGCAGAAACCTTAAGCCCACATCAACTATGAAGACTGCTTTAGGAGACTTAGGAACAGTAGTAAAATGAACAGCCTATTGGCTTTGGGAAGGGAAAATAGAATTTGCAGGCTATAAGATGCCCACAAACTCTATCAGGGCTAAAGAAGTGACTACTGGTCAATGGAGATTTCCACTTAAACCTTGTGGGATTTGAACCTGGGTCTCCCATATGGGAGAATCAGTGCTCTAACCCCTAGACTACAAGGATGAGTTGAAGCTGGGCCAGCAAAACCTTGTCTTGTGTTTTGCTGCCTATGCTCAGACTGTTGGCTGGCTTGTACAGTCAGAGTCAATCCCACAAATACATGAAAACTATCAGATCTAAAGAAGACTTGTTTGCTTCTTTCGAAACCCAAAGACACTGTTGGCATCTGCTGTATTTTTTGCTAATTTTATGTCCAGGACTCTTTCTTAAATGGAAACTTACATGAATACATTTAGCTTGAAAGCATTAATGTTATGTCCAGTACTCTATCTTAAATTTGATCTCAAATGTCCAGCAGAAACCTTAAGCCCACATCAACTATGAAGACTGCTTTAGGAGACTTAGGAACAGTAGTAAAATGAACAACCTACTGGCTTTGGGAAGGGAAAATAGAATTTGCAGGCTCTAAGATGCCCACAAAGTCTATCAGAGCTAAAGAAGTGACTACTGGTCAATGGAGATTTCCACTTAAACCTTGTGGGATTTGAACCTGGGTCTCCCATATGGGAGAATCAGTGCTCTAACCACTAGACTACAAGGATGAGTTGAAGCTGGGCCAGCAAAACCTGGTCCTGTGTATTGCTGCCTATGCTCAGACTGTTGGCTGGCTGGTACAGTCAGAGTCAATCCCACAAATACATGAAACTATCAGATCTAAAGAAGATTTGTTTGTTTCTTTCAAAACCCAAAAACACTGTTGGCATCTGATGTATTTTTTGTTAATTGTATGTCCAGGACATTTTCTTCAATTGAAACGTACATGAACATTTAACTTGAAAGCACTAAATGTTATGTCCAGTACTCTATCTTAAATTTTATCTCAAACGTCCAGCAGAAACCTTAAGCCCACATCAACTATGAAGACTGCTTTAGGAGACTTAGGAACAGTAGTAAAATGAACAACCTACTGGCTTTGGGAAGGGAAAATAGAATTTGCAGGCTATAAGATGCCCACAAACTCTATCAGAGCTAAAGAAGTGACTACTGGTCAATGGAGATTTCCACTTAAACCTTGTGGGATTTGAACCTGGGTCTCCCATATGGGAGAATCAGTGCTCTAACCACTAGACTACAAGGATGAGTTGAAGCTGGGCCAGCAAAACCTGGTCCTGTGTATTGCTGCCTATGCTCAGACTGTTGGCTGGCTGGTACAGTCAGAGTCAATCCCACAAATACATGAAAACTATCAGATCTAAAGATTTGTTTGCTTCTTTCAAATCCCAAAGACACTGTTGGCATCTGCTGTATTTTTTGCTAATTTTATGTCCAGGACTCTTTCTTAAATGGAAACTTACATGAATACATTTAGCTTGAAAGCATTAATGTTATGTCCAGTACTCTATCTTTAATTTGATCTCAAATGACCAGCAGAAACCTTAAGCCCACATCAACTATGAAGACTGCTTTAGGATACTTAGGAACAGTAATAAAATGAACAGCCTATTGGCTTTGGGAAGGGAAAATAGAATTTGCAGGCTATAAGATGCCCACAAACTCTATCAGAGCTAAAGAAGTGACTACTGGTCAATGGAGATTTCCACTTAAACCTTGTGGGATTTGAACCTGGGTCTCCCATATGGGAGAATCAGTGCTCTAACCACTAGACTACAAGGATGAGTTGAAGCTGGGCCAGCAAAACCTGGTCCTGTGTATTGATGCCTATTCTCAGACTGTTGGCTGGCTGGTACAGTCAGAGTCAATCCCACAAATACATGAAAACTATCAGATCTAAAGAAGACTTGTTTGCTTCTTTCAAAACCCAAAGACACTGTTGGCATCTGCTGTATTTTTTGCTAATTTTATGTCCAGGACTCTTTCTTAAATGGAAACTTACATGAATACATTTAGCTTGAAAGCATTAATGTTATGTCCAGTACTCTATCTTAAATTTGATCTCAAATGTCCAGCAGAAACCTTAAGCCCACATCAACTATGAAGACTGCTTTAGGAGACTTAGGAACAGTAGTAAAATGAACAACCTACTGGCTTTGGGAAGGGAAAATAGAATTTGCAGGCTCTAAGATGCCCACAAAGTCTATCAGAGCTAAAGAAGTGACTACTGGTCAATGGAGATTTCCACTTAAACCTTGTGGGATTTGAACCTGGGTCTCCCATATGGGAGAATCAGTGCTCTAACCACTAGACTACAAGGATGAGTTGAAGCTGGGCCAGCAAAACCTGGTCCTGTGTATTGCTGCCTATGCTCAGACTGTTGGCTGGCTGGTACAGTCAGAGTCAATCCCACAAATACATGAAAACTATCAGATCTAAAGATTTGTTTGCTTCTTTCAAATCCCAAAGACACTGTTGGCATCTGCTGTATTTTTTGCTAATTTTATGTCCAGGACTCTTTCTTAAATGGAAACTTACATGAATACATTTAGCTTGAAAGCATTAATGTTATGTCCAGTACTCTATCTTAAATTTTATCTCAAACGTCCAGCAGAAACCTTAAGCCCACATCAACTATGAAGACTGCTTTAGGAGACTTAGGAACAGTAGTAAAATGAACAACCTACTGGCTTTGGGAAGCGAAAATAGAATTTGCAGGCTATAAGATGCCCACAAACTCTATCAGAGCTAAAGAAGTGACTACTGGTCAATGGAGATTTCCACTTAAACCTTGTGGGATTTGAACCTGGGTCTCCCATATGGGAGAATCAGTGCTCTAACCACTAGACTACAAGGATGAGTTGAAGCTGGGCCAGCAAAACCTGGTCCTGTGTATTGCTGCCTATGCTCAGACTGTTGGCTGGCTGGTACAGTCAGAGTCAATCCCACAAATACATGAAAACTATCAGATCTAAAGATTTGTTTGCTTCTTTCAAATCCCAAAAACACTGTTGGCATCTGCTGTAATTTTTGCTAATTTTATGTCCAGGACTCTTTCTTAAATGGAAACTTACATTAATACATTTAGCTTGAAAGCATTAATGTTATGTCCAGTACTCTATCTTTAATTTGATCTCAAATGTCCACTCTACTGGTCAATGGAGATTTCCACTTAAACCTTGTGGGATTTGAACCTGGGTCTCCCATATGGGAGAATCAGTGCTCTAACCACTAGACTACAAGGATGAGTTGAAGCTGGGCCAGCAAAACCTTGTCCTGTGTTTTGCTGCCTATGCTCAGACTGTTGGCTGGCTTGTACAGTCAGAGTCAATCCCACAAATACATGAAAACTATCAGATCTAAAGAAGACTTGTTTGCTTCTTTCAAACCCAAAGACACTGTTGGCATCTGCTGTATTTTTTGCTAATTTTATGTCCAGGACTCTTTCTTAAATGGAAACTTACATGAATACATTTAGCTTGAAAGCATTAATGTTATGTCCAGTACTCTATCTTAAATTTGATCTCAAATGTCCAGCAGAAACCTTAAGCCAACATCAACTATGAAGACTGCTTTAGGAGACTTAGGAACAGTAGTAAAATGAACAACCTACTGGCTTTGGGAAGCAAAAATAGAATTTGCAGGCTATAAGATGCCCACAAAGTCTATCAGAGCTAAAGAAGAGACTACTTGTCAATGGAGATTTCCACTTAAACCTTGTGGGATTTGAACCTGGGTCTCCCATATGGGAGAATCAGTGCTCTAACCACTAGACTACAAGGATGAGTTGAATCTGGGCCAGCAAAACCTGGTCCTGTGTATTGCTGCCTATGCTCAGACTGTTGGCTGGCTGGTACAGTCAGAGTCAATCCCACAAATACATGAAACTATCAGATCTAAAGAAGATTTGTTTGTTTCTTTCAAAACCCAAAAACACTGTTGGCATCTGATGTATTTTTTGTTAATTGTATGTCCAGGACATTTTCTTCAATTGAAACGTACATGAACATTTAACTTGAAAGCACTAAATGTTATGTCCAGTACTCTATCTTAAATTTTATCTCAAACGTCCAGCAGAAACCTTAAGCCCACATCAACTATGAAGACTGCTTTAGGAGACTTAGGAACAGTAGTAAAATGAACAACCTACTGGCTTTGGGAAGCGAAAATAGAATTTGCAGGCTATAAGATGCCCACAAACTCTATCAGAGCTAAAGAAGTGACTACTGGTCAATGGAGATTTCCACTTAAACCTTGTGGGATTTGAACCTGGGTCTCCCATATGGGAGAATCAGTGCTCTAACCACTAGACTACAAGGATGAGTTGAAGCTGGGCCAGCAAAACCTGGTCCTGTGTATTGCTGCCTATGCTCAGACTGTTGGCTGGCTGGTACAGTCAGAGTCAATCCCACAAATACATGAAAACTATCAGATCTAAAGATTTGTTTGCTTCTTTCAAATCCCAAAGACACTGTTGGCATCTGCTGTATTTTTTGCTAATTTTATGTCCAGGACTCTTTCTTAAATGGAAACTTACATGAATACATTTAGCTTGAAAGCATTAATGTTATGTCCAGTACTCTATCTTTAATTTGATCTCAAATGACCAGCAGAAACCTTAAGCCCACATCAACTATGAAGACTGCTTTAGGATACTTAGGAACAGTAATAAAATGAACAGCCTATTGGCTTTGGGAAGGGAAAATAGAATTTGCAGGCTATAAGATGCCCACAAACTCTATCAGAGCTAAAGAAGTGACTACTGGTCAATGGAGATTTCCACTTAAACCTTGTGGGATTTGAACCTGGGTCTCCCATATGGGAGAATCAGTGCTCTAACCACTAGACTACAAGGATGAGTTGAAGCTGGGCCAGCAAAACCTGGTCCTGTGTATTGCTGCCTATGCTCAGACTGTTGGCTGGCTGGTACAGTCAGAGTCAATCCCACAAATACATGAAAACTATCAGATCTAAAGAAGACTTGTTTGCTTCTTTCAAAACCCAAAGACACTGTTGGCATCTGCTGTATTTTTTGCTAATTGTATGTCCAGGACTCTTTCTTAAATTGAAACTTACATGAATACATTTTGCTTGAAAACACTAAATGTTATGTCCAGTACTCTATCTTTAATTTGATCTCAAATGTCCAGCAGAAACCTTAAGCCCACATCAACTATGAAGACTGCTTTAGGAGACTTAGGAACAGTAATAAAATGAACAGCCTACTGGCTTTGGGAAGGGAAAACTGAATTTGCAGGCTATAAGATGCCCACAAACTCTATTAGGGCTAAAGAAGTGACTACTGGTCAATGGAGATTTCCACTTAAACCTTGTGGGATTTGAACCTGGGTCTCCCATATGGGAGAATCAGTGCTCTAACCACTAGACTACAAGGATGAGTTGAAGCTGGGCCAGCAAAACCTTGTCCTGTGTTTTGCTGCCTATGCTCAGACTGTTGGCTGGCTTGTACAGTCAGAGTCAATCCCACAAATACATGAAAACTATCAGATCTAAAGAAGACTTGTTTGCTTCTTTCAAAACCCAAAGACACTGTTGGCATCTGCTGTATTTTTTGCTAATTTTATGTCCAGGACTCTTTCTTAAATGGAAACTTACATGAATACATTTAGCTTGAAAGCATTAATGTTATGTCCAGTACTCTATCTTAAATTTGATCTCAAATGTCCAGCAGAAACCTTAAGCCCACATCAACTATGAAGACTGCTTTAGGAGACTTAGGAACAGTAGTAAAATGAACAACCTACTGGCTTTGGGAAGGGAAAATAGAATTTGCAGGCTCTAAGATGCCCACAAAGTCTATCAGAGCTAAAGAAGTGACTACTGGTCAATGGAGATTTCCACTTAAACCTTGTGGGATTTGAACCTGGGTCTCCCATATGGGAGAATCAGTGCTCTAACCACTAGACTACAAGGATGAGTTGAAGCTGGGCCAGCAAAACCTGGTCCTGTGTATTGCTGCCTATGCTCAGACTGTTGGCTGGCTGGTACAGTCAGAGTCAATCCCACAAATACATGAAAACTATCAGATCTAAAGAAGACTTGTTTGCTTCTTTCAAAACCCAAAGACACTGTTGGCATCTGCTGTATTTTTTGCTAATTGTATGTCCTGGACTCTTTCTTAAATTGAAACTTACATGAATACATTTTGCTTGAAAACACTAAATGTTATGTCCAGTACTCTATCTTAAATTTTATCTCAAACGTCCAGCAGAAACCTTAAGCCCACATCAACTATGAAGACTGCTTTAGGAGACTTAGGAACAGTAGTAAAATGAACAACCTACTGGCTTTGGGAAGGGAAAATAGAATTTGCAGGCTCTAAGATGCCCACAAAGTCTATCAGAGCTAAAGAAGTGACTACTGGTCAATGGAGATTTCCACTTAAACCTTGTGGGATTTGAACCTGGGTCTCCCATATGGGAGAATCAGTGCTCTAACCACTAGACTACAAGGATGAGTTGAAGCTGGGCCAGCAAAACCTGGTCCTGTGTATTGCTGCCTATGCTCAGACTGTTGGCTGGCTGGTACAGTCAGAGTCAATCCCACAAATACATGAAAACTATCAGATCTAAAGAAGACTTGTTTGCTTCTTTCAAAACCCAAAGACACTGTTGGCATCTGCTGTATTTTTTGCTAATTTTATGTCCAGGACTCTTTCTTAAATGGAAACTTACATGAATACATTTAGCTTGAAAGCATTAATGTTATGTCCAGTACTCTATCTTAAATTTGATCTCAAATGTCCAGCAGAAACCTTAAGCCCACATCAACTATGAAGACTGCTTTAGGAGACTTAGGAACAGTAGTAAAATGAACAACCTACTGGCTTTGGGAAGGGAAAATAGAATTTGCAGGCTCTAAGATGCCCACAAAGTCTATCAGAGCTAAAGAAGTGACTACTGGTCAATGGAGATTTCCACTTAAACCTTGTGGGATTTGAACCTGGGTCTCCCATATGGGAGAATCAGTGCTCTAACCACTAGACTACAAGGATGAGTTGAAGCTGGGCCAGCAAAACCTGGTCCTGTGTATTGCTGCCTATGCTCAGACTGTTGGCTGGCTGGTACAGTCAGAGTCAATCCCACAAATACATGAAAACTATCAGATCTAAAGAAGACTTGTTTGCTTCTTTCAAAACCCAAAGACACTGTTGGCATCTGCTGTATTTTTTGCTAATTGTATGTCCTGGACTCTTTCTTAAATTGAAACTTACATGAATACATTTTGCTTGAAAACACTAAATGTTATGTCCAGTACTCTATCTTAAATTTTATCTCAAACGTCCAGCAGAAACCTTAAGCCCACATCAACTATGAAGACTGCTTTAGGAGACTTAGGAACAGTAGTAAAATGAACAACCTACTGGCTTTGGGAAGGGAAAATAGAATTTGCAGGCTCTAAGATGCCCACAAAGTCTATCAGAGCTAAAGAAGAGACTACTTGTCAATGGAGATTTCCACTTAAACCTTGTGGGATTTGAACCTGGGTCTCCCATATGGGAGAATCAGTGCTCTAACCACTAGACTACAAGGATGAGTTGAAGCTGGGCCAGCAAAACCTGGTCCTGTGTATTGCTGCCTATGCTCAGACTGTTGGCTGGCTTGTACAGTCAGAGTCAATCCCACAAATACATGAAAACTATCAGATCTAAAGAAGACTTGTTTGCTTCTTTCAAAACCCAAAGACACTGTTGGCATCTGCTGTATTTTTTGCTAATTTTATGTCCAGGACTCTTTCTTAAATGGAAACTTACATGAATACATTTAGCTTGAAAGCATTAATGTTATGTCCAGTACTCTATCTTTAATTTGATCTCAAATGTCCAGCAGAAACCTTAAGCCCACATCAACTATGAAGACTGCTTTAGGATACTTAGGAACAGTAATAAAATGAACAGCCTATTGGCTTTGGGAAGGGAAAATAGAATTTGCAGGCTATAAGATGCCCACAAACTCTATCAGAGCTAAAGAAGTGACTACTGGTCAACGGAGATTTCCACTTAAACCTTGTGGGATTTGAACCTGGGTCTCCCATATGGGAGAATCAGTGCTCTAACCACTAGACTACAAGGATGAGTTGAAGCTGGGCCAGCAAAACCTGGTCCTGTGTATTGATGCCTATGCTCAGACTGTTGGCTGGCTGGTACAGTCAGAGTCAATCCCACAAATACATGAAAACTATCAGATCTAAAGAAGACTTGTTTGCTTCTTTCAAAACCCAAAGACACTGTTGGCATCTGCTGTATTTTTTGCTAATTTTATGTCCAGGACTCTTTCTTAAATGGAAACTTACATGAATACATTTAGCTTGAAAGCATTAATGTTATGTCCAGTACTCTATCTTAAATTTGATCTCAAATGTCCAGCAGAAACCTTAAGCCCACATCAACTATGAAGACTGCTTTAGGAGACTTAGGAACAGTAGTAAAATGAACAACCTACTGGCTTTGGGAAGGGAAAATAGAATTTGCAGGCTCTAAGATGCCCACAAAGTCTATCAGAGCTAAAGAAGTGACTACTGGTCAATGGAGATTTCCACTTAAACCTTGTGGGATTTGAACCTGGGTCTCCCATATGGGAGAATCAGTGCTCTAACCACTAGACTACAAGGATGAGTTGAAGCTGGGCCAGCAAAACCTGGTCCTGTGTATTGCTGCCTATGCTCAGACTGTTGGCTGGCTGGTACAGTCAGAGTCAATCCCACAAATACATGAAAACTATCAGATCTAAAGAAGACTTGTTTGCTTCTTTCAAAACCCAAAGACACTGTTGGCATCTGCTGTATTTTTTGCTAATTGTATGTCCTGGACTCTTTCTTAAATTGAAACTTACATGAATACATTTTGCTTGAAAACACTAAATGTTATGTCCAGTACTCTATCTTAAATTTTATCTCAAACGTCCAGCAGAAACCTTAAGCCCACATCAACTATGAAGACTGCTTTAGGAGACTTAGGAACAGTAGTAAAATGAACAACCTACTGGCTTTGGGAAGGGAAAATAGAATTTGCAGGCTCTAAGATGCCCACAAAGTCTATCAGAGCTAAAGAAGAGACTACTTGTCAATGGAGATTTCCACTTAAACCTTGTGGGATTTGAACCTGGGTCTCCCATATGGGAGAATCAGTGCTCTAACCACTAGACTACAAGGGTCAATGGAGATTTCCACTTAAACCTTGTGGGATTTGAACCTGGGTCTCCCATATGGGAGAATCAGTGCTCTAACCACTAGACTACAAGGATGAGTTGAAGCTGGGCCAGCAAAACCTGGTCCTGTGTATTGCTGCCTATGCTCAGACTGTTGGCTGGCTGGTACAGTCAGAGTCAATCCCACAAATACATGAAAACTATCAGATCTAAAGAAGACTTGTTTGCTTCTTTCAAAACCCAAAGACACTGTTGGCATCTGCTGTATTTTTTGCTAATTTTATGTCCAGGACTCTTTCTTAAATGGAAACTTACATGAATACATTTAGCTTGAAAGCATTAATGTTATGTCCAGTACTCTATCTTAAATTTGATCTCAAATGTCCAGCAGAAACCTTAAGCCCACATCAACTATGAAGACTGCTTTAGGAGACTTAGGAACAGTAGTAAAATGAACAACCTACTGGCTTTGGGAAGGGAAAATAGAATTTGCAGGCTCTAAGATGCCCACAAAGTCTATCAGAGCTAAAGAAGTGACTACTGGTCAATGGAGATTTCCACTTAAACCTTGTGGGATTTGAACCTGGGTCTCCCATATGGGAGAATCAGTGCTCTAACCACTAGACTACAAGGATGAGTTGAAGCTGGGCCAGCAAAACCTGGTCCTGTGTATTGCTGCCTATGCTCAGACTGTTGGCTGGCTGGTACAGTCAGAGTCAATCCCACAAATACATGAAAACTATCAGATCTAAAGAAGACTTGTTTGCTTCTTTCAAAACCCAAAGACACTGTTGGCATCTGCTGTATTTTTTGCTAATTGTATGTCCTGGACTCTTTCTTAAATTGAAACTTACATGAATACATTTTGCTTGAAAACACTAAATGTTATGTCCAGTACTCTATCTTAAATTTTATCTCAAACGTCCAGCAGAAACCTTAAGCCCACATCAACTATGAAGACTGCTTTAGGAGACTTAGGAACAGTAGTAAAATGAACAACCTACTGGCTTTGGGAAGGGAAAATAGAATTTGCAGGCTCTAAGATGCCCACAAAGTCTATCAGAGCTAAAGAAGAGACTACTTGTCAATGGAGATTTCCACTTAAACCTTGTGGGATTTGAACCTGGGTCTCCCATATGGGAGAATCAGTGCTCTAACCACTAGACTACAAGGATGAGTTGAACCTGGGCCAGCAAAACCTGGTCCTGTGTATTGCTGCCTATGCTCAGACAGTTGGCTGGCTGGTACAGTCAGAGTCAATCCCACAAATACATGAAAACTATCAGATCTAAAGATTTGTTTGCTTCTTTCAAAACCCAAAGACACTGTTGGCAACTGCTGTATTTTTTGCTAATTGTATGTCTAGGACTCTTTCTTAAATGGAAACTTAAATGAATACATTTAGCTTGAAAGCACTAAATGTTATGTCCAGTACTCTATCTTAAATTTGATCTCAAATGTCCAGCAGAAACCTTAAGCCCACATCAACTATGAAGACTGCTTTAGGAGACTTAGGAACAGTAATAAAATGAACAGCCTATTGGCTTTGGGAAGGGAAAACTGAATTTGCAGGCTATAAGATGCCCACAAACTCTATCAGAGCTAAAGAAGTGACTACTGGTCAATGGAGATTTCCACTTAAACCTTGTGGGATTTGAACCTGGGTCTCCCATATGGGAGAATCAGTGCTCTAACCACTAGACTACAAGGATGAGTTGAAGCTGGGCCAGCAAAACCTGGTCCTGTGTATTGCTGCCTATGCTCAGACTGTTGGCTGGCTGGTACAGTCAGAGTCAATCCCACAAATACATGAAAACTATCAGATCTAAAGATTTGTTTGCTTCTTTCAAATCCCAAAGACACTGTTGGCATCTGCTGTATTTTTTGCTAATTTTATGTCCAGGACTCTTTCTTAAATGGAAACTTACATGAATACATTTAGCTTGAAAGCATTAATGTTATGTCCAGTACTCTATCTTTAATTTGATCTCAAATGACCAGCAGAAACCTTAAGCCCACATCAACTATGAAGACTGCTTTAGGATTATCTTAAATTTGATCTCAAATGTCCAGCAGAAACCTTAAGCCCACATCAACTATGAAGACTGCTTTAGGAGACTTAGGAACAGTAATAAAATGAACAGCCTATTGGCTTTGGGAAGGGAAAACTGAATTTGCAGGCTATAAGATGCCCACAAACTCTATCAGAGCTAAAGAAGTGACTACTGGTCAATGGAGATTTCCACTTAAACCTTGTGGGATTTGAACCTGGGTCTCCCATATGGGAGAATCAGTGCTCTAACCACTAGACTACAAGGATGAGTTGAAGCTGGGCCAGCAAAACCTGGTCCTGTGTATTGCTGCCTATGCTCAGACTGTTGGCTGGCTGGTACAGTCAGAGTCAATCCCACAAATACATGAAAACTATCAGATCTAAAGATTTGTTTGCTTCTTTCAAATCCCAAAGACACTGTTGGCATCTGCTGTATTTTTTGCTAATTTTATGTCCAGGACTCTTTCTTAAATGGAAACTTACATGAATACATTTAGCTTGAAAGCATTAATGTTATGTCCAGTACTCTATCTTTAATTTGATCTCAAATGTCCAGCAGAAACCTTAAGCCCACATCAACTATGAAGACTGCTTTAGGATACTTAGGAACAGTAATAAAATGAACAGCCTATTGGCTTTGGGAAGGGAAAATAGAATTTGCAGGCTATAAGATGCCCACAAACTCTATCAGAGCTAAAGAAGTGACTACTGGTCATTGGAGATTTCCACTTAAACCTTGTGGGATTTGAACCTGGGTCTCCCATATGGGAGAATCAGTGCTCTAACCACTAGACTACAAGGATGAGTTGAAGCTGGGCCAGCAAAACCTGGTCCTGTGTATTGATGCCTATGCTCAGACTGTTGGCTGGCTGGTACAGTCAGAGTCAATCCCACAAATACATGAAAACTATCAGATCTAAAGATTTGTTTGCTTCTTTCAAAACCCAAAGACACTGTTGGCATCTGCTGTATTTTTTGCTAATTGTATGTCCAGGACTCTTTCTTAAATGGAAACTTACATGAATACATTTAGCTTGAAAGCACTAAATGTTATGTCCAGTACTCTATCTTTAATTTGATCTCAAATGTCCAGCAGAAACCTTAAGCCCACATCAACTATGAAGACTGCTTTAGGAGACTTAGGAACAGTAATAAAATGAACAGCCTATTGGCTTTGGGAAGGGAAAATAGAATTTGCAGGCTATAAGATGCCCACAAACTCTATCAGAGCTAAAGAAGTGACTACTGGTCAATGGAGATTTCCACTTAAACCTTGTGGGATTTGAACCTGGGTCTCCCATATGGGAGAATCAGTGCTCTAACCACTAGACTACAAGGATGAGTTGAAGCTGGGCCAGCAAAACCTGGTCCTGTGTATTGCTGCCTATGCTCAGACTGTTGGCTGGCTGGTACAGTCAGAGTCAATCCCACAAATACATGAAAACTATCAGATCTAAAGAAGACTTGTTTGCTTCTTTCAAAACCCAAAGACACTGTTGGCATCTGCTGTATTTTTTGCTAATTTTATGTCCAGGACTCTTTCTTAAATGGAAACTTACATGAATACATTTAGCTTGAAAGCATTAATGTTATGTCCAGTACTCTATCTTAAATTTGATCTCAAATGTCCAGCAGAAACCTTAAGCCCACATCAACTATGAAGACTGCTTTAGGAGACTTAGGAACAGTAGTAAAATGAACAACCTACTGGCTTTGGGAAGGGAAAATAGAATTTGCAGGCTCTAAGATGCCCACAAAGTCTATCAGAGCTAAAGAAGTGACTACTGGTCAATGGAGATTTCCACTTAAACCTTGTGGGATTTGAACCTGGGTCTCCCATATGGGAGAATCAGTGCTCTAACCACTAGACTACAAGGATGAGTTGAAGCTGGGCCAGCAAAACCTGGTCCTGTGTATTGCTGCCTATGCTCAGACTGTTGGCTGGCTGGTACAGTCAGAGTCAATCCCACAAATACATGAAAACTATCAGATCTAAAGAAGACTTGTTTGCTTCTTTCAAAACCCAAAGACACTGTTGGCATCTGCTGTATTTTTTGCTAATTGTATGTCCTGGACTCTTTCTTAAATTGAAACTTACATGAATACATTTTGCTTGAAAACACTAAATGTTATGTCCAGTACTCTATCTTAAATTTTATCTCAAACGTCCAGCAGAAACCTTAAGCCCACATCAACTATGAAGACTGCTTTAGGAGACTTAGGAACAGTAGTAAAATGAACAACCTACTGGCTTTGGGAAGGGAAAATAGAATTTGCAGGCTCTAAGATGCCCACAAAGTCTATCAGAGCTAAAGAAGAGACTACTTGTCAATGGAGATTTCCACTTAAACCTTGTGGGATTTGAACCTGGGTCTCCCATATGGGAGAATCAGTGCTCTAACCACTAGACTACAAGGATGAGTTGAAGCTGGGCCAGCAAAACCTTGTCTTGTGTTTTGCTGCCTATGCTCAGACTGTTGGCTGGCTTGTACAGTCAGAGTCAATCCCACAAATACATGAAAACTATCAGATCTAAAGAAGACTTGTTTGCTTCTTTCAAAACCCAAAGACACTGTTGGCATCTGCTGTATTTTTTGCTAATTGTATGTCCTGGACTCTTTCTTAAATTGAAACTTACATGAATACATTTTGCTTGAAAACACTAAATGTTATGTCCAGTACTCTATCTTAAATTTTATCTCAAACGTCCAGCAGAAACCTTAAGCCCACATCAACTATGAAGACTGCTTTAGGAGACTTAGGAACAGTAGTAAAATGAACAACCTACTGGCTTTGGGAAGGGAAAATAGAATTTGCAGGCTCTAAGATGCCCACAAAGTCTATCAGAGCTAAAGAAGAGACTACTTGTCAATGGAGATTTCCACTTAAACCTTGTGGGATTTGAACCTGGGTCTCCCATATGGGAGAATCAGTGCTCTAACCACTAGACTACAAGGATGAGTTGAAGCTGGGCCAGCAAAACCTGGTCCTGTGTATTGCTGCCTATGCTCAGACTGTTGGCTGGCTGGTACAGTCAGAGTCAATCCCACAAATACATGAAAACTATCAGATCTAAAGAAGACTTGTTTGCTTCTTTCAAAACCCAAAGACACTGTTGGCATCTGCTGTATTTTTTGCTAATTTTATGTCCAGGACTCTTTCTTAAATGGAAACTTACATGAATACATTTAGCTTGAAAGCATTAATGTTATGTCCAGTACTCTATCTTAAATTTGATCTCAAATGTCCAGCAGAAACCTTAAGCCCACATCAACTATGAAGACTGCTTTAGGAGACTTAGGAACAGTAGTAAAATGAACAACCTACTGGCTTTGGGAAGGGAAAATAGAATTTGCAGGCTCTAAGATGCCCACAAAGTCTATCAGAGCTAAAGAAGTGACTACTGGTCAATGGAGATTTCCACTTAAACCTTGTGGGATTTGAACCTGGGTCTCCCATATGGGAGAATCAGTGCTCTAACCACTAGACTACAAGGATGAGTTGAAGCTGGGCCAGCAAAACCTGGTCCTGTGTATTGCTGCCTATGCTCAGACTGTTGGCTGGCTGGTACAGTCAGAGTCAATCCCACAAATACATGAAAACTATCAGATCTAAAGAAGACTTGTTTGCTTCTTTCAAAACCCAAAGACACTGTTGGCATCTGCTGTATTTTTTGCTAATTGTATGTCCAGGACTCTTTCTTAAATTGAAACTTACATGAATACATTTTGCTTGAAAACACTAAATGTTATGTCCAGTACTCTATCTTAAATTTTATCTCAAACGTCCAGCAGAAACCTTAAGCCCACATCAACTATGAAGACTGCTTTAGGAGACTTAGGAACAGTAGTAAAATGAACAACCTACTGGCTTTGGGAAGGGAAAATAGAATTTGCAGGCTCTAAGATGCCCACAAAGTCTATCAGAGCTAAAGAAGTGACTACTTGTCAATGGAGATTTCCACTTAAACCTTGTGGGATTTGAACCTGGGTCTCCCATATGGGAGAATCAGTGCTCTAACCACTAGACTACAAGGATGAGTTGAAGCTGGGCCAGCAAAACCTGGTCCTGTGTTTTGCTGCCTATGCTCAGACTGTTGGCTGGCTTGTACAGTCAGAGTCAATCCCACAAATACATGAAAACTATCAGATCTAAAGATTTGTTTGCTTCTTTCAAATCCCAAAGACACTGTTGGCATCTGCTGTATTTTTTGCTAATTTTATGTCCAGGACTCTTTCTTAAATGGAAACTTACATGAATACATTTAGCTTGAAAGCATTAATGTTATGTCCAGTACTCTATCTTAAATTTGATCTCAAATGTCCAGCAGAAACCTTAAGCCCACATCAACTATGAAGACTGCTTTAGGAGACTTAGGAACAGTAGTAAAATGAACAACCTACTGGCTTTGGGAAGGGAAAATAGAATTTGCAGGCTCTAAGATGCCCACAAAGTCTATCAGAGCTAAAGAAGAGACTACTTGTCAATGGAGATTTCCACTTAAACCTTGTGGGATTTGAACCTGGGTCTCCCATATGGGAGAATCAGTGCTCTAACCACTAGACTACAAGGATGAGTTGAATCTGGGCCAGCAAAACCTGGTCCTGTGTATTGCTGCCTATGCTCAGACTGTTGGCTGGCTGGTACAGTCAGAGTCAATCCCACAAATACATGAAACTATCAGATCTAAAGAAGATTTGTTTGTTTCTTTCAAAACCCAAAAACACTGTTGGCATCTGATGTATTTTTTGTTACTTGTATGTCCAGGACATTTTCTTCAATTGAAACGTACATGAACATTTAACTTGAAAGCACTAAATGTTATGTCCAGTACTCTATCTTAAATTTTATCTCAAACGTCCAGCAGAAACCTTAAGCCCACATCAACTATGAAGACTGCTTTAGGAGACTTAGGAACAGTAGTAAAATGAACAACCTACTGGCTTTGGGAAGCGAAAATAGAATTTGCAGGCTATAAGATGCCCACAAACTCTATCAGAGCTAAAGAAGTGACTACTGGTCAATGGAGATTTCCACTTAAACCTTGTGGGATTTGAACCTGGGTCTCCCATATGGGAGAATCAGTGCTCTAACCACTAGACTACAAGGATGAGTTGAAGCTGGGCCAGCAAAACCTGGTCCTGTGTATTGCTGCCTATGCTCAGACTGTTGGCTGGCTGCCTTAGGAGACGTAGGAACAGTAATAAAATGAACAGCCTATTGGCTTTGGGAAGGGAAAATAGAATTTGCAGGCTATAAGATGCCCACAAACTCTATCAGAGCTGAATAAGTGACTACTGGTCAATGGAGATTTCCACTTAAACCTTGTGGGATTTGAACCTGGGTTTCCCATATGGGAGAATCAGTGCTCTAACCACTAGACTACAAGGATGAGTTGAAGCTGGGCCAGCAAAACCTGGTCCTGTGTATTGCTGCCTATGCTCAGACTGTTGGCTGGCTGGTACAGTCAGAGTCAATCCCACAAATACATGAAAACTATCAGATCTAAAGATTTGTTTGCTTCTTTCAAATCCCAAAGACACTGTTGGCATCTGCTGTATTTTTTGCTAATTTTATGTCCAGGACTCTTTCTTAAATGGAAACTTACATGAATACATTTAGCTTGAAAGCATTAATGTTATGTCCAGTACTCTATCTTTAATTTGATCTCAAATGTCCAGCAGAAACCTTAAGCCCACATCAACTATGAAGACTGCTTTAGGATACTTAGGAACAGTAATAAAATGAACAGCCTATTGGCTTTGGGAAGGGAAAATAGAATTTGCAGGCTATAAGATGCCCACAAACTCTATCAGAGCTAAAGAAGTGACTACTGGTCAATTGGAGATTTCCACTTAAACCTTGTGGGATTTGAACCTGGGTCTCCCATATGGGAGAATCAGTGCTCTAACCACTAGACTACAAGGATGAGTTGAAGCTGTGCCAGCAAAACCTGGTCCTGTGTATTGATGCCTATGCTCAGACTGTTGGCTGGCTGGTACAGTCAGAGTCAATCCCACAAATACATGAAAACTATCAGATCTAAAGATTTGTTTGCTTCTTTCAAAACCCAAAGACACTGTTGGCAACTGCTGTATTTTTTGCTAATTGTATGTCCAGGACTCTTTCTTAAATGGAAACTTAAATGAATACATTTAGCTTGAAAGCACTAAATGTTATGTCCAGTACTCTATCTTAAATTTGATCTCAAATGTCCAGCAGAAACCTTAAGCCCACATCAACTATGAAGACTGCTTTAGGAGACTTAGGAACAGTAATAAAATGAACAGCCTATTGGCTTTGGGAAGGGAAAATAGAATTTGCAGGCTCTAAGATGCCCACAAAGTCTATCAGAGCTAAAGAAGTGACTACTGGTCAATGGAGATTTCCACTTAAACCTTGTGGGATTTGAACCTGGGTCTCCCATATGGGAGAATCAGTGCTCTAACCACTAGACTACAAGGATGAGTTGAAGCTGGGCCAGCAAAACCTGGTCCTGTGTATTGCTGCCTATGCTCAGACTGTTGGCTGGCTGGTACAGTCAGAGTCAATCCCACAAATACATGAAAACTATCAGATCTACTATCAGATCTAAAGAAGACTTGTTTGCTTCTTTCAAAACCCAAAGACACTGTTGGCATCTGCTGTATTTTTTGCTAATTTTATGTCCAGGACTCTTTCTTAAATGGAAACTTACATGAATACATTTAGCTTGAAAGCATTAATGTTATGTCCAGTACTCTATCTTAAATTTGATCTCAAATGTCCAGCAGAAACCTTAAGCCCACATCAACTATGAAGACTGCTTTAGGAGACTTAGGAACAGTAGTAAAATGAACAACCTACTGGCTTTGGGAAGGGAAAATAGAATTTGCAGGCTCTAAGATGCCCACAAAGTCTATCAGAGCTAAAGAAGTGACTACTGGTCAATGGAGATTTCCACTTAAACCTTGTGGGATTTGAACCTGGGTCTCCCATATGGGAGAATCAGTGCTCTAACCACTAGACTACAAGGATGAGTTGAAGCTGGGCCAGCAAAACCTGGTCCTGTGTATTGCTGCCTATGCTCAGACTGTTGGCTGGCTGGTACAGTCAGAGTCAATCCCACAAATACATGAAAACTATCAGATCTAAAGAAGACTTGTTTGCTTCTTTCAAAACCCAAAGACACTGTTGGCATCTGCTGTATTTTTTGCTAATTGTATGTCCTGGACTCTTTCTTAAATTGAAACTTACATGAATACATTTTGCTTGAAAACACTAAATGTTATGTCCAGTACTCTATCTTAAATTTTATCTCAAACGTCCAGCAGAAACCTTAAGCCCACATCAACTATGAAGACTGCTTTAGGAGACTTAGGAACAGTAGTAAAATGAACAACCTACTGGCTTTGGGAAGGGAAAATAGAATTTGCAGGCTCTAAGATGCCCACAAAGTCTATCAGAGCTAAAGAAGAGACTACTTGTCAATGAAGATTTCCACTTAAACCTTGTGGGATTTGAACCTGGGTCTCCCATATGGGAGAATCAGTGCTCTCACCACTAGACTACAAGGATGAGTTGAACCTGGGCCAGCAAAACCTGGTCCTGTGTATTGCTGCCTATGCTCAGACTGTTGGCTGGCTGGTACAGTCAGAGTCAATCCCACAAATACATGAAAACTATCAGATCTAAAGATTTGTTTGCTTATTTCAAATCCCAAAGACACTGTTGGCATCTGCTGTATTTTTTGCTAATTTTATGTCCAGGACTCTTTCTTAAATGGAAACTTACATGAATACATTTAGCTTGAAAGCATTAATGTTATGTCCAGTACTCTATCTTAAATTTGATCTCAAATGTCCAGCAGAAACCTTAAGCCCACATCAACTATGAAGACTGCTTTAGGAGACTTAGGAACAGTAGTAAAATGAACAACCTACTGGCTTTGGGAAGGGAAAATAGAATTTGCAGGCTCTAAGATGCCCACAAAGTCTATCAGAGCTAAAGAAGAGACTACTTGTCAATGAAGATTTCCACTTAAACCTTGTGGGATTTGAACCTGGGTCTCCCATATGGGAGAATCAGTGCTCTCACCACTAGACTACAAGGATGAGTTGAATCTGGGCCAGCAAAACCTGGTCCTGTGTATTGCTGCCTATGCTCAGACTGTTGGCTGGCTGGTACAGTCAGAGTCAATCCCACAAATACATGAAAACTATCAGATCTAAAGATTTGTTTGCTTATTTCAAATCCCAAAGACACTGTTGGCATCTGCTGTATTTTTTGCTAATTTTATGTCCAGGACTCTTTCTTAAATGGAAACTTACATGAATACATTTAGCTTGAAAGCATTAATGTTATGTCCAGTACTCTATCTTAAATTTGATCTCAAATGTCCAGCAGAAACCTTAAGCCCACATCAACTATGAAGACTGCTTTAGGAGACTTAGGAACAGTAGTAAAATGAACAACCTACTGGCTTTGGGAAGGGAAAATAGAATTTGCAGGCTCTAAGATGCCCACAAAGTCTATCAGAGCTAAAGAAGTGACTACTGGTCAATGGAGATTTCCACTTAAACCTTGTGGGATTTGAACCTGGGTCTCCCATATGGGAGAATCAGTGCTCTAACCACTAGACTACAAGGATGAGTTGAAGCTGGGCCAGCAAAACCTGGTCCTGTGTATTGCTGCCTATGCTCAGACTGTTGGCTGGCTGGTACAGTCAGAGTCAATCCCACAAATACATGAAAACTATCAGATCTAAAGAAGACTTGTTTGCTTCTTTCAAAACCCAAAGACACTGTTGGCATCTGCTGTATTTTTTGCTAATTGTATGTCCTGGACTCTTTCTTAAATTGAAACTTACATGAATACATTTTGCTTGAAAACACTAAATGTTATGTCCAGTACTCTATCTTAAATTTTATCTCAAACGTCCAGCAGAAACCTTAAGCCCACATCAACTATGAAGACTGCTTTAGGAGACTTAGGAACAGTAGTAAAATGAACAACCTACTGGCTTTGGGAAGGGAAAATAGAATTTGCAGGCTCTAAGATGCCCACAAAGTCTATCAGAGCTAAAGAAGAGACTACTTGTCAATGAAGATTTCCACTTAAACCTTGTGGGATTTGAACCTGGGTCTCCCATATGGGAGAATCAGTGCTCTCACCACTAGACTACAAGGATGAGTTGAATCTGGGCCAGCAAAACCTGGTCCTGTGTATTGCTGCCTATGCTCAGACTGTTGGCTGGCTGGTACAGTCAGAGTCAATCCCACAAATACATGAAAACTATCAGATCTAAAGAAGACTTGTTTGCTTCTTTCAAAACCCAAAGACACTGTTGGCATCTGCTGTATTTTTTGCTAATTTTATGTCCAGGACTCTTTCTTAAATGGAAACTTACATGAATACATTTAGCTTGAAAGCATTAATGTTATGTCCAGTACTCTATCTTTAATTTGATCTCAAATGTCCAGCAGAAACCTTAAGCCCACATCAACTATGAAGACTGCTTTAGGAGACTTAGGAACAGTAATAAAATGAACAGCCTACTGGCTTTGGGAAGGGAAAACTGAATTTGCAGGCTATAAGATGCCCACAAACTCTATCAGGGCTAAAGAAGTGACTACTGGTCAATGGAGATTTCCACTTAAACCTTGTGGGATTTGAACCTGGGTCTCCCATATGGGAGAATCAGTGCTCTAACCACTAGACTACAAGGATGAGTTGAAGCTGGGCCAGCAAAACCTTGTCCTGTGTTTTGCTGCCTATGCTCAGACTGTTGGCTGGCTTGTACAGTCAGAGTCAATCCCACAAATACATGAAAACTATCAGATCTAAAGAAGACTTGTTTGCTTCTTTCAAAACCCAAAGACACTGTTGGCATCTGCTGTATTTTTTGCTAATTTTATGTCCAGGACTCTTTCTTAAATGGAAACTTACATGAATACATTTAGCTTGAAAGCATTAATGTTATGTCCAGTACTCTATCTTAAATTTGATCTCAAATGTCCAGCAGAAACCTTAAGCCCAACATCAACTATGAAGACTGCTTTAGGAGACTTAGGAACAGTAGTAAAGTGAACAACCTACTGGCTTTGGGAAGCAAAAATAGAATTTGCAGGCTATAAGATGCCCACAAAGTCTATCAGAGCTAAAGAAGTGACTACTGGTCAATGGAGATTTCCACTTAAACCTTGTGGGATTTGAACCTGGGTCTCCCATATGGGAGAATCAGTGCTCTAACCACTAGACTACAAGGATGAGTTGAATCTGGGCCAGCAAAACCTGGTCCTGTGTATTGCTGCCTATGCTCAGACTGTTGGCTGGCTGGTACAGTCAGAGTCAATCCCACAAATACATGAAACTATCAGATCTAAAGAAGATTTGTTTGTTTCTTTCAAAACCCAAAGACACTGTTGGCAACTGCTGTATTTTTTGCTAATTGTATGTCCAGGACTCTTTCTTAAATGGAAACTTAAATGAATACATTTAGCTTGAAAGCACTAAATGTTATGTCCAGTACTCTATCTTAAATTTGATCTCAAATGTCCAGCAGAAACCTTAAGCCCACATCAACTATGAAGACTGCTTTAGGAGACTTAGGAACAGTAGTAAAATGAACAACCTACTGGCTTTGGGAAGGGAAAATAGAATTTGCAGGCTCTAAGATGCCCACAAAGTCTATCAGAGCTAAAGAAGTGACTACTGGTCAATGGAGATTTCCACTTAAACCTTGTGGGATTTGAACCTGGGTCTCCCATATGGGAGAATCAGTGCTCTAACCACTAGACTACAAGGATGAGTTGAAGCTGGGCCAGCAAAACCTGGTCCTGTGTATTGCTGCCTATGCTCAGACTGTTGGCTGGCTGGTACAGTCAGAGTCAATCCCACAAATACATGAAAACTATCAGATCTAAAGAAGACTTGTTTGCTTCTTTCAAAACCCAAAGACACTGTTGGCATCTGCTGTATTTTTTGCTAATTGTATGTCCTGGACTCTTTCTTAAATTGAAACTTACATGAATACATTTTGCTTGAAAACACTAAATGTTATGTCCAGTACTCTATCTTAAATTTTATCTCAAACGTCCAGCAGAAACCTTAAGCCCACATCAACTATGAAGACTGCTTTAGGAGACTTAGGAACAGTAGTAAAATGAACAACCTACTGGCTTTGGGAAGGGAAAATAGAATTTGCAGGCTCTAAGATGCCCACAAAGTCTATCAGAGCTAAAGAAGAGACTACTTGTCAATGGAGATTTCCACTTAAACCTTGTGGGATTTGAACCTGGGTCTCCCATATGGGAGAATCAGTGCTCTAACCACTAGACTACAAGGATGAGTTGAAGCTGGGCCAGCAAAACCTGGTCCTGTGTATTGCTGCCTATGCTCAGACTGTTGGCTGGCTGGTACAGTCAGAGTCAATCCCACAAATACATGAAAACTATCAGATCTAAAGAAGACTTGTTTGCTTCTTTCAAAACCCAAAGACACTGTTGGCAACTGCTGTATTTTTTGCTAATTGTATGTCCTAGGACTCTTTCTTAAATGGAAACTTAAATGAATACATTTAGCTTGAAAGCACTAAATGTTATGTCCAGTACTCTATCTTAAATTTGATCTCAAATGTCCAGCAGAAACCTTAAGCCCACATCAACTATGAAGACTGCTTTAGGAGACTTAGGAACAGTAGTAAAATGAACAACCTACTGGCTTTGGGAAGGGAAAATAGAATTTGCAGGCTCTAAGATGCCCACAAAGTCTATCAGAGCTAAAGAAGTGACTACTGGTCAATGGAGATTTCCACTTAAACCTTGTGGGATTTGAACCTGGGTCTCCCATATGGGAGAATCAGTGCTCTAACCACTAGACTACAAGGATGAGTTGAAGCTGGGCCAGCAAAACCTGGTCCTGTGTATTGCTGCCTATGCTCAGACTGTTGGCTGGCTGGTACAGTCAGAGTCAATCCCACAAATACATGAAAACTATCAGATCTAAAGATTTGTTTGCTTCTTTCAAAACCCAAAGACACTGTTGGCAACTGCTGTATTTTTTGCTAATTGTATGTCCAGGACTCTTTCTTAAATGGAAACTTAAATGAATACATTTAGCTTGAAAGCACTAAATGTTATGTCCAGTACTCTATCTTAAATTTGATCTCAAATGTCCAGCAGAAACCTTAAGCCCACATCAACTATGAAGACTGCTTTAGGAGACTTAGGAACAGTAATAAAATGAACAGCCTATTGGCTTTGGGAAGGGAAAACTGAATTTGCAGGCTATAAGATGCCCACAAACTCTATCAGAGCTAAAGAAGTGACTACTGGTCAATGGAGATTTCCACTTAAACCTTGTGGGATTTGAACCTGGGTCTCCCATATGGGAGAATCAGTGCTCTAACCACTAGACTACAAGGATGAGTTGAAGCTGGGCCAGCAAAACCTGGTCCTGTGTATTGCTGCCTATGCTCAGACTGTTGGCTGGCTGGTACAGTCAGAGTCAATCCCACAAATACATGAAAACTATCAGATCTAAAGATTTGTTTGCTTCTTTCAAATCCCAAAGACACTGTTGGCATCTGCTGTATTTTTTGCTAATTTTATGTCCAGGACTCTTTCTTAAATGGAAACTTACATGAATACATTTAGCTTGAAAGCATTAATGTTATGTCCAGTACTCTATCTTTAATTTGATCTCAAATGACCAGCAGAAACCTTAAGCCCACATCAACTATGAAGACTGCTTTAGGATACTTAGGAACAGTAATAAAATGAACAGCCTACTGGCTTTGGGAAGGGAAAACTAGAATTTGCAGGCTATAAGATGCCCACAAACTCTATCAGAGCTAAAGAAGTGACTACTGGTCAATGGAGATTTCCACTTAAACCTTGTGGGATTTGAACCTGGGTCTCCCATATGGGAGAATCAGTGCTCTAACCACTAGACTACAAGGATGAGTTGAAGCTGGACCAGCAAAACCTGGTCCTGTGTATTGCTGCCTATGCTCAGACTGTTGGCTGGCTGGTACAGTCAGAGTCAATCCCACAAATACATGAAAACTATCAGATCTAAAGATTTGTTTGCTTCTTTCAAAACCCAAAGACACTGTTGGCATCTGCTGTATTTTTTGCTAATTGTATGTCCAGGACTCTTTCTTAAATGGAAACTTAAATGAATACATTTAGCTTGAAAGCACTAAATGTTATGTCCAGTACTCTATCTTAAATTTGATCTCAAATGTCCAGCAGAAACCTTAAGCCCACATCAACTATGAAGACTGCTTTAGGAGACTTAGGAACAGTAATAAAATGAACAGCCTATTGGCTTTGGGAAGGGAAAACTGAATTTGCAGGCTATAAGATGCCCACAAACTCTATCAGAGCTAAAGAAGTGACTACTGGTCAATGGAGATTTCCACTTAAACCTTGTGGGATTTGAACCTGGGTCTCCCATATGGGAGAATCAGTGCTCTAACCACTAGACTACAAGGATGAGTTGAAGCTGGGCCAGCAAAACCTGGTCCTGTGTATTGCTGCCTATGCTCAGACTGTTGGCTGGCTGGTACAGTCAGAGTCAATCCCACAAATACATGAAAACTATCAGATCTAAAGATTTGTTTGCTTCTTTCAAATCCCAAAGACACTGTTGGCATCTGCTGTATTTTTTGCTAATTTTATGTCCAGGACTCTTTCTTAAATGGAAACTTACATGAATACATTTAGCTTGAAAGCATTAATGTTATGTCCAGTACTCTATCTTTAATTTGATCTCAAATGTCCAGCAGAAACCTTAAGCCCACATCAACTATGAAGACTGCTTTAGGATACTTAGGAACAGTAATAAAATGAACAGCCTATTGGCTTTGGGAAGGGAAAATAGAATTTGCAGGCTATAAGATGCCCACAAACTCTATCAGAGCTAAAGAAGTGACTACTGGTCAATGGAGATTTCCACTTAAACCTTGTGGGATTTGAACCTGGGTCTCCCATATGGGAGAATCAGTGCTCTAACCACTAGACTACAAGGATGAGTTGAAGCTGGGCCAGCAAAACCTGGTCCTGTGTATTGCTGCCTATGCTCAGACTGTTGGCTGGCTGGTACAGTCAGAGTCAATCCCACAAATACATGAAAACTATCAGATCTAAAGATTTGTTTGCTTCTTTCAAAACCCAAAGACACTGTTGGCAACTGCTGTATTTTTTGCTAATTGTATGTCCAGGACTCTTTCTTAAATGGAAACTTAAATGAATACATTTAGCTTGAAAGCACTAAATGTTATGTCCAGTACTCTATCTTAAATTTGATCTCAAATGTCCAGCAGAAACCTTAAGCCCACATCAACTATGAAGACTGCTTTAGGAGACTTAGGAACAGTAATAAAATGAACAGCCTATTGGCTTTGGGAAGGGAAAATAGAATTTGCAGGCTATAAGATGCCCACAAACTCTATCAGAGCTAAAGAAGTGACTACTGGTCAATGGAGATTTCCACTTAAACCTTGTGGGATTTGAACCTGGGTCTCCCATATGGGAGAATCAGTGCTCTAACCACTAGACTACAAGGATGAGTTGAAGCTGGGCCAGCAAAACCTGGTCCTGTGTATTGCTGCCTATGCTCAGACTGTTGGCTGGCTGGTACAGTCAGAGTCAATCCCACAAATACATGAAAACTATCAGATCTAAAGAAGACTTGTTTGCTTCTTTCAAAACCCAAAGACACTGTTGGCATCTGCTGTATTTTTTGCTAATTTTATGTCCAGGACTCTTTCTTAAATGGAAACTTACATGAATACATTTAGCTTGAAAGCATTAATGTTATGTCCAGTACTCTATCTTAAATTTGATCTCAAATGTCCAGCAGAAACCTTAAGCCCACATCAACTATGAAGACTGCTTTAGGAGACTTAGGAACAGTAGTAAAATGAACAACCTACTGGCTTTGGGAAGGGAAAATAGAATTTGCAGGCTCTAAGATGCCCACAAAGTCTATCAGAGCTAAAGAAGTGACTACTGGTCAATGGAGATTTCCACTTAAACCTTGTGGGATTTGAACCTGGGTCTCCCATATGGGAGAATCAGTGCTCTAACCACTAGACTACAAGGATGAGTTGAAGCTGGGCCAGCAAAACCTGGTCCTGTGTATTGCTGCCTATGCTCAGACTGTTGGCTGGCTGGTACAGTCAGAGTCAATCCCACAAATACATGAAAACTATCAGATCTAAAGAAGACTTGTTTGCTTCTTTCAAAACCCAAAGACACTGTTGGCATCTGCTGTATTTTTTGCTAATTGTATGTCCTGGACTCTTTCTTAAATTGAAACTTACATGAATACATTTTGCTTGAAAACACTAAATGTTATGTCCAGTACTCTATCTTAAATTTTATCTCAAACGTCCAGCAGAAACCTTAAGCCCACATCAACTATGAAGACTGCTTTAGGAGACTTAGGAACAGTAGTAAAATGAACAACCTACTGGCTTTGGGAAGGGAAAATAGAATTTGCAGGCTCTAAGATGCCCACAAAGTCTATCAGAGCTAAAGAAGAGACTACTTGTCAATGGAGATTTCCACTTAAACCTTGTGGGATTTGAACCTGGGTCTCCCATATGGGAGAATCAGTGCTCTAACCACTAGACTACAAGGATGAGTTGAAGCTGGGCCAGCAAAACCTGGTCCTGTGTATTGCTGCCTATGCTCAGACTGTTGGCTGGCTTGTACAGTCAGAGTCAATCCCACAAATACATGAAAACTATCAGATCTAAAGAAGACTTGTTTGCTTCTTTCAAAACCCAAAGACACTGTTGGCATCTGCTGTATTTTTTGCTAATTTTATGTCCAGGACTCTTTCTTAAATGGAAACTTACATGAATACATTTAGCTTGAAAGCATTAATGTTATGTCCAGTACTCTATCTTAAATTTGATCTCAAATGTCCAGCAGAAACCTTAAGCCCACATCAACTATGAAGACTGCTTTAGGAGACTTAGGAACAGTAGTAAAATGAACAACCTACTGGCTTTGGGAAGGGAAAATAGAATTTGCAGGCTCTAAGATGCCCACAAAGTCTATCAGAGCTAAAGAAGTGACTACTGGTCAATGGAGATTTCCACTTAAACCTTGTGGGATTTGAACCTGGGTCTCCCATATGGGAGAATCAGTGCTCTAACCACTAGACTACAAGGATGAGTTGAAGCTGGGCCAGCAAAACCTGGTCCTGTGTATTGCTGCCTATGCTCAGACTGTTGGCTGGCTGGTACAGTCAGAGTCAATCCCACAAATACATGAAAACTATCAGATCTAAAGAAGACTTGTTTGCTTCTTTCAAAACCCAAAGACACTGTTGGCATCTGCTGTATTTTTTGCTAATTGTATGTCCTGGACTCTTTCTTAAATTGAAACTTACATGAATACATTTTGCTTGAAAACACTAAATGTTATGTCCAGTACTCTATCTTAAATTTTATCTCAAACGTCCAGCAGAAACCTTAAGCCCACATCAACTATGAAGACTGCTTTAGGAGACTTAGGAACAGTAGTAAAATGAACAACCTACTGGCTTTGGGAAGGGAAAATAGAATTTGCAGGCTCTAAGATGCCCACAAAGTCTATCAGAGCTAAAGAAGAGACTACTTGTCAATGGAGATTTCCACTTAAACCTTGTGGGATTTGAACCTGGGTCTCCCATATGGGAGAATCAGTGCTCTAACCACTAGACTACAAGGATGAGTTGAAGCTGGGCCAGCAAAACCTGGTCCTGTGTATTGCTGCCTATGCTCAGACTGTTGGCTGGCTTGTACAGTCAGAGTCAATCCCACAAATACATGAAAACTATCAGATCTAAAGAAGACTTGTTTGCTTCTTTCAAAACCCAAAGACACTGTTGGCATCTGCTGTATTTTTTGCTAATTTTATGTCCAGGACTCTTTCTTAAATGGAAACTTACATGAATACATTTAGCTTGAAAGCATTAATGTTATGTCCAGTACTCTATCTTAAATTTGATCTCAAATGTCCAGCAGAAACCTTAAGCCCACATCAACTATGAAGACTGCTTTAGGAGACTTAGGAACAGTAGTAAAATGAACAACCTACTGGCTTTGGGAAGGGAAAATAGAATTTGCAGGCTCTAAGATGCCCACAAAGTCTATCAGAGCTAAAGAAGAGACTACTTGTCAATGGAGATTTCCACTTAAACCTTGTGGGATTTGAACCTGGGTCTCCCATATGGGAGAATCAGTGCTCTAACCACTAGACTACAAGGATGAGTTGAAGCTGGGCCAGCAAAACCTGGTCCTGTGTATTGCTGCCTATGCTCAGACTGTTGGCTGGCTGGTACAGTCAGAGTCAATCCCACAAATACATGAAAACTATCAGATCTAAAGAAGATTTGTTTGTTTCTTTCAAAACCCAAAAACACTGTTGGCATCTGATGTATTTTTTGTTACTTGTATGTCCAGGACATTTTCTTCAATTGAAACGTACATGAACATTTAACTTGAAAGCACTAAATGTTATGTCCAGTACTCTATCTTAAATTTTATCTCAAACGTCCAGCAGAAACCTTAAGCCCACATCAACTATGAAGACTGCTTTAGGAGACTTAGGAACAGTAGTAAAATGAACAACCTACTGGCTTTGGGAAGCGAAAATAGAATTTGCAGGCTATAAGATGCCCACAAACTCTATCAGAGCTAAAGAAGTGACTACTGGTCAATGGAGATTTCCACTTAAACCTTGTGGGATTTGAACCTGGGTCTCCCATATGGGAGAATCAGTGCTCTAACCACTAGACTACAAGGATGAGTTGAAGCTGGGCCAGCAAAACCTGGTCCTGTGTATTGCTGCCTATGCTCAGACTGTTGGCTGGCTGGTACAGTCAGAGTCAATCCCACAAATACATGAAAACTATCAGATCTAAAGATTTGTTTGCTTCTTTCAAATCCCAAAGACACTGTTGGCATCTGCTGTATTTTTTGCTAATTTTATGTCCAGGACTCTTTCTTAAATGGAAACTTACATGAATACATTTAGCTTGAAAGCATTAATGTTATGTCCAGTACTCTATCTTTAATTTGATCTCAAATGACCAGCAGAAACCTTAAGCCCACATCAACTATGAAGACTGCTTTAGGATACTTAGGAACAGTAATAAAATGAACAGCCTATTGGCTTTGGGAAGGGAAAATAGAATTTGCAGGCTATAAGATGCCCACAAACTCTATCAGAGCTAAAGAAGTGACTACTGGTCAATGGAGATTTCCACTTAAACCTTGTGGGATTTGAACCTGGGTCTCCCATATGGGAGAATCAGTGCTCTAACCACTAGACTACAAGGATGAGTTGAAGCTGGGCCAGCAAAACCTGGTCCTGTGTATTGCTGCCTATGCTCAGACTGTTGGCTGGCTGGTACAGTCAGAGTCAATCCCACAAATACATGAAAACTATCAGATCTAAAGATTTGTTTGCTTCTTTCAAAACCCAAAGACACTGTTGGCAACTGCTGTATTTTTTGCTAATTGTATGTCCAGGACTCTTTCTTAAATGGAAACTTAAATGAATACATTTAGCTTGAAAGCACTAAATGTTATGTCCAGTACTCTATCTTAAATTTGATCTCAAATGTCCAGCAGAAACCTTAAGCCCACATCAACTATGAAGACTGCTTTAGGAGACTTAGGAACAGTAATAAAATGAACAGCCTATTGGCTTTGGGAAGGGAAAACTGAATTTGCAGGCTATAAGATGCCCACAAACTCTATCAGAGCTAAAGAAGTGACTACTGGTCAATGGAGATTTCCACTTAAACCTTGTGGGATTTGAACCTGGGTCTCCCATATGGGAGAATCAGTGCTCTAACCACTAGACTACAAGGATGAGTTGAAGCTGGGCCAGCAAAACCTGGTCCTGTGTATTGCTGCCTATGCTCAGACTGTTGGCTGGCTGGTACAGTCAGAGTCAATCCCACAAATACATGAAAACTATCAGATCTAAAGATTTGTTTGCTTCTTTCAAATCCCAAAGACACTGTTGGCATCTGCTGTATTTTTTGCTAATTTTATGTCCAGGACTCTTTCTTAAATGGAAACTTACATGAATACATTTAGCTTGAAAGCATTAATGTTATGTCCAGTACTCTATCTTTAATTTGATCTCAAATGTCCAGCAGAAACCTTAAGCCCACATCAACTATGAAGACTGCTTTAGGATACTTAGGAACAGTAATAAAATGAACAGCCTATTGGCTTTGGGAAGGGAAAATAGAATTTGCAGGCTATAAGATGCCCACAAACTCTATCAGAGCTAAAGAAGTGACTACTGGTCATTGGAGATTTCCACTTAAACCTTGTGGGATTTGAACCTGGGTCTCCCATATGGGAGAATCAGTGCTCTAACCACTAGACTACAAGGATGAGTTGAAGCTGGGCCAGCAAAACCTGGTCCTGTGTATTGATGCCTATGCTCAGACTGTTGGCTGGCTGGTACAGTCAGAGTCAATCCCACAAATACATGAAAACTATCAGATCTAAAGATTTGTTTGCTTCTTTCAAAACCCAAAGACACTGTTGGCATCTGCTGTATTTTTTGCTAATTGTATGTCCAGGACTCTTTCTTAAATGGAAACTTAAATGAATACATTTAGCTTGAAAGCACTAAATGTTATGTCCAGTACTCTATCTTAAATTTGATCTCAAATGTCCAGCAGAAACCTTAAGCCCACATCAACTATGAAGACTGCTTTAGGAGACTTAGGAACAGTAATAAAATGAACAGCCTATTGGCTTTGGGAAGGGAAAATAGAATTTGCAGGCTATAAGATGCCCACAAACTCTATCAGAGCTAAAGAAGTGACTACTGGTCAATGGAGATTTCCACTTAAACCTTGTGGGATTTGAACCTGGGTCTCCCATATGGGAGAATCAGTGCTCTAACCACTAGACTACAAGGATGAGTTGAAGCTGGGCCAGCAAAACCTGGTCCTGTGTATTGCTGCCTATGCTCAGACTGTTGGCTGGCTGGTACAGTCAGAGTCAATCCCACAAATACATGAAAACTATCAGATCTAAAGAAGACTTGTTTGCTTCTTTCAAAACCCAAAGACACTGTTGGCATCTGCTGTATTTTTTGCTAATTGTATGTCCAGGACTCTTTCTTAAATTGAAACTTACATGAATACATTTTGCTTGAAAACACTAAATGTTATGTCCAGTACTCTATCTTTAATTTGATCTCAAATGTCCAGCAGAAACCTTAAGCCCACATCAACTATGAAGACTGCTTTAGGAGACTTAGGAACAGTAATAAAATGAACAGCCTACTGGCTTTGGGAAGGGAAAACTGAATTTGCAGGCTATAAGATGCCCACAAACTCTATCAGGGCTAAAGAAGTGACTACTGGTCAATGGAGATTTCCACTTAAACCTTGTGGGATTTGAACCTGGGTCTCCCATATGGGAGAATCAGTGCTCTAACCACTAGACTACAAGGATGAGTTGAAGCTGGGCCAGCAAAACCTTGTCTTGTGTTTTGCTGCCTATGCTCAGACTGTTGGCTGGCTTGTACAGTCAGAGTCAATCCCACAAATACATGAAAACTATCAGATCTAAAGAAGACTTGTTTGCTTCTTTCGAAACCCAAAGACACTGTTGGCATCTGCTGTATTTTTTGCTAATTTTATGTCCAGGACTCTTTCTTAAATGGAAACTTACATGAATACATTTAGCTTGAAAGCATTAATGTTATGTCCAGTACTCTATCTTAAATTTGATCTCAAATGTCCAGCAGAAACCTTAAGCCCACATCAACTATGAAGACTGCTTTAGGAGACTTAGGAACAGTAGTAAAATGAACAACCTACTGGCTTTGGGAAGGGAAAATAGAATTTGCAGGCTCTAAGATGCCCACAAAGTCTATCAGAGCTAAAGAAGTGACTACTGGTCAATGGAGATTTCCACTTAAACCTTGTGGGATTTGAACCTGGGTCTCCCATATGGGAGAATCAGTGCTCTAACCACTAGACTACAAGGATGAGTTGAAGCTGGGCCAGCAAAACCTGGTCCTGTGTATTGCTGCCTATGCTCAGACTGTTGGCTGGCTGGTACAGTCAGAGTCAATCCCACAAATACATGAAAACTATCAGATCTAAAGAAGACTTGTTTGCTTCTTTCAAAACCCAAAGACACTGTTGGCATCTGCTGTATTTTTTGCTAATTTTATGTCCAGGACTCTTTCTTAAATGGAAACTTACATGAATACATTTAGCTTGAAAGCATTAATGTTATGTCCAGTACTCTATCTTAAATTTGATCTCAAATGTCCAGCAGAAACCTTAAGCCCACATCAACTATGAAGACTGCTTTAGGAGACTTAGGAACAGTAGTAAAATGAACAACCTACTGGCTTTGGGAAGGGAAAATAGAATTTGCAGGCTCTAAGATGCCCACAAAGTCTATCAGAGCTAAAGAAGTGACTACTGGTCAATGGAGATTTCCACTTAAACCTTGTGGGATTTGAACCTGGGTCTCCCATATGGGAGAATCAGTGCTCTAACCACTAGACTACAAGGATGAGTTGAAGCTGGGCCAGCAAAACCTGGTCCTGTGTATTGCTGCCTATGCTCAGACTGTTGGCTGGCTGGTACAGTCAGAGTCAATCCCACAAATACATGAAAACTATCAGATCTAAAGAAGACTTGTTTGCTTCTTTCAAAACCCAAAGACACTGTTGGCATCTGCTGTATTTTTTGCTAATTGTATGTCCTGGACTCTTTCTTAAATTGAAACTTACATGAATACATTTTGCTTGAAAACACTAAATGTTATGTCCAGTACTCTATCTTAAATTTTATCTCAAACGTCCAGCAGAAACCTTAAGCCCACATCAACTATGAAGACTGCTTTAGGAGACTTAGGAACAGTAGTAAAATGAACAACCTACTGGCTTTGGGAAGGGAAAATAGAATTTGCAGGCTCTAAGATGCCCACAAAGTCTATCAGAGCTAAAGAAGAGACTACTTGTCAATGGAGATTTCCACTTAAACCTTGTGGGATTTGAACCTGGGTCTCCCATATGGGAGAATCAGTGCTCTAACCACTAGACTACAAGGATGAGTTGAATCTGGGCCAGCAAAACCTGGTCCTGTGTATTGCTGCCTATGCTCAGACTGTTGGCTGGCTGGTACAGTCAGAGTCAATCCCACAAATACATGAAAACTATCAGATCTAAAGATTTGTTTGCTTCTTTCAAATCCCAAAGACACTGTTGGCATCTGCTGTATTTTTTGCTAATTTTATGTCCAGGACTCTTTCTTAAATGGAAACTTACATGAATACATTTAGCTTGAAAGCATTAATGTTATGTCCAGTACTCTATCTTTAATTTGATCTCAAATGTCCAGCAGAAACCTTAAGCCCACATCAACTATGAAGACTGCTTTAGGATACTTAGGAACAGTAATAAAATGAACAGCCTATTGGCTTTGGGAAGGGAAAATAGAATTTGCAGGCTATAAGATGCCCACAAACTCTATCAGAGCTAAAGAAGTGACTACTGGTCAATGGAGATTTCCACTTAAACCTTGTGGGATTTGAACCTGGGTCTCCCATATGGGAGAATCAGTGCTCTAACCACTAGACTACAAGGATGAGTTGAAGCTGGGCCAGCAAAACCTGGTCCTGTGTATTGCTGCCTATGCTCAGACTGTTGGCTGGCTGGTACAGTCAGAGTCAATCCCACAAATACATGAAAACTATCAGATCTAAAGAAGACTTGTTTGCTTCTTTCAAAACCCAAAGACACTGTTGGCATCTGCTGTATTTTTTGCTAATTTTATGTCCAGGACTCTTTCTTAAATGGAAACTTACATGAATACATTTAGCTTGAAAGCATTAATGTTATGTCCAGTACTCTATCTTAAATTTGATCTCAAATGTCCAGCAGAAACCTTAAGCCCACATCAACTATGAAGACTGCTTTAGGAGACTTAGGAACAGTAGTAAAATGAACAACCTACTGGCTTTGGGAAGGGAAAATAGAATTTGCAGGCTCTAAGATGCCCACAAAGTCTATCAGAGCTAAAGAAGTGACTACTGGTCAATGGAGATTTCCACTTAAACCTTGTGGGATTTGAACCTGGGTCTCCCATATGGGAGAATCAGTGCTCTAACCACTAGACTACAAGGATGAGTTGAAGCTGGGCCAGCAAAACCTGGTCCTGTGTATTGCTGCCTATGCTCAGACTGTTGGCTGGCTGGTACAGTCAGAGTCAATCCCACAAATACATGAAAACTATCAGATCTAAAGAAGACTTGTTTGCTTCTTTCAAAACCCAAAGACACTGTTGGCATCTGCTGTATTTTTTGCTAATTGTATGTCCTGGACTCTTTCTTAAATTGAAACTTACATGAATACATTTTGCTTGAAAACACTAAATGTTATGTCCAGTACTCTATCTTAAATTTTATCTCAAACGTCCAGCAGAAACCTTAAGCCCACATCAACTATGAAGACTGCTTTAGGAGACTTAGGAACAGTAGTAAAATGAACAACCTACTGGCTTTGGGAAGGGAAAATAGAATTTGCAGGCTCTAAGATGCCCACAAAGTCTATCAGAGCTAAAGAAGAGACTACTTGTCAATGGAGATTTCCACTTAAACCTTGTGGGATTTGAACCTGGGTCTCCCATATGGGAGAATCAGTGCTCTAACCACTAGACTACAAGGATGAGTTGAATCTGGGCCAGCAAAACCTGGTCCTGTGTATTGCTGCCTATGCTCAGACTGTTGGCTGGCTGGTACAGTCAGAGTCAATCCCACAAATACATGAAACTATCAGATCTAAAGAAGATTTGTTTGTTTCTTTCAAAACCCAAAAACACTGTTGGCATCTGATGTATTTTTTGTTAATTGTATGTCCAGGACATTTTCTTCAATTGAAACGTACATGAACATTTAACTTGAAAGCACTAAATGTTATGTCCAGTACTCTATCTTAAATTTTATCTCAAACGTCCAGCAGAAACCTTAAGCCCACATCAACTATGAAGACTGCTTTAGGAGACTTAGGAACAGTAGTAAAATGAACAACCTACTGGCTTTGGGAAGCGAAAATAGAATTTGCAGGCTATAAGATGCCCACAAACTCTATCAGAGCTAAAGAAGTGACTACTGGTCAATGGAGATTTCCACTTAAACCTTGTGGGATTTGAACCTGGGTCTCCCATATGGGAGAATCAGTGCTCTAACCACTAGACTACAAGGATGAGTTGAAGCTGGGCCAGCAAAACCTGGTCCTGTGTATTGCTGCCTATGCTCAGACTGTTGGCTGGCTGGTACAGTCAGAGTCAATCCCACAAATACATGAAACTATCAGATCTAAAGAAGATTTGTTTGTTTCTTTCAAAACCCAAAACACTGTTGGCATCTGATGTATTTTTTGTTACTTGTATGTCCAGGACATTTTCTTCAATTGAAACGTACATGAACATTTAACTTGAAAGCACTAAATGTTATGTCCAGTACTCTATCTTAAATTTTATCTCAAACGTCCAGCAGAAACCTTAAGCCCACATCAACTATGAAGACTGCTTTAGGAGACTTAGGAACAGTAGTAAAATGAACAACCTACTGGCTTTGGGAAGCGAAAATAGAATTTGCAGGCTATAAGATGCCCACAAACTCTATCAGAGCTAAAGAAGTGACTAAATGGGATTTGAACCTGGGTCTCCCATATGGGAGAATCAGTGCTCTAACCACTAGACTACAATGAGTTGAAGCTGGGCCAGCAAAACCTGGTCCTGTGTATTGTTGCCTATGCTCAGACTGTGGCTGGCTGCTTTAGGAGACTAGGAACAGTAATAAAATGAACAGCCTATTGGCGAAAATAGAATTTGCAGGCTATAAGATGCCCACAAACTCTATCAGAGCTAAAGAAGTGACTACTGGTCAATGGAGATTTCCACTTAAACCTTGTGGGATTTGAACCTGGGTCTCCCATATGGGAGAATCAGTGCTCTAACCACTAGACTACAAGGATGAGTTGAAGCTGGGCCAGCAAAACCTGGTCCTGTGTATTGCTGCCTATGCTCAGACTGTTGGCTGGCTGGTACAGTCAGAGTCAATCCCACAAATACATGAAAACTATCAGATCTAAAGATTTGTTTGCTTCTTTCAAATCCCAAAGACACTGTTGGCATCTGCTGTATTTTTTGCTAATTTTATGTCCAGGACTCTTTCTTAAATGGAAACTTACATGAATACATTTAGCTTGAAAGCATTAATGTTATGTCCAGTACTCTATCTTTAATTTGATCTCAAATGACCAGCAGAAACCTTAAGCCCACATCAACTATGAAGACTGCTTTAGGATACTTAGGAACAGTAATAAAATGAACAGCCTATTGGCTTTGGGAAGGGAAAATAGAATTTGCAGGCTATAAGATGCCCACAAACTCTATCAGAGCTAAAGAAGTGACTACTGGTCAATGGAGATTTCCACTTAAACCTTGTGGGATTTGAACCTGGGTCTCCCATATGGGAGAATCAGTGCTCTAACCACTAGACTACAAGGATGAGTTGAAGCTGGGCCAGCAAAACCTGGTCCTGTGTATTGCTGCCTATGCTCAGACTGTTGGCTGGCTGGTACAGTCAGAGTCAATCCCACAAATACATGAAAACTATCAGATCTAAAGAAGACTTGTTTGCTTCTTTCAAAACCCAAAGACACTGTTGGCATCTGCTGTATTTTTTGCTAATTGTATGTCCAGGACTCTTTCTTAAATTGGAAACTTACATGAATACATTTTAGCTTGAAAAGCACTAAATGTTATGTCCAGTACTCTATCTTTAATTTGATCTCAAATGTCCAGCAGAAACCTTAAGCCCACATCAACTATGAAGACTGCTTTAGGAGACTTAGGAACAGTAATAAAATGAACAGCCTACTGGCTTTGGGAAGGGAAAACTAGAATTTGCAGGCTATAAGATGCCCACAAACTCTATCAGGGCTAAAGAAGTGACTACTGGTCAATGGAGATTTCCACTTAAACCTTGTGGGATTTGAACCTGGGTCTCCCATATGGGAGAATCAGTGCTCTAACCACTAGACTACAAGGATGAGTTGAAGCTGGGCCAGCAAAACCTTGTCCTGTGTATTGCTGCCTATGCTCAGACTGTTGGCTGGCTTGTACAGTCAGAGTCAATCCCACAAATACATGAAAACTATCAGATCTAAAGAAGACTTGTTTGCTTCTTTCAAAACCCAAAGACACTGTTGGCATCTGCTGTATTTTTTGCTAATTGTATGTCCAGGACTCTTTCTTAAATTGAAACTTACATGAATACATTTTGCTTGAAAACACTAAATGTTATGTCCAGTACTCTATCTTTAATTTGATCTCAAATGTCCAGCAGAAACCTTAAGCCCACATCAACTATGAAGACTGCTTTAGGAGACTTAGGAACAGTAATAAAATGAACAGCCTACTGGCTTTGGGAAGGGAAAACTGAATTTGCAGGCTATAAGATGCCCACAAACTCTATCAGGGCTAAAGAAGTGACTACTGGTCAATGGAGATTTCCACTTAAACCTTGTGGGATTTGAACCTGGGTCTCCCATATGGGAGAATCAGTGCTCTAACCACTAGACTACAAGGATGAGTTGAAGCTGGGCCAGCAAAACCTGGTCCTGTGTATTGCTGCCTATGCTCAGACTGTTGGCTGGCTGGTACAGTCAGAGTCAATCCCACAAATACATGAAAACTATCAGATCTAAAGAAGACTTGTTTGCTTCTTTCAAAACCCAAAGACACTGTTGGCATCTGCTGTATTTTTTGCTAATTTTATGTCCAGGACTCTTTCTTAAATGGAAACTTACATGAATACATTTAGCTTGAAAGCATTAATGTTATGTCCAGTACTCTATCTTAAATTTGATCTCAAATGTCCAGCAGAAACCTTAAGCCCACATCAACTATGAAGACTGCTTTAGGAGACTTAGGAACAGTAGTAAAATGAACAACCTACTGGCTTTGGGAAGGGAAAATAGAATTTGCAGGCTCTAAGATGCCCACAAAGTCTATCAGAGCTAAAGAAGTGACTACTGGTCAATGGAGATTTCCACTTAAACCTTGTGGGATTTGAACCTGGGTCTCCCATATGGGAGAATCAGTGCTCTAACCACTAGACTACAAGGATGAGTTGAAGCTGGGCCAGCAAAACCTGGTCCTGTGTATTGCTGCCTATGCTCAGACTGTTGGCTGGCTGGTACAGTCAGAGTCAATCCCACAAATACATGAAAACTATCAGATCTAAAGAAGACTTGTTTGCTTCTTTCAAAACCCAAAGACACTGTTGGCATCTGCTGTATTTTTTGCTAATTGTATGTCCTGGACTCTTTCTTAAATTGAAACTTACATGAATACATTTTGCTTGAAAACACTAAATGTTATGTCCAGTACTCTATCTTAAATTTTATCTCAAACGTCCAGCAGAAACCTTAAGCCCACATCAACTATGAAGACTGCTTTAGGAGACTTAGGAACAGTAGTAAAATGAACAACCTACTGGCTTTGGGAAGGGAAAATAGAATTTGCAGGCTCTAAGATGCCCACAAAGTCTATCAGAGCTAAAGAAGAGACTACTTGTCAATGGAGATTTCCACTTAAACCTTGTGGGATTTGAACCTGGGTCTCCCATATGGGAGAATCAGTGCTCTAACCACTAGACTACAAGGATGAGTTGAAGCTGGGCCAGCAAAACCTGGTCCTGTGTATTGCTGCCTATGCTCAGACTGTTGGCTGGCTGGTACAGTCAGAGTCAATCCCACAAATACATGAAAACTATCAGATCTAAAGAAGACTTGTTTGCTTCTTTCAAAACCCAAAGACACTGTTGGCATCTGCTGTATTTTTTGCTAATTTTATGTCCAGGACTCTTTCTTAAATGGAAACTTACATGAATACATTTAGCTTGAAAGCATTAATGTTATGTCCAGTACTCTATCTTAAATTTGATCTCAAATGTCCAGCAGAAACCTTAAGCCCACATCAACTATGAAGACTGCTTTAGGAGACTTAGGAACAGTAGTAAAATGAACAACCTACTGGCTTTGGGAAGGGAAAATAGAATTTGCAGGCTCTAAGATGCCCACAAAGTCTATCAGAGCTAAAGAAGTGACTACTGGTCAATGGAGATTTCCACTTAAACCTTGTGGGATTTGAACCTGGGTCTCCCATATGGGAGAATCAGTGCTCTAACCACTAGACTACAAGGATGAGTTGAAGCTGGGCCAGCAAAACCTGGTCCTGTGTATTGCTGCCTATGCTCAGACTGTTGGCTGGCTGGTACAGTCAGAGTCAATCCCACAAATACATGAAAACTATCAGATCTAAAGAAGACTTGTTTGCTTCTTTCAAAACCCAAAGACACTGTTGGCATCTGCTGTATTTTTTGCTAATTGTATGTCCTGGACTCTTTCTTAAATTGAAACTTACATGAATACATTTTGCTTGAAAACACTAAATGTTATGTCCAGTACTCTATCTTAAATTTTATCTCAAACGTCCAGCAGAAACCTTAAGCCCACATCAACTATGAAGACTGCTTTAGGAGACTTAGGAACAGTAGTAAAATGAACAACCTACTGGCTTTGGGAAGGGAAAATAGAATTTGCAGGCTCTAAGATGCCCACAAAGTCTATCAGAGCTAAAGAAGAGACTACTTGTCAATGGAGATTTCCACTTAAACCTTGTGGGATTTGAACCTGGGTCTCCCATATGGGAGAATCAGTGCTCTAACCACTAGACTACAAGGATGAGTTGAAGCTGGGCCAGCAAAACCTTGGTCCTGTGTATTGCTGCCTATGCTCAGACTGTTGGCTGGCTTGGTACAGTCAGAGTCAATCCCACAAATACATGAAAACTATCAGATCTAAAGAAGACTTGTTTGCTTCTTTCAAAACCCAAAGACACTGTTGGCATCTGCTGTATTTTTTGCTAATTTTATGTCCAGGACTCTTTCTTAAATGGAAACTTACATGAATACATTTAGCTTGAAAGCATTAATGTTATGTCCAGTACTCTATCTTAAATTTGATCTCAAATGTCCAGCAGAAACCTTAAGCCCACATCAACTATGAAGACTGCTTTAGGAGACTTAGGAACAGTAGTAAAATGAACAACCTACTGGCTTTGGGAAGGGAAAATAGAATTTGCAGGCTCTAAGATGCCCACAAATCTATCAGAGCTAAAGAAGTGACTACTGGTCAATGGAGATTTCCACTTAAACCTTGTGGGATTTGAACCTGGGTCTCCCATATGGGAGAATCAGTGCTCTAACCACTAGACTACAAGGATGAGTTGAAGCTGGGCCAGCAAAACCTGGTCCTGTGTATTGCTGCCTATGCTCAGACTGTTGGCTGGCTGGTACAGTCAGAGTCAATCCCACAAATACATGAAAACTATCAGATCTAAAGAAGACTTGTTTGCTTCTTTCAAAACCCAAAGACACTGTTGGCATCTGCTGTATTTTTTGCTAATTTTATGTCCAGGACTCTTTCTTAAATGGAAACTTACATGAATACATTTAGCTTGAAAGCATTAATGTTATGTCCAGTACTCTATCTTAAATTTGATCTCAAATGTCCAGCAGAAACCTTAAGCCCACATCAACTATGAAGACTGCTTTAGGAGACTTAGGAACAGTAGTAAAATGAACAACCTACTGGCTTTGGGAAGGGAAAATAGAATTTGCAGGCTCTAAGATGCCCACAAAGTCTATCAGAGCTAAAGAAGTGACTACTGGTCAATGGAGATTTCCACTTAAACCTTGTGGGATTTGAACCTGGGTCTCCCATATGGGAGAATCAGTGCTCTAACCACTAGACTACAAGGATGAGTTGAAGCTGGGCCAGCAAAACCTGGTCCTGTGTATTGCTGCCTATGCTCAGACTGTTGGCTGGCTGGTACAGTCAGAGTCAATCCCACAAATACATGAAAACTATCAGATCTAAAGAAGACTTGTTTGCTTCTTTCAAAACCCAAAGACACTGTTGGCATCTGCTGTATTTTTTGCTAATTGTATGTCCTGGACTCTTTCTTAAATTGAAACTTACATGAATACATTTTGCTTGAAAACACTAAATGTTATGTCCAGTACTCTATCTTAAATTTTATCTCAAACGTCCAGCAGAAACCTTAAGCCCACATCAACTATGAAGACTGCTTTAGGAGACTTAGGAACAGTAGTAAAATGAACAACCTACTGGCTTTGGGAAGGGAAAATAGAATTTGCAGGCTCTAAGATGCCCACAAAGTCTATCAGAGCTAAAGAAGAGACTACTTGTCAATGGAGATTTCCACTTAAACCTTGTGGGATTTGAACCTGGGTCTCCCATATGGGAGAATCAGTGCTCTAACCACTAGACTACAAGGATGAGTTGAAGCTGGGCCAGCAAAACCTGGTCCTGTGTATTGCTGCCTATGCTCAGACTGTTGGCTGGCTGGTACAGTCAGAGTCAATCCCACAAATACATGAAAACTATCAGATCTAAAGAAGACTTGTTTGCTTCTTTCAAAACCCAAAGACACTGTTGGCATCTGCTGTATTTTTTGCTAATTGTATGTCCTGGACTCTTTCTTAAATTGAAACTTACATGAATACATTTTGCTTGAAAACACTAAATGTTATGTCCAGTACTCTATCTTAAATTTTATCTCAAACGTCCAGCAGAAACCTTAAGCCCACATCAACTATGAAGACTGCTTTAGGAGACTTAGGAACAGTAGTAAAATGAACAACCTACTGGCTTTGGGAAGGGAAAATAGAATTTGCAGGCTCTAAGATGCCCACAAAGTCTATCAGAGCTAAAGAAGAGACTACTTGTCAATGGAGATTTCCACTTAAACCTTGTGGGATTTGAACCTGGGTCTCCCATATGGGAGAATCAGTGCTCTAACCACTAGACTACAAGGATGAGTTGAATCTGGGCCAGCAAAACCTGGTCCTGTGTATTGCTGCCTATGCTCAGACTGTTGGCTGGCTGGTACAGTCAGAGTCAATCCCACAAATACATGAAAACTATCAGATCTAAAGAAGACTTGTTTGCTTCTTTCAAATCCCAAAGACACTGTTGGCATCTGCTGTATTTTTTGCTAATTTTATGTCCAGGACTCTTTCTTAAATGGAAACTTACATGAATACATTTAGCTTGAAAGCATTAATGTTATGTCCAGTACTCTATCTTTAATTTGATCTCAAATGTCCAGCAGAAACCTTAAGCCCACATCAACTATGAAGACTGCTTTAGGAGACTTAGGAACAGTAATAAAATGAACAGCCTATTGGCTTTGGGAAGGGAAAATAGAATTTGCAGGCTATAAGATGCCCACAAACTCTATCAGAGCTAAAGAAGTGACTACTGGTCAATGGAGATTTCCACTTAAACCTTGTGGGATTTGAACCTGGGTCTCCCATATGGGAGAATCAGTGCTCTAACCACTAGACTACAAGGATGAGTTGAAGCTGGGCCAGCAAAACCTGGTCCTGTGTATTGCTGCCTATGCTCAGACTGTTGGCTGGCTGGTACAGTCAGAGTCAATCCCACAAATACATGAAAACTATCAGATCTAAAGAAGACTTGTTTGCTTCTTTCAAAACCCAAAGACACTGTTGGCATCTGCTGTATTTTTTGCTAATTTTATGTCCAGGACTCTTTCTTAAATGGAAACTTACATGAATACATTTAGCTTGAAAGCATTAATGTTATGTCCAGTACTCTATCTTAAATTTGATCTCAAATGTCCAGCAGAAACCTTAAGCCCACATCAACTATGAAGACTGCTTTAGGAGACTTAGGAACAGTAGTAAAATGAACAACCTACTGGCTTTGGGAAGGGAAAATAGAATTTGCAGGCTCTAAGATGCCCACAAAGTCTATCAGAGCTAAAGAAGTGACTACTGGTCAATGGAGATTTCCACTTAAACCTTGTGGGATTTGAACCTGGGTCTCCCATATGGGAGAATCAGTGCTCTAACCACTAGACTACAAGGATGAGTTGAAGCTGGGCCAGCAAAACCTGGTCCTGTGTATTGCTGCCTATGCTCAGACTGTTGGCTGGCTGGTACAGTCAGAGTCAATCCCACAAATACATGAAACTATCAGATCTAAAGAAGATTTGTTTGTTTCTTTCAAAACCCAAAAACACTGTTGGCATCTGATGTATTTTTTGTTAATTGTATGTCCAGGACATTTTCTTCAATTGAAACGTACATGAACATTTAACTTGAAAGCACTAAATGTTATGTCCAGTACTCTATGTTAAATTTTATCTCAAACGTCCAGCAGAAACCTTAAGCCCACATCAACTATGAAGACTGCTTTAGGAGACTTAGGAACAGTAGTAAAATGAACAACCTACTGGCTTTGGGAAGCGCAAATAGAATTTGCAGGCTATAAGATGCCCACAAACTCTATCAGAGCTAAAGAAGTGACTACTGGTCAATGGAGATTTCCACTTAAACCTTGTGGGATTTGAACCTGGGTCTCCCATATGGGAGAATCAGTGCTCTAACCACTAGACTACAAGGATGAGTTGAAGCTGGGCCAGCAAAACCTGGTCCTGTGTATTGCTGCCTATGCTCAGACTGTTGGCTGGCTGGTACAGTCAGAGTCAATCCCACAAATACATGAAACTATCAGATCTAAAGAAGATTTGTTTGTTTCTTTCAAAACCCAAAAACACTGTTGGCATCTGATGTATTTTTTGTTACTTGTATGTCCAGGACATTTTCTTCAATTGAAACGTACATGAACATTTAACTTGAAAGCACTAAATGTTATGTCCAGTACTCTATCTTAAATTTTATCTCAAACGTCCAGCAGAAACCTTAAGCCCACATCAACTATGAAGACTGCTTTAGGAGACTTAGGAACAGTAGTAAAATGAACAACCTACTGGCTTTGGGAAGCGAAAATAGAATTTGCAGGCTATAAGATGCCCACAAACTCTATCAGAGCTAAAGAAGTGACTAATGGTCAATGGAAATTCCACTTAAACCTTGTGGGATTTGAACCTGGGTCTCCCATATGGGAGAATCAGTGCTCTAACCACTAGACTACAAGGATGAGTTGAAGCTGGGCCAGCAAAACCTGGTCCTGTGTATTGTTGCCTATGCTCAGACCTTTAGGAGACGTAGGAACAGTAATAAAATGAACAGCCTATTGGCGTTGGGAAGGGAAAATAGAATTTGCAGGCTATAAGATGCCCACAAACTCTATCAGAGCTAAATAAGTGACTACTGGTGAATGGAGATTTCCACTTAAACCTTGTGGGATTTGAACCTGGGTTTCCCATATGGGAGAATCAGTGCTCTAACCACTAGACTACAAGGATGAGTTGAAGCTGGGCCAGCAAAACCTGGTCCTGTGTATTGCTGCCTATGCTCAGACTGTTGGCTGGCTGGTACAGTCAGAGTCAATCCCACAAATACATGAAAACTATCAGATCTAAAGATTTGTTTGCTTCTTTCAAATCCCAAAGACACTGTTGGCATCTGCTGTATTTTTTGCTAATTTTATGTCCAGGACTCTTTCTTAAATGGAAACTTACATGAATACATTTAGCTTGAAAGCATTAATGTTATGTCCAGTACTCTATCTTTAATTTGATCTCAAATGACCAGCAGAAACCTTAAGCCCACATCAACTATGAAGACTGCTTTAGGATACTTAGGAACAGTAATAAAATGAACAGCCTATTGGCTTTGGGAAGGGAAAATAGAATTTGCAGGCTATAAGATGCCCACAAACTCTATCAGAGCTAAAGAAGTGACTACTGGTCAATGGAGATTTCCACTTAAACCTTGTGGGATTTGAACCTGGGTCTCCCATATGGGAGAATCAGTGCTCTAACCACTAGACTACAAGGATGAGTTGAAGCTGGGCCAGCAAAACCTGGTCCTGTGTATTGCTGCCTATGCTCAGACTGTTGGCTGGCTGGTACAGTCAGAGTCAATCCCACAAATACATGAAAACTATCAGATCTAAAGATTTGTTTGCTTCTTTCAAAACCCAAAGACACTGTTGGCATCTGCTGTATTTTTTGCTAATTGTATGTCCAGGACTCTTTCTTAAATGGAAACTTACATGAATACATTTAGCTTGAAAGCATTAATGTTATGTCCAGTACTCTATCTTTAATTTGATCTCAAATGTCCAGCAGAAACCTTAAGCCCACATCAACTATGAAGACTGCTTTAGGAGACTTAGGAACAGTAATAAAATGAACAGCCTATTGGCTTTGGGAAGGGAAAATAGAATTTGCAGGCTATAAGATGCCCACAAACTCTATCAGAGCTAAAGAAGTGACTACTGGTCAATGGAGATTTCCACTTAAACCTTGTGGGATTTGAACCTGGGTCTCCCATATGGGAGAATCAGTGCTCTAACCACTAGACTACAAGGATGAGTTGAAGCTGGGCCAGCAAAACCTGGTCCTGTGTATTGCTGCCTATGCTCAGACTGTTGGCTGGCTGGTACAGTCAGAGTCAATCCCACAAATACATGAAAACTATCAGATCTAAAGAAGACTTGTTTGCTTCTTTCAAAACCCAAAGACACTGTTGGCATCTGCTGTATTTTTTGCTAATTGTATGTCCAGGACTCTTTCTTAAATTGAAACTTACATGAATACATTTTGCTTGAAAACACTAAATGTTATGTCCAGTACTCTATCTTTAATTTGATCTCAAATGTCCAGCAGAAACCTTAAGCCCACATCAACTATGAAGACTGCTTTAGGAGACTTAGGAACAGTAATAAAATGAACAGCCTACTGGCTTTGGGAAGGGAAAACTGAATTTGCAGGCTATAAGATGCCCACAAACTCTATCAGGGCTAAAGAAGTGACTACTGGTCAATGGAGATTTCCACTTAAACCTTGTGGGATTTGAACCTGGGTCTCCCATATGGGAGAATCAGTGCTCTAACCACTAGACTACAAGGATGAGTTGAAGCTGGGCCAGCAAAACCTTGTCTTGTGTTTTGCTGCCTATGCTCAGACTGTTGGCTGGCTTGTACAGTCAGAGTCAATCCCACAAATACATGAAAACTATCAGATCTAAAGAAGACTTGTTTGCTTCTTTCAAAACCCAAAGACACTGTTGGCATCTGCTGTATTTTTTGCTAATTTTATGTCCAGGACTCTTTCTTAAATGGAAACTTACATGAATACATTTAGCTTGAAAGCATTAATGTTATGTCCAGTACTCTATCTTAAATTTGATCTCAAATGTCCAGCAGAAACCTTAAGCCCACATCAACTATGAAGACTGCTTTAGGAGACTTAGGAACAGTAGTAAAATGAACAACCTACTGGCTTTGGGAAGGGAAAATAGAATTTGCAGGCTCTAAGATGCCCACAAAGTCTATCAGAGCTAAAGAAGTGACTACTGGTCAATGGAGATTTCCACTTAAACCTTGTGGGATTTGAACCTGGGTCTCCCATATGGGAGAATCAGTGCTCTAACCACTAGACTACAAGGATGAGTTGAAGCTGGGCCAGCAAAACCTGGTCCTGTGTATTGCTGCCTATGCTCAGACTGTTGGCTGGCTGGTACAGTCAGAGTCAATCCCACAAATACATGAAAACTATCAGATCTAAAGAAGACTTGTTTGCTTCTTTCAAAACCCAAAGACACTGTTGGCATCTGCTGTATTTTTTGCTAATTGTATGTCCTGGACTCTTTCTTAAATTGAAACTTACATGAATACATTTTGCTTGAAAACACTAAATGTTATGTCCAGTACTCTATCTTAAATTTTATCTCAAACGTCCAGCAGAAACCTTAAGCCCACATCAACTATGAAGACTGCTTTAGGAGACTTAGGAACAGTAGTAAAATGAACAACCTACTGGCTTTGGGAAGGGAAAATAGAATTTGCAGGCTCTAAGATGCCCACAAAGTCTATCAGAGCTAAAGAAGAGACTACTTGTCAATGGAGATTTCCACTTAAACCTTGTGGGATTTGAACCTGGGTCTCCCATATGGGAGAATCAGTGCTCTAACCACTAGACTACAAGGATGAGTTGAAGCTGGGCCAGCAAAACCTGGTCCTGTGTATTGCTGCCTATGCTCAGACTGTTGGCTGGCTGGTACAGTCAGAGTCAATCCCACAAATACATGAAAACTATCAGATCTAAAGAAGACTTGTTTGCTTCTTTCAAAACCCAAAGACACTGTTGGCATCTGCTGTATTTTTTGCTAATTTTATGTCCAGGACTCTTTCTTAAATGGAAACTTACATGAATACATTTAGCTTGAAAGCATTAATGTTATGTCCAGTACTCTATCTTAAATTTGATCTCAAATGTCCAGCAGAAACCTTAAGCCCACATCAACTATGAAGACTGCTTTAGGAGACTTAGGAACAGTAGTAAAATGAACAACCTACTGGCTTTGGGAAGGGAAAATAGAATTTGCAGGCTCTAAGATGCCCACAAAGTCTATCAGAGCTAAAGAAGTGACTACTGGTCAATGGAGATTTCCACTTAAACCTTGTGGGATTTGAACCTGGGTCTCCCATATGGGAGAATCAGTGCTCTAACCACTAGACTACAAGGATGAGTTGAAGCTGGGCCAGCAAAACCTGGTCCTGTGTATTGCTGCCTATGCTCAGACTGTTGGCTGGCTGGTACAGTCAGAGTCAATCCCACAAATACATGAAAACTATCAGATCTAAAGAAGACTTGTTTGCTTCTTTCAAAACCCAAAGACACTGTTGGCATCTGCTGTATTTTTTGCTAATTGTATGTCCTGGACTCTTTCTTAAATTGAAACTTACATGAATACATTTTGCTTGAAAACACTAAATGTTATGTCCAGTACTCTATCTTAAATTTTATCTCAAACGTCCAGCAGAAACCTTAAGCCCACATCAACTATGAAGACTGCTTTAGGAGACTTAGGAACAGTAGTAAAATGAACAACCTACTGGCTTTGGGAAGGGAAAATAGAATTTGCAGGCTCTAAGATGCCCACAAAGTCTATCAGAGCTAAAGAAGAGACTACTTGTCAATGGAGATTTCCACTTAAACCTTGTGGGATTTGAACCTGGGTCTCCCATATGGGAGAATCAGTGCTCTAACCACTAGACTACAAGGATGAGTTGAATCTGGGCCAGCAAAACCTGGTCCTGTGTATTGCTGCCTATGCTCAGACTGTTGGCTGGCTGGTACAGTCAGAGTCAATCCCACAAATACATGAAACTATCAGATCTAAAGAAGATTTATTTGTTTCTTTCAAAACCCAAAAACACTGTTGGCATCTGATGTATTTTTTGTTAATTGTATGTCCAGGACATTTTCTTCAATTGAAACGTACATGAACATTTAACTTGAAAGCACTAAATGTTATGTCCAGTACTCTATGTTAAATTTTATCTCAAACGTCCAGCAGAAACCTTAAGCCCACATCAACTATGAAGACTGCTTTAGGAGACTTAGGAACAGTAGTAAAATGAACAACCTACTGGCTTTGGGAAGCGCAAATAGAATTTGCATGCTATAAGATGCCCACAAACTCTATCAGAGCTAAAGAAATGACTACTGGTCAATTGAGATTTCCACTTAAACCTTGTGGGATTTGAACCTGGGTCTCCCATATGGGAGAATCAGTGCTCTAACCACTAGACTACAAGGATGAGTTGAAGCTGGGCCAGCAAAACCTGGTCCTGTGTATTGCTGCCTATGCTCAGACTGTTGGCTGGCTGCTTTAGGAGACTTAGGAACAGTAATAAAATGAACAGCCTATTGGCTTTGGGAAGGGAAAATAGAATTTGCAGGCTATAAGATGCCCACAAACTCTATCAGAGCTAAAGAAGTGACTACTGGTCAATGGAGATTTCCACTTAAACCTTGTGGGATTTGAACCTGGGTCTCCCATATGGGAGAATCAGTGCTCTAACCACTAGACTACAAGGATGAGTTGAAGCTGGGCCAGCAAAACCTGGTCCTGTGTATTGCTGCCTATGCTCAGACTGTTGGCTGGCTGGTACAGTCAGAGTCAATCCCACAAATACATGAAAACTATCAGATCTAAAGATTTGTTTGCTTCTTTCAAAACCCAAAGACACTGTTGGCATCTGCTGTATTTTTTGCTAATTTTATGTCCAGGACTCTTTCTTAAATGGAAACTTACATGAATACATTTAGCTTGAAAGCTTTAATGTTATGTCCAGTACTCTATCTTAAATTTGATCTCAAATGTCCAGCAGAAACCTTAAGCCCACATCAACTATGAAGACTGCTTTAGGAGACTTAGGAACAGTAGTAAAATGAACAATCTACTGGCTTTGGGAAGGGAAAATAGAATTTGCAGGCTCTAAGATGCCCACAAAGTCTATCAGAGCTAAAGAAGTGACTACTGGTCAATGGAGATTTCCACTTAAACCTTGTGGGATTTGAACCTGGGTCTCCCATATGGGAGAATCAGTGCTCTAACCACTAGACTACAAGGATGAGTTGAAGCTGGGCCAGCAAAACCTGGTCCTGTGTATTGCTGCCTATGCTCAGACTGTTGGCTGGCTGGTACAGTCAGAGTCAATCCCACAAATACATGAAAACTATCAGATCTAAAGAAGACTTGTTTGCTTCTTTCAAAACCCAAAGACACTGTTGGCATCTGCTGTATTTTTTGCTAATTGTATGTCCTGGACTCTTTCTTAAATTGAAACTTACATGAATACATTTTGCTTGAAAACACTAAATGTTATGTCCAGTACTCTATCTTAAATTTTATCTCAAACGTCCAGCAGAAACCTTAAGCCCACATCAACTATGAAGACTGCTTTAGGAGACTTAGGAACAGTAGTAAAATGAACAACCTACTGGCTTTGGGAAGGGAAAATAGAATTTGCAGGCTCTAAGATGCCCACAAAGTCTATCAGAGCTAAAGAAGAGACTACTTGTCAATGGAGATTTCCACTTAAACCTTGTGGGATTTGAACCTGGGTCTCCCATATGGGAGAATCAGTGCTCTAACCACTAGACTACAAGGATGAGTTGAAGCTGGGCCAGCAAAACCTGGTCCTGTGTATTGCTGCCTATGCTCAGACTGTTGGCTGGCTGGTACAGTCAGAGTCAATCCCACAAATACATGAAAACTATCAGATCTAAAGAAGACTTGTTTGCTTCTTTCAAAACCCAAAGACACTGTTGGCATCTGCTGTATTTTTTGCTAATTGTATGTCCTGGACTCTTTCTTAAATTGAAACTTACATGAATACATTTTGCTTGAAAACACTAAATGTTATGTCCAGTACTCTATCTTAAATTTTATCTCAAACGTCCAGCAGAAACCTTAAGCCCACATCAACTATGAAGACTGCTTTAGGAGACTTAGGAACAGTAGTAAAATGAACAACCTACTGGCTTTGGGAAGGGAAAATAGAATTTGCAGGCTCTAAGATGCCCACAAAGTCTATCAGAGCTAAAGAAGAGACTACTTGTCAATGGAGATTTCCACTTAAACCTTGTGGGATTTGAACCTGGGTCTCCCATATGGGAGAATCAGTGCTCTAACCACTAGACTACAAGGATGAGTTGAATCTGGGCCAGCAAAACCTGGTCCTGTGTATTGCTGCCTATGCTCAGACTGTTGGCTGGCTGGTACAGTCAGAGTCAATCCCACAAATACATGAAAACTATCAGATCTAAAGAAGATTTGTTTGCTTCTTTCAAATCCCAAAGACACTGTTGGCATCTGCTGTATTTTTTGCTAATTTTATGTCCAGGACTCTTTCTTAAATGGAAACTTACATGAATACATTTAGCTTGAAAGCATTAATGTTATGTCCAGTACTCTATCTTTAATTTGATCTCAAATGTCCAGCAGAAACCTTAAGCCCACATCAACTATGAAGACTGCTTTAGGATACTTAGGAACAGTAATAAAATGAACAGCCTATTGGCTTTGGGAAGGGAAAATAGAATTTGCAGGCTATAAGATGCCCACAAACTCTATCAGAGCTAAAGAAGTGACTACTGGTCAATGGAGATTTCCACTTAAACCTTGTGGGATTTGAACCTGGGTCTCCCATATGGGAGAATCAGTGCTCTAACCACTAGACTACAAGGATGAGTTGAAGCTGGGCCAGCAAAACCTGGTCCTGTGTATTGATGCCTATGCTCAGACTGTTGGCTGGCTGGTACAGTCAGAGTCAATCCCACAAATACATGAAAACTATCAGATCTAAAGAAGACTTGTTTGCTTCTTTCAAAACCCAAAGACACTGTTGGCATCTGCTGTATTTTTTGCTAATTTTATGTCCAGGACTCTTTCTTAAATGGAAACTTACATGAATACATTTAGCTTGAAAGCATTAATGTTATGTCCAGTACTCTATCTTAAATTTGATCTCAAATGTCCAGCAGAAACCTTAAGCCCACATCAACTATGAAGACTGCTTTAGGAGACTTAGGAACAGTAGTAAAATGAACAACCTACTGGCTTTGGGAAGGGAAAATAGAATTTGCAGGCTCTAAGATGCCCACAAAGTCTATCAGAGCTAAAGAAGTGACTACTGGTCAATGGAGATTTCCACTTAAACCTTGTGGGATTTGAACCTGGGTCTCCCATATGGGAGAATCAGTGCTCTAACCACTAGACTACAAGGATGAGTTGAAGCTGGGCCAGCAAAACCTGGTCCTGTGTATTGCTGCCTATGCTCAGACTGTTGGCTGGCTGGTACAGTCAGAGTCAATCCCACAAATACATGAAACTATCAGATCTAAAGAAGATTTGTTTGTTTCTTTCAAAACCCAAAAACACTGTTGGCATCTGATGTATTTTTTGTTAATTGTATGTCCAGGACATTTTCTTCAATTGAAACGTACATGAACATTTAACTTGAAAGCACTAAATGTTATGTCCAGTACTCTATGTTAAATTTTATCTCAAACGTCCTGCAGAAACCTTAAGCCCACATCAACTATGAAGACTGCTTTAGGAGACTTAGGAACAGTAGTAAAATGAACAACCTACTGGCTTTGGGAAGCGCAAATAGAATTTGCAGGCTATAAGATGCCCACAAACTCTATCAGAGCTAAAGAAATGACTACTGGTCAATGGAGATTTCCACTTAAACCTTGTGGGATTTGAACCTGGGTCTCCCATATGGGAGAATCAGTGCTCTAACCACTAGACTACAAGGATGAGTTGAAGCTGGGCCAGCAAAACCTGGTCCTGTGTATTGCTGCCTATGCTCAGACTGTTGGCTGGCTGCTTTAGGAGACTTAGGAACAGTAATAAAATGAACAGCCTATTGGCTTTGGGAAGGGAAAATAGAATTTGCAGGCTATAAGATGCCCACAAACTCTATCAGAGCTAAAGAAGTGACTACTGGTCAATGGAGATTTCCACTTAAACCTTGTGGGATTTGAACCTGGGTCTCCCATATGGGAGAATCAGTGCTCTAACCACTAGACTACAAGGATGAGTTGAAGCTGGGCCAGCAAAACCTGGTCCTGTGTATTGCTGCCTATGCTCAGACTGTTGGCTGGCTGGTACAGTCAGAGTCAATCCCACAAATACATGAAAACTATCAGATCTAAAGATTTGTTTGCTTCTTTCAAATCCCAAAGACACTGTTGGCATCTGCTGTATTTTTTGCTAATTTTATGTCCAGGACTCTTTCTTAAATGGAAACTTACATGAATACATTTAGCTTGAAAGCATTAATGTTATGTCCAGTACTCTATCTTTAATTTGATCTCAAATGACCAGCAGAAACCTTAAGCCCACATCAACTATGAAGACTGCTTTAGGATACTTAGGAACAGTAATAAAATGAACAGCCTATTGGCTTTGGGAAGGGAAAATAGAATTTGCAGGCTATAAGATGCCCACAAACTCTATCAGAGCTAAAGAAGTGACTACTGGTCAATGGAGATTTCCACTTAAACCTTGTGGGATTTGAACCTGGGTCTCCCATATGGGAGAATCAGTGCTCTAACCACTAGACTACAAGGATGAGTTGAAGCTGGGCCAGCAAAACCTGGTCCTGTGTATTGCTGCCTATGCTCAGACTGTTGGCTGGCTGGTACAGTCAGAGTCAATCCCACAAATACATGAAAACTATCAGATCTAAAGATTTGTTTGCTTCTTTCAAAACCCAAAGACACTGTTGGCAACTGCTGTATTTTTTGCTAATTGTATGTCCAGGACTCTTTCTTAAATGGAAACTTAAATGAATACATTTAGCTTGAAAGCACTAAATGTTATGTCCAGTACTCTATCTTAAATTTGATCTCAAATGTCCAGCAGAAACCTTAAGCCCACATCAACTATGAAGACTGCTTTAGGAGACTTAGGAACAGTAATAAAATGAACAGCCTATTGGCTTTGGGAAGGGAAAACTGAATTTGCAGGCTATAAGATGCCCACAAACTCTATCAGAGCTAAAGAAGTGACTACTGGTCAATGGAGATTTCCACTTAAACCTTGTGGGATTTGAACCTGGGTCTCCCATATGGGAGAATCAGTGCTCTAACCACTAGACTACAAGGATGAGTTGAAGCTGGGCCAGCAAAACCTGGTCCTGTGTATTGCTGCCTATGCTCAGACTGTTGGCTGGCTGGTACAGTCAGAGTCAATCCCACAAATACATGAAAACTATCAGATCTAAAGATTTGTTTGCTTCTTTCAAATCCCAAAGACACTGTTGGCATCTGCTGTATTTTTTGCTAATTTTATGTCCAGGACTCTTTCTTAAATGGAAACTTACATGAATACATTTAGCTTGAAAGCATTAATGTTATGTCCAGTACTCTATCTTTAATTTGATCTCAAATGTCCAGCAGAAACCTTAAGCCCACATCAACTATGAAGACTGCTTTAGGATACTTAGGAACAGTAATAAAATGAACAGCCTATTGGCTTTGGGAAGGGAAAATAGAATTTGCAGGCTATAAGATGCCCACAAACTCTATCAGAGCTAAAGAAGTGACTACTGGTCAACGGAGATTTCCACTTAAACCTTGTGGGATTTGAACCTGGGTCTCCCATATGGGAGAATCAGTGCTCTAACCACTAGACTACAAGGATGAGTTGAAGCTGGGCCAGCAAAACCTGGTCCTGTGTATTGATGCCTATGCTCAGACTGTTGGCTGGCTGGTACAGTCAGAGTCAATCCCACAAATACATGAAAACTATCAGATCTAAAGATTTGTTTGCTTCTTTCAAAACCCAAAGACACTGTTGGCAACTGCTATATTTTTTGCTAATTGTATGTCCAGGACTCTTTCTTAAATGGAAACTTAAATGAATACATTTAGCTTGAAAGCACTAAATGTTATGTCCAGTACTCTATCTTAAATTTGATCTCAAATGTCCAGCAGAAACCTTAAGCCCACATCAACTATGAAGACTGCTTTAGGAGACTTAGGAACAGTAATAAAATGAACAGCCTATTGGCTTTGGGAAGGGAAAATAGAATTTGCAGGCTATAAGATGCCCACAAACTCTATCAGAGCTAAAGAAGTGACTACTGGTCATTGGAGATTTCCACTTAAACCTTGTGGGATTTGAACCTGGGTCTCCCATATGGGAGAATCAGTGCTTTAACCACTAGACTACAAGGATGAGTTGAAGCTGGGCCAGCAAAACCTGGTCCTGTGTATTGCTGCCTATGCTCAGACTGTTGGCTGGCTGGTACAGTCAGAGTCAATCCCACAAATACATGAAAACTATCAGATCTAAAGAAGACTTGTTTGCTTCTTTCAAAACCCAAAGACACTGTTGGCATCTGCTGTATTTTTTGCTAATTTTATGTCCAGGACTCTTTCTTAAATTGAAACTTACATGAATACATTTAGCTTGAAAAGCACTAAATGTTATGTCCAGTACTCTATCTTAAATTTTATCTCAAACGTCCAGCAGAAACCTTAAGCCCACATCAACTATGAAGACTGCTTTAGGAGACTTAGGAACAGTAATAAAATGAACAGCCTATTGGCTTTGGGAAGGGAAAATAGAATTTGCAGGCTATAAGATGCCCACAAACTCTATCAGAGCTAAAGAAGTGACTACTGGTCAATTGGAGATTTCCACTTAAACCTTGTGGGATTTGAACCTGGGTCTCCCATATGGGAGAATCAGTGCTCTAACCACTAGACTACAAGGATGAGTTGAAGCTGGGCCAGCAAAACCTGGTCCTGTGTATTGCTGCCTATGCTCAGACTGTTGGCTGGCTGGTACAGTCAGAGTCAATCCCACAAATACATGAAAACTATCAGATCTAAAGAAGACTTGTTTGCTTCTTTCAAAACCCAAAGACACTGTTGGCATCTGCTGTATTTTTTGCTAATTGTATGTCCTGGACTCTTTCTTAAATTGAAACTTACATGAATACATTTTGCTTGAAAACACTAAATGTTATGTCCAGTACTCTATCTTAAATTTTATCTCAAACGTCCAGCAGAAACCTTAAGCCCACATCAACTATGAAGACTGCTTTAGGAGACTTAGGAACAGTAGTAAAATGAACAGCCTATTGGCTTTGGGAAGGGAAAATAGAATTTGCAGGCTATAAGATGCCCACAAACTCTATCAGAGCTAAAAAAGTGACTACTGGTCATTGGAGATTTCCACTTAAACCTTGTGGGATTTGAACCTGGGTCTCCCATATGGGAGAATCAGTGCTTTAACCACTAGACTACAAGGATGAGTTGAAGCTGGGCCAGCAAAACCTGGTCCTGTGTATTGCTGCCTATGCTCAGACTGTTGGCTGGCTGGTACAGTCAGAGTCAATCCCACAAATACATGAAAACTATCAGATCTAAAGAAGACTTGTTTGCTTCTTTCAAAACCCAAAGACACTGTTGGCATCTGCTGTATTTTTTGCTAATTGTATGTCCAGGACTCTTTCTTAAATTGAAACGTACATGAACATTTAACTTGAAAGCACTAAATGTTATGTCCAGTACTCTATCTTAAATTTTATCTCAAACGTCCAGCAGAAACCTTAAGCCCACATCAACTATGAAGACTGCTTTAGGAGACTTAGGAACAGTAGTAAAATGAACAACCTACTGGCTTTGGGAAGCGAAAATAGAATTTGCAGGCTATAAGATGCCCACAAACTCTATCAGAGCTAAAGAAGTGACTACTGGTCAATGGAGATTTCCACTTAAACCTTGTGGGATTTGAACCTGGGTCTCCCATATGGGAGAATCAGTGCTCTAACCACTAGACTACAAGGATGAGTTGAAGCTGGGCCAGCAAAACCTGGTCCTGTGTATTGCTGCCTATGCTCAGACTGTTGGCTGGCTGGTACAGTCAGAGTCAATCCCACAAATACATGAAAACTATCAGATCTAAAGATTTGTTTGCTTCTTTCAAAACCCAAAGACACTGTTGGCAACTGCTGTATTTTTTGCTAATTGTATGTCCAGGACTCTTTCTTAAATGGAAACTTAAATGAATACATTTAGCTTGAAAGCACTAAATGTTATGTCCAGTACTCTATCTTAAATTTGATCTCAAATGTCCAGCAGAAACCTTAAGCCCACATCAACTATGAAGACTGCTTTAGGATACTTAGGAACAGTAATAAAATGAACAGCCTATTGGCTTTGGGAAGGGAAAACTGAATTTGAAGGCTATAAGATGCCCTAAACTCTATCAGAGCTAAAGAAGTGACTACTGGTCAACGGAGATTTCCACTTAAACCTTGTGGGATTTGAACCTGGGTCTCCCATATGGGAGAATCAGTGCTCTAACCACTAGACTACAAGGATGAGTTAAAGCTGGGCCAGCAAAACCTGGTCCTGTGTATTGCTGCCTATGCTCAGACTGTTGGCTGGCTGGTACAGTCAGAGTCAATCCCACAAATACATGAAAACTATCAGATCTAAAGATTTGTTTGCTTCTTTCAAAACCCAAAGACACTGTTGGCAACTGCTATATTTTTTGCTAATTGTATGTCCAGGACTCTTTCTTAAATGGAAACTTAAATGAATACATTTAGCTTGAAAGCACTAAATGTTATGTCCAGTACTCTATCTTAAATTTGATCTCAAATGTCCAGCAGAAACCTTAAGCCCACATCAACTATGAAGACTGCTTTAGGAGACTTAGGAACAGTAATAAAATGAACAGCCTATTGGCTTTGGGAAGGGAAAACTGAATTTGCAGGCTATAAGATGCCCACAAACTCTATCAGAGCTAAAGAAGTGACTACTGGTCAATGGAGATTTCCACTTAAACCTTGTGGGATTTGAACCTGGGTCTCCCATATGGGAGAATCAGTGCTCTAACCACTAGACTACAAGGATGAGTTGAAGCTGGGCCAGCAAAACCTGGTCCTGTGTATTGCTGCCTATGCTCAGACTGTTGGCTGGCTGGTACAGTCAGAGTCAATCCCACAAATACATGAAAACTATCAGATCTAAAGAAGACTTGTTTGCTTCTTTCAAAACCCAAAGACACTGTTGGCATCTGCTGTATTTTTTGCTAATTGTATGTCCTGGACTCTTTCTTAAATTGAAACTTACATGAATACATTTAGCTTGAAAACACTAAATGTTATGTCCAGTACTCTATCTTAAATTTGATCTCAAATGTCCAGCAGAAACCTTAAGCCCACATCAACTATGAAGACTGCTTTAGGAGACTTAGGAACAGTAGTAAAATGAACAACCTACTGGCTTTGGGAAGGGAAAATAGAATTTGCAGGCTCTAAGATGCCCACAAAGTCTATCAGAGCTAAAGAAGAGACTACTTGTCAATGGAGATTTCCACTTAAACCTTGTGGGATTTGAACCTGGGTCTCCCATATGGGAGAATCAGTGCTCTAACCACTAGACTACAAGGATGAGTTGAATCTCGGCCAGCAAAACCTGGTCCTGTGTATTGCTGCCTATGCTCAGACTGTTGGCTGGCTGGTACAGTCAGAGTCAATCCCACAAATACATGAAACTATCAGATCTAAAGAAGATTTGTTTGTTTCTTTCAAAACCCAAAAACACTGTTGGCATCTGATGTATTTTTTGTTAATTGTATGTCCAGGACATTTTCTTCAATTGAAACGTACATGAACATTTAATTTGAAAGCACTAAATGTTATGTCCAGTACTCTATCTTAAATTTTATCTCAAACGTCCAGCAGAAACCTTAAGCCCACATCAACTATGAAGACCGCTTTAGGAGACTTAGGAACAGTAGTAAAATGAACAACCTACTGGCTTTGGGAAGCGAAAATAGAATTTGCAGGCTATAAGATGCCCACAAACTCTATCAGAGCTAAAGAAGTGACTACTGGTCAATGGAGATTTCCACTTAAACCTTGTGGGATTTGAACCTGGGTCTCCCATATGGGAGAATCAGTGCTCTAACCACTAGACTACAAGGATGAGTTGAAGCTGGGCCAGCAAAACCTGGTCCTGTGTATTGCTGCCTATGCTCAGACTGTTGGCTGGCTGGTACAGTCAGAGTCAATCCCACAAATACATGAAAACTATCAGATCTAAAGATTTGTTTGCTTCTTTCAAATCCCAAAGACACTGTTGGCATCTGCTGTATTTTTTGCTAATTTTATGTCCAGGACTCTTTCTTAAATGGAAACTTACATGAGTACATTTAGCTTGAAAGCATTAATGTTATGTCCAGTACTCTATCTTAAATTTGATCTCAAATGTCCAGCAGAAACCTTAAGCCCACATCAACTATGAAGACTGCTTTAGGAGACTTAGGAACAGTAGTAAAATGAACAACCTACTGGCTTTGGGAAGGGAAAATAGAATTTGCAGGCTCTAAGATGCCCACAAACTCTATCAGAGCTAAAGAAGTGACTACTGGTCAATGGAGATTTCCACTTAAACCTTGTGGGATTTGAACCTGGGTCTCCCATATGGGAGAATCAGTGCTCTAACCACTAGACTACAAGGATGAGTTGAAGCTGGGCCAGCAAAACCTGGTCCTGTGTATTGCTGCCTATGCTCAGACTGTTGGCTGGCTGGTACAGTCAGAGTCAATCCCACAAATACATGAAAACTATCAGATCTAAAGATTTGTTTGCTTCTTTCAAATCCCAAAGACACTGTTGGCATCTGCTGTATTTTTTGCTAATTTTATGTCCAGGACTCTTTCTTAAATGGAAACTTACATGAATACATTTAGCTTGAAAGCACTAAATGTTATGTCCAGTACTCTATCTTAAATTTGATCTCAAATGTCCAGCAGAAACCTTAAGCCCACATCAACTATGAAGACTGCTTTAGGAGACTTAGGAACAGTAATAAAATGAACAGCCTATTGGCTTTGGGAAGGGAAAACTGAATTTGCAGGCTATACAGGGAACTACACTAACCTTTTCCACTGGTGGCACTTGCGCTACCAACTTTTTCAGTTACTGGCGCAAAATATGATTTGGTCGCACATATTTTTTTCAAGTTATATTAAGGCGCTCTGGATAATAATGAACAATAATGAAACTGTATTGCATACAGATATGCTTTTTATTTTACTTGCCATCTTTTGCACATGCCTTCTTGTTTTCTTAAACGTTGCAGTGTTTCCCAAAGATCTGAAATTTACTTGGTGGTGGTAGCCGGTAAAAAAGGCAATTATTACCCACTGACAAATAATGGTCTACTATACATGTGACGTAGAACTAATAATGTGTGACACAACACAATACTTTGATTTATTGAAAATTAATATTAATTTCACATTATATTTCATCAATCTAACCACCCCAAACTTTCTTTGCCATTAACAAAGCTGACACTGTTTGTCAAAGCACCACGAAAACACTTACTGTTTTTGCACTGATATATGAAGCAATTAGACCCCTTTTATCAAACTCAATATAATACAATACTATGTATAGTATATTAATAGACAGTGCAGGTCTATAGATTATAAATGTGACTGATGTTATGACTGATGTTATAATGGTAATAATTTCTATTAGATAGAGCAGAAGCAGTAAAAGTGCCTATCTTTCTATTTCTCTCTTGCCGATTTTAAAAGCTTAATCCACTCATTATTTCAAATGTAAAAGTCTACTTGCTGTCCCGATGACAGACTTTACATTGCTTTGCTCGTTCAGTGCAATTGGCTTGACATTAGCATTGCTGTTTGCTACAATCTCTGTCTAAACTCAATATGGATATGGTTTTAGAAAAGATATGGTTTATTAATAATAAGATTTTTAAAAAATGTGAGAAAGAAAAATGCTGCGCGTGGTCGTAACAAGAACCATCGCCATAGAAACCGGAGGCACGCTAAAACTGCACTCGAGCTTTACTTTGCGCGGTAGCGCTCATGGCCGTTTTCCGATCGACTCGGGTTATAAACACAACATTAATAAGACTTGGGACCCAAAGTAATTAAACTAGGACCTAACCGGACCCGACAGACCATTTAAAATATAAACCCGGAATCATACGGGTCCCGCGTCCTCAGTGAAGAAAGACCTCTGCTCAAGTTCAGAAACATGGAAGACACTGCGCTTGCGTCGCGTCGCACCTAATTCATTGAGAAACAGCTGAGCACGCAAACGCACACTGATAGGGAGAGACACGACGTGCTTTCACGCAAAATGAAGCCAACGTGTTGATGGCTCAGAGCACGTTATAAAACGTATTCTTAAAATCCACATTTCTGTTTTAATAAATGCTTATAGTAAATCATAGCATATTGTCTAAAACATTAGGTAGCACATTTGCGACCCATTAAAAATTAAGGTCGCAACGGCAGTTCAAAAGGTCGCATATGCGACCATTTTGGTCGCAGTGTAGCTCCCTGCTATAAGATGCCCACAAACTCTATCAGAGCTAAAGAAGTGACTACTGGTCAATGGAGATTTCCACTTAAACCTTGTGGGATTTGAACCTGGGTCTCCCATATGGGAGAATCAGTGCTCTAACCACTAGACTACAAGGATGAGTTGAAGCTGGGCCAGCAAAACCTGGTCCTGTGTATTGCTGCCTATGCTCAGACTGTTGGCTGGCTGGTACAGTCAGAGTCAATCCCACAAATACATGAAAACTATCAGATCTAAAGATTTGTTTGCTTCTTTCAAATCCCAAAGACACTGTTGGCATCTGCTGCTATCAGATCTAAAGATTTGTTTGCTTCTTTCAAAACCCAAAGACACTGTTGGCATCTGCTGTTTTTTTTGCTAATTTTATGTCCAGGACTCTTTCTTAAATGGAAACTTACATGAATACATTTAGCTTGAAAGCATTAATGTTATGTCCAGTACTCTATCTTTAATTTGATCTCAAATGACCAGCAGAAACCTTAAGCCCACATCAACTATGAAGACTGCTTTAGGATACTTAGGAACAGTAATAAAATGAACAGCCTATTGGCTTTGGGAAGGGAAAATAGAATTTGCAGGCTATAAGATGCCCACAAACTCTATCAGAGCTAAAGAAGTGACTACTGGTCAATGGAGATTTCCACTTAAACCTTGTGGGATTTGAACCTGGGTCTCCCATATGGGAGAATCAGTGCTCTAACCACTAGACTACAAGGATGAGTTGAAGCTGGGCCAGCAAAACCTGGTCCTGTGTATTGCTGCCTATGCTCAGACTGTTGGCTGGCTGGTACAGTCAGAGTCAATCCCACAAATACATGAAAACTATCAGATCTAAAGATTTGTTTGCTTCTTTCAAATCCCAAAGACACTGTTGGCATCTGCTGTTTTTTTTGCTAATTTTATGTCCAGGACTCTTTCTTAAATGGAAACTTACATGAATACATTTAGCTTGAAAGCATTAATGTTATGTCCAGTACTCTATCTTTAATTTGATCTCAAATGACCAGCAGAAACCTTAAGCCCACATCAACTATGAAGACTGCTTTAGGATACTTAGGAACAGTAATAAAATGAACAGCCTATTGGCTTTGGGAAGGGAAAATAGAATTTGCAGGCTATAAGATGCCCACAAACTCTATCAGAGCTAAAGAAGTGACTACTGGTCAATGGAGATTTCCACTTAAACCTTGTGGGATTTGAACCTGGGTCTCCCATATGGGAGAATCAGTGCTCTAACCACTAGACTACAAGGATGAGTTGAAGCTGGGCCAGCAAAACCTGGTCCTGTGTATTGCTGCCTATGCTCAGACTGTTGGCTGGCTGGTACAGTCAGAGTCAATCCCACAAATACATGAAAACTATCAGATCTAAAGAAGACTTGTTTGCTTCTTTCAAAACCCAAAGACACTGTTGGCATCTGCTGTATTTTTTGCTAATTGTATGTCCAGGACTCTTTCTTAAATTGAAACTTACATGAATACATTTTGCTTGAAAACACTAAATGTTATGTCCAGTACTCTATCTTTAATTTGATCTCAAATGTCCAGCAGAAACCTTAAGCCCACATCAACTATGAAGACTGCTTTAGGAGACTTAGGAACAGTAATAAAATGAACAGCCTACTGGCTTTGGGAAGGGAAAACTGAATTTGCAGGCTATAAGATGCCCACAAACTCTATCAGGGCTAAAGAAGTGACTACTGGTCAATGGAGATTTCCACTTAAACCTTGTGGGATTTGAACCTGGGTCTCCCATATGGGAGAATCAGTGCTCTAACCACTAGACTACAAGGATGAGTTGAAGCTGGGCCAGCAAAACCTTGTCCTGTGTTTTGCTGCCTATGCTCAGACTGTTGGCTGGCTTGTACAGTCAGAGTCAATCCCACAAATACATGAAAACTATCAGATCTAAAGAAGACTTGTTTGCTTCTTTCAAAATCCAAAGACACTGTTGGCATCTGCTGTATTTTTTGCTAATTTTATGTCCAGGACTCTTTCTTAAATGGAAACTTACATGAATACATTTAGCTTGAAAGCATTAATGTTATGTCCAGTACTCTATCTTAAATTTGATCTCAAATGTCCAGCAGAAACCTTAAGCCCACATCAACTATGAAGACTGCTTTAGGAGACTTAGGAACAGTAGTAAAATGAACAACCTACTGGCTTTGGGAAGGGAAAATAGAATTTGCAGGCTCTAAGATGCCCACAAAGTCTATCAGAGCTAAAGAAGTGACTACTGGTCAATGGAGATTTCCACTTAAACCTTGTGGGATTTGAACCTGGGTCTCCCATATGGGAGAATCAGTGCTCTAACCACTAGACTACAAGGATGAGTTGAAGCTGGGCCAGCAAAACCTGGTCCTGTGTATTGCTGCCTATGCTCAGACTGTTGGCTGGCTGGTACAGTCAGAGTCAATCCCACAAATACATGAAACTATCAGATCTAAAGAAGATTTGTTTGTTTCTTTCAAAACCCAAAAACACTGTTGGCATCTGATGTATTTTTTGTTAATTGTATGTCCAGTACATTTTCTTCAATTGAAACGTACATGAACATTTAACTTGAAAGCACTAAATGTTATGTCCAGTACTCTATCTTAAATTTTATCTCAAACGTCCAGCAGAAACCTTAAGCCCACATCAACTATGAAGACCGCTTTAGGAGACTTAGGAACAGTAGTAAAATGAACAACCTACTGGCTTTGGGAAGCGAAAATAGAATTTGCAGGCTATAAGATGCCCACGAACTCTATCTGAGCTAAAGAAGTGACTACTGGTCAATGGAGATTTCCACTTAAACCTTGTGGGATTTGAACCTGGGTCTCCCATATGGGAGAATCAGTGCTCTAACCACTAGACTACAAGGATGAGTTGAAGCTGGGCCAGCAAAACCTGGTCCTGTGTATTGCTGCCTATGCTCAGACTGTTGGCTGGCTGGTACAGTCAGGGTCAATCCCACAAATACATGAAAACTATCAGATCTAAAGATTTGTTTGCTTCTTTCAAATCCCAAAGACACTGTTGGCATCTGCTGTATTTTTTGCTAATTGTATGTCCAGGACTCTTTCTTAAATTGAAACTTACATGAATACATTTTGCTTGAAAACACTAAATGTTATGTCCAGTACTCTATCTTTAATTTGATCTCAAATGTCCAGCAGAAACCTTAAGCCCACATCAACTATGAAGACTGCTTTAGGAGACTTTGGAACAGTAATAAAATGAACAGCCTACTGGCTTTGGGAAGGGAAAACTGAATTTGCAGGCTATAAGATGCCCACAAACTCTATCAGGGCTAAAGAAGTGACTACTGGTCAATGGAGATTTCCACTTAAACCTTGTGGGATTTGAACCTGGGTCTCCCATACTCCCATATGGGAGAATCAGTGCTCTAACCACTAGACTACAAGGATGAGTTGAAGCTGGGTCAGCAAAACCTGGTCCTGTGTATTGCTGCCTATGCTCAGACTGTTGGCTGGCTGGTACAGTCAGAGTCAATCCCACAAATACATGAAAACTATCAGATCTAAAGATTTGTTTGCTTCTTTCAAAACCCAAAGACACTGTTGGCAACTGCTGTATTTTTTGCTAATTGTATGTCCAGAACTCTTTCTTAAATGGAAACTTAAATGAATACATTTAGCTTGAAAGCACTAAATGTTATGTCTAGTACTCTATCTTAAATTTGATCTCAAATGTCCAGCAGAAACCTTAAGCCCACATCAACTATGAAGACTGCTTTAGGAGACTTAGGAACAGTAATAAAATGAACAGCCTATTGGCTTTGGGAAGGGAAAACTGAATTTGCAGGCTATAAGATGCCCACAAACTCTATCAGAGCTAAAGAAGTGACTACTGGTCAATGGAGATTTCCACTTAAACCTTGTGGGATTTGAACCTGGGTCTCCCATATGGGAGAATCAGTGCTCTAACCACTAGACTACAAGGATCAGTTGAAGCTGGGCCAGCAAAACCTGGTCCTGTGTATTGCTGCCTATGCTCAGACTGTTGGCTGGCTGGTACAGTCAGAGTCAATCCCACAAATACATAAAAACTATTGTTGTGGCAAAAGTCTTAGCTTGAATCTTCATAAGAAAAAATACTCAGGAGACAAAGGTTCCAGGTGCCGAACAAAAATTACTTTATTCGCGGCGAGCCAACAAAGTGAGACAATCAATACCCCTCATAGAGGCGCTAAAAGATCATCTGCCCTCCCAACATCTGACTTCATTTTTATACAGTAAGATCAAACACTTCTTATCTGAGATGACGTATGTTCTTCTCATTGGTCTCAGTCTGCCACAATTAATCTGTTTGTTTTATGTGCAGCTGAATCCTTCTTCATATCTAAAATGACAGCTGGACTTCTTAAATCTTAAAGTGACGTTCTCTGTTTATTATTTCGATTGGCCTTGGCTTTCCCTGACATAACCAACTTTTTGTTAATGTAGCAAAGTACAGCCGGACGAATTCTCTAATCTAAAATGACGTACTCTTGTTTATTGGTTGTTTGACCTTGTTTCTCAAACTAATCGTGGCGAGAACAATCGGGCTATAGTTGCAGAATAGCACGTGGTCTCTTTTAATTAGGAAACTGAGAAAACGAAAGATAACTAATCTGAAATGGCGTCCTCTTCTTTATCGCTTATGTCGACCTTGTTTCTCAAACTAATCGTGGCGAGAACAATCGGGGTATAGTTGCAGGATAGCACCTGGACTCTTTTAATTAGGAAACGAAAGTTAACTGAGAAAACTCAAGTTTAACTGGGTGTCATATAGCCTTGTGTAGAAACAACAGGCCTTAGGCCTAATATAATATTAATACAGCATATGATCAGTAATTTACCCATCAAAAACTACTATACTATCAGATCTATAGAAGACTTGTTTGCTTCTTTCAAAACCCAAAGACACTGTTGGCATCTGCTGTATTTTTTGCTAATTGTATGTCCAGGACTCTTTCTTAAATTGAAACTTACATGAATACATTTTGCTTGAAAACACTAAATGTTATGTCCAGTACTCTATCTTTAATTTGATCTCAAATGTCCAGCAGAAACCTTAAGCCCACATCAACTATGAAGACTGCTTTAGGAGACTTAGGAACAGTAGTAAAATGAACTACCTACTGGCTTTGGGAAGGGAAAATAGAATTTGCAGGCTATAAGATGCCCACAAACTCTATCAGAGCTAAAAAAGTGGCTACTGGTCAATGGAGATTTCCACTTAAACCTTGTGGGATTTGAACCTGGGTCTCCCATATGGTGTGATTTGATTAGTTATAGGCAATTTAGGCTTACATTTAAATTTACAAAACACATTGACTGATAGGCTAAAGACAGACAGAGTATACAGAGTGACACATTAATAGATACATAGATATAAATATATATAGACAGCTAGATTAATAGATACATACATTTAGAGATAGATTATAGATACATATTGAAATACATAAATTATAGATACATAGATAGATTCATATAGATAGATAGATAGATTTGGATAGATAGATAAAATGGAGGCTCCCCAGAAGAGATGCCATACATCTGTGGCGTGGGGGCATTTTCATTTAGAAACCCCAAATAAAGTGAGATGTGTGTATTGTGATCAGTATCTGGCCTACTGCAACAATACATCATCCATGATGCGCCATTTGAGGAGCACTCATCCTGCTATTTGCGGGGTGCAGGGGATGGCATTCCCACTGTACCTAGGCCTGCTATTGACACTGCTGGGCCATCTAAGCAAGGTATGCATTGTTTGAAATATAATTACAACCTTTTGGACACTGTTTAGTAAGTCCATAGCCCTATGCCCTACAACCTAATGTCCCAATCACCATTGCCAATCGTGTTAAAAATAGCTTCAATGTGAATATAATATAATATAATATTGTGTGAATATACATTTTATAGGTCTACATATGAGTACCCAATATACAGAGGTGGGTAGTAACGAATTACATTTACTTCGTTACATTTACTTGAGTACATTTTTCGGGTAACTAGTACTTTTAGAGTAAATTTAAGGATAGGTACTTTTACTCTTACTCAAGTACATTTCTAGTGAAAAAACTGTACTTTTACTTCGCTACATTTGGCGGCGTTACTGCGCTACTGTCAAATGGTAATAATTAATGAATATATATATTTTTTTAAAGTTTATAGGGCGTGTTCGAAAGTTGCGCGAAAAAGGCTGCGTCACCCTTTAGCGCGCGACCGCGAGGTCACCCTTTTAGCGGGATAGGAGAAGCAGATGAGGGCGCGTGTGCGTTGTGCGAGTTATCGGAGGCAGATCTTGCGTGGCTTCAAGTTCGGTCTATGTTTTCACTCCAAGAGGTCAAAAAGAATAGTTTCATAATGTGATGCGTGCTTTGTTCAATAAACGAGCTGACATCTCAGCGAACAGGAATTCAAGATCCAGCCTGAAGTAAGTGTCACAGTATTGTCTATTTGAACAGTATTAATGGTCATTTCACACACTGTCGGAGTTTTTTGCCATATGCACTCTTGTGCAAGCGATTACAAATCCTAATGTATGTTAAACCATACAAACAGCACGTTCACATCTGCCAATTCCATATAATTTCCCCACAACTAAACAAACTTAACAGCATAATGTAATGACTGCATTTGTACACAAATCCGGACACCTCACTAATGTGTAGAAAATACATTCAAATAAAAACGGGATTGTATTTTATTTAAATCCTTCCTAAAGAATGAATGAATAAAAATAAAAGAATAAAGATTGATTTGAAAGAAACATGTATTATATATTATAATAAATGTAGAGATGATTTGCAAAAACAGATACTGTAAGTTCCATATGAAATTCTAAAATGATCATTTTTATTAAGCTCCTGTTTATGTTCAGTAATTGCACTTTAATGGCAATGAAAATAACCTATTCATATAAAAAGATGATAACAAACAAACACACACGTTCTTATTTGTTTACTGTTTGCATGTTTAAAGGCAGACGCTGACAAGTTTGTGTTGTGAACATGAAAATAAATACAGAGTTAACCGTCAGAAAAACATCTGTGTGTGTGTGTGTGTGTGTGTGTGTGTGTGTGTGTGTGTTTGAGATTTTTTCTCAAACGACACATTATGTGATGTTAATGTACCCATTGCAGGACTGAGATCAGAACAATGAGACTCTTAAGGAGAGGTTTGTGAAAACCCTCCAAGAAGTCTGAAATTCAGTGCTTTTGCGCTACTTCTCTATCAGATCAGAAGTAACGAGTAACTAACTACTTGAGTAGTTTTTTCATCTAATACTTTTTTACTCTTACTCAAGTAAATAATTAGATTGATACTTTTACTTTTACTTGAGTACATTTTTGTATAAGTACTTGTACTTTTACTTGAGTACAGATTTTGGGTACTCTACCCACCTCTGCCAATATACTGCCAGTGACGACATCATTTTGGTTGTCCTATTTGTTGTAGTTCTACATTCCATAACATTTTTCTCTGCACACTGAACATAAACATTTATAACATAACTTTGTTTAGAAAGGTTTCCAAATAATGAACCAGTAGGCTATACTTTTAATAGATGTGCACTAATTAAAGCTGTATGTTTCCAATTTATATGTTTTATCTTCTCTTTTAAAAGTCAGACAGAGAAAATTAAATGAGGCTCTTCTAAAGAAAGACCAACCAAATAAATAAATAAAAACCATATCTGCATAAACACTTCAAAATGAATTGCATTAAATAGTTTGCCACCGTTTGCCACTGAACCTGCATTAACGACGACAGTGGCCTTAGTCAAACGGGTTGGCACGTATGGTCGGGTTGCGATTTTGGTGCTTTCGTGTGTCTTGTGAATAGTATGCCATACAGACCCGTTTGCCACTGAACCTGCATTAACGACGACAGTGGGGCCTCCAGCCTTAGTCAAACGGGTTGACACGTATGGTCAGGTTGCGATGTTGGCGTTTTCTCGTGATCTTGTAAATAGTAGGCAATATAGACCCGTTTGCCACTCCATTAATGACGACAGTGGGGTTACAGGCCTTAGTCAAACGGGTCGACAGGTTTCATTTTCTCTTAAAGATCGGAAGGTGACCCTTAGTTACCATATATACCGTCGCAGTGGGCCTCCAAATTTGCAAAATCCTCAACTGTGGATAATATAATTATGCCGCAATAGTTAGTCTGTCTGAAACTAAGCTGATTTAACCACATCACTGTGTGACACTTGCATTACATGTGAACGGCCCCTACGCTAATATGATTTTGTTTCCCTCTCCCTGTCTCGTCCTCGACCCCGAGGACAATGAGACAAACAGACCCAGTTCCGGTAGATGTGAAAGTCGGCACACCTCTGATCTACTGGTCGTCATTCAACGTGATGCCCAGCTGATGCCTGACCAACGATCACCGGCAGAACCTGCTTAATCTCTGCTTAATCTCCTTATCCGTTTATATGTGTGTATATACATACACGGAAAAAACGAACTTTTTGGTGTAGTAATATTTATTAGATTAACTCTCATAATTTCTATATAATAATAATAATAACATTTATTGAGAACTAGATTTTCCTAAGTAAAATGATGATAAATACACAATTAATTCATGTAAAAAATGAACTGTGTGGGAATAGTAAGTCTTATTAGATATTATAAGTAAAATTTACTTACATTTATTTGCACATGTTGTAAGGAATACCCACAATTCTTTGCGCCTGAATATTTTTATTTTTTAAGCTTTAACACAGAATAAGAACTGATAAGAACTTTAACTACTTAAATAATTGTTAGCAAAATGTCATAAAGGTTTAAGCTCTTATATTATTCATGTTGTTTTGTTGTAAATAATAATTTTGTGAAGTCACCGTTCAGGTGATCAGTGTTTCTTTACATGAAGCCTGTTCAGAACATTGTATTGTAATTTTCTCCACAGTGCTGATAATGCATGTCAGAAACACAGTTTGTGTGCGTTTCTGTTCCGAATCAAGTTTATTCAATGACTGACTTGTTGTCAGTCATGAATTTTGTGTTATAGTGCAATTTATAACACTAAAAATAACTAGGTCCATAGGAATATGTTAAAGAAAATAACAAACAGAAAATACGATTTATTAAATATTATTAGGACAGCAATGCTTCAATTTAAAAAAAACCTAATAGACTTTACCTAAACGATTAAAATAAATCAAACTTCTAAATAAAATAATTAAGTAACATTTAATTAATTATTTAACATATGTTTTATCATGCAATTTTAAGTAAATTTTATTTGATTTTAGTATGTAAGTTTTACTTATAAAAAAGCAGTAAATTTTACTTAAAAAAAGTTCGTGCAAATTGTTACGAGGATTTTTTTAAGTAAATTTTACAAGTTGTTTTTTTCAGTGTATATATCTCCCAAGGGTTTCCTCGGCTAAACAGCCCGGGGTTTTTTTTCTCCTAGGGGTTTTTTTACCCCGGGGAGGCAGCCTTCTTGGGCTTAACTTAGCTTCCTCTTCTAGACGTTACATTAGTAATACGCTCGCTTATAATGTCGAATCATAGCCGCAGCAAATTTGACTGCTTATGCTATCGTGTATTATGTTGTGCTTCTGTCGTTTTTCTGTGCTTTTACTGCTTCTATTAATGTAAAGCTGCTTTGAAACAATTAACCATTGTGAAAAGCGCTATATAAATAAAATTGAATTGAAAAAATTGAATTAAACATGGTGGTGAAAGATCTGCAGCCCTTCACCATCGTGGAGGATGAGAGATTCAGGGAATTTGTGAACAAGCTTCATCATCATCATCATCACCATCAACATCAACACCAGTAGAAACACAGGACAGTCAAACCCAGATGATACACAATGCTACAGCTGATGCCACAGTGGAAGTGAAAAAATACACCAACGATGCGTATTTGCTAAGAACTCATGATCCATTAACTTACTTGAAAGAGAGAGCAGTAATCTTTCCACATTTGTATGTCCTTGCTAAAATATATTTGTATGCCAGCAACAAGTGTCCCTTGTGAGAGGATTTTTTCAAAGGCTGGAGAAATTATCTGTAAAAAAAGAAGTAGGCTAAGTCCTTCCACAGCAGAGAAATTAATATTTTTGAATACAAATTTCTAAAAAATAAATTGTGACTTGATTTCTTTTATTAATATTCATTTTTCATGACCAAAATAACATTATGCACAGTGAGGAGCCTATAGGTTACAAGCTTCACATACACTTTAAAAAATCCTCGTAACAATTTGCACGAACTTTTTTTAAGTAAAATTTACTGCTTTTTTATAAGTGAAACTTACATACTAAAATCAAATAAAATTTACTTAAAATTGCATGATAAAACATATGTTAAATAATTAATTAAATGTTACTTAATTATTTTATTTAGAAGTTTGATTTATTTTAATCGTTTAGGTAAAGTCTATTAGGTTTCTTTTAAATTGAAGCATTGCTGTCCTAATAATATTAAACAAATCGTATTTTCTGTTTGTTATTTTCTTTAACATATTCCTATGGACCTAGTTATTTTTAGTGTTATAAATGGCATTATAATACAAAGTTCATGACTGACAACAAGTCAGTCATTGAATAAACTTGATTCGGAACAGAAACGCACACAAACTGTGTTTCTGACATGCTTTATAAGCACTGTGGGGAAAATTACAATACAATGTTCTGAACAGGCTTCATGTAAAGAAACACTGATCACATAAACGGTGACTTCACAAAATTATTATTTACAACAAAACAACATCAATAATATAAGAGCTTAAACCTTTTTGACATTTTGCTAACAAATATATAAGTAGTTAAAGTTCTTATCAGTTCTTACTCTGTGATAAAGCTTAAAAAATAAAAATATTCAGGCCCAAAGATTTGTGGGTATTCCTTACAACATGTGCAAATAAATGTAAGTAAATTTTATTTATAATATCTAATAAGAATTACTATTCCCACACAGTTCATTTTTTACATGAATTAATTGTGTATTTATCATCATTTTACTTAGGAAAATCTAGTTCTCAATAAATGTTATTATTATTATATAGAAATTATGAGAGTTAATCTAATAAATATTACTACACCAAAAAGTTCGTTTTTTCAGTGTACAATAATAAAAACAACACTTTTTTATTATATAATGCAAACACAGAAAGTGACTCTATTTACATGTGCTGAATAACAAAGGGAAAAACAAAACAAATAAAACAAACAAACAAACATATTTGCTGCCCATACAAATTCAAACTAATAGCTGCTGTGTATTGGTGAGTGTATGTTTGCATGAAAGTTGCATACAGGTTTAACAATGGATAATTCAATTCAGTAATAGGATTAAAGCAAATTCATTAGGTAAAAAAAGAAAAAAAAGAAAGGGTGGAGGATGAGAGAGATGACCGTGAGTAGTTGAATTGTAGTAGGAAAACAGTTTTATATTGTATTCATTGTGTATGTACATTGTACTCATGTTGTAAGGGAGTTGTTGGGAACAGATGGGGCACCCCATGACCCCACAGGATAATTCCTGCCCCAGTCCACCGCTCTCACGCCAACCCAACTTTGTTGCTTTTAGAATGGATGTGTTAAACAAAAACATCTAATGTGTATTGCATTAAAAAAGTGGATGTGCAGTAGAGAACCAGACCTGGGTAATGGTCAGGTCAACACACACGACACACTTACCCTGTGTTATATTTTTATATGTTACAGTTGATAATGTATGAATATGTCATGAATCTGCTAGTGTTTGATGCATAAAAAAGTGTGATTGTCAACACACACGCCACACTTGCCCTGTTTTATACTTTGTTTGAATGTGCCTATGTCTAATTATTTAAAGTGTAGTGCCTGAAATAATAGTAATAATAATAATAATAATAATAATAATGGGGTAAGGCATGAAAAGCGGGACCAGACTGAGGCTGGAAACCCTGGAGGAAAGATTATGGGGGACAATGCCACACAAATTCACCCCTGTTAGGCGAAAAAAACAGTCTGAAGGGGGCCAGGAACAGAGGAATAGGAAAAAATTCTATAAAATATATTTTTGTGTTTATTCAAAGTAACAATTCATAATAAAAAAAAGAATGTCAATCTCTCATCCTGTAAATGTGGGTGGGGGAGTATTATTTTGGCTGGTCTCAGACATAGAAGATAAGCTGAATTGTGACTGTTGTAAGGTAATAAGAGATGTCCAAGAGGGATGTGGTTCTAGTGTGTTATTATTAATAGAGTTGAACAGGTAATGCATTGAGATGTAGTCTATTATACAACAGTTCTTTCTGGTTCTCGAATCTGATTGGCTAAGAGGCGTGCAATATTCTACTGATAACGGCACAGTTACCGTTTCACCTTTCGTATCATTCTGCCACCTAGTGAATGGAGGTCCTCTAAACAGGCTCATCTCTGAATGGAAAAACTGCAGGCACACACGGACACACACAGACGCGCTGTTTTGAATCACTCTCCGTGTGTCTCATTAGTTCACTAGTTCACAAATCAGTCTGTGAATCCCCAATCGGAAGTTATTATTCCGTCAAAGATCAGCGCTCTTGGATGTTACGTTAAAGTTAATGGGAGTAATGTCTTGTCACATCGTGTGGACGATTAACACTTGGAAAGAGGAATGTAAACACTCATTTTTTCTGGAGCGATATCTCTTCTCAGAACGCAAAAACACCGTGGAACTGCAGGTAAGCACCGCAGCTTTTAAATGTGGACATTGATCATATATTTAATCGCGACGTGACTATTAAAACATGTTATGAGATATCGCCACTGGTATAAGCAGCATGCAAAAACATCTCTCTGACACTTATAAAAAACAGTTTTATATAGTACTGACAAGAACGAAGTCTAATAATAACCGAGTGCTCGTATCGCGTTAGGATGAAATGGTAAACCAATAGTAACATTATAGAAGTATAGTTTTATTCACTTTTACCTCGCGCCAAAACAATAACAACACAAAAGACAATAAATATGAATAAGAAAACAAGTAATAGTTTCATCATGACACCAAATACTGCTGATTTGATCTAATTTTTGACCATTTATTCCGTCGCCTATTCCGCCCATTGAGTTATTATGAGATTCAAAGCAGCCGAAATTTTTACCTGTCATTCTGGCCGCCCTCAAATCCGGAGTCGTGTGATATAGCTCTATATATAGAGCTATATCACACTCCTACTCGAGCGATATTGCTTAATTAGCAGGTTTTTCCACAATGCAATATGAATTTTGTTTCTTGTTTTCCAGTTCATGAGGATTGTTTTCTTTGCGATGGTTAGCACCACCAAAAGTAACTGACTATTTGTATTGTTAAAGTTTGTTGCTGATAAGTCTCAGAGTAGACAAAGGGATTGTGATGTGACATCCCAAAATGACGGACAATACCAAAGTGCGTGAACATATGTGTCTGGGGTATTTTGTGTGCAATATGTGCAGATTTCTGAGGTGAAACCCATTTTGAACAATTTCCATCCAGTTAGGTGTGATCTATGGAGTACTTTATAATGTATGAGTTGCAGGTTGGCATTTTTTTGTCATCCAGTAAATATTTTTGCATATTTGAGTCCAGAAATCAGGATCAGGAGTAATGGATAAATCTGATTCCCATCTAATATTAGGTAAGTTTAATGTATTGTCTGATTTTAATATTATTTTGTATATTTTGGAGAGTAATTTTTTAGGGACGGATATATTAATTAATTCTGCAGTTAACGGAGAGAAATCTGGGGCCTCATTTATCAACATTGCGTAGAAAATGTTCTATATTTGTACCTACGAATGAAATTTAGAATGTGCCTAAGTACAAAAAAATCGGGATTTATCAAACGTGCGCACGTGGTTCGTACGCACATCAGTAAGTAATCCTTGATGATAAATCTCACTTGTTCTTAAGCACCATGCTCGTGCACGTTCATAGTCATTTGCATTCCGAAACGCCTCCAATGAACCATGTATGGTGACAACACCTCCCGTTATATGTCACGTGGTTGTGCTTTTTCCCTCATCGCAATAATGACAAAGAGAGCGTAAAAGAGGAATTTTACAGACACAGAAATTGAGTTACTCGTGGATGAGGTTAAATCCTAATAACACATCCTGTTTGGTTTACCTAGTGCGGGAGGAATGACTAACAAAAGAAAACCAGTTACCAGTGAGTTTAATTCCGTTGAATATGAGGAGAGAACACTTCCAAAAATAAAAAAGTGGTTTGACATTAAATTATCAGCAAAAAAAAAAAAAAAAACGCGTCACAGCACACCGACGTGAAACGAGTGCAACTGGAGGAGGACAGACAACTTTCCACCTTGGACAACAGCATATATAACCAGCATCATTGGCGCGATCTTTGAAAACGCGCTACCGGCGGAATGGATTATTTGCCAAGTCTTCCAATAACGCAAGGATAAGCCATTGCACTGTGTCAAGCATTTGTCGGAGACTTCATTTATACAAATCACATGTAGAGCTTTCACAGATACAGATACATATCACAAATAAATCATTATACTTATTTGCTGTTACCATACTGACATTAATCATTTTTAACACCTGCTTGTGGATAAAAAATAGACACTTCTTTACTCACTGGAACAGGGTCCTATGTAGTATCGCTATTCTACCACTAGATGCTCTGCGTACGCATACTCAGAGGTGTGCGTATATTTACACACATTTCTACGTATAAGTGCAATTTGATAAATTCCATACTTTGCGTAAAACTGTTCCTACGCACACTTTACGCACACTTCTGTGCGTACGCACGTTTGATAAATGAGGCCCCTGGAGTACACATTTTTTTAATGGCTCGTCAAGGTTGTTTCAGATCAACACCTGCAAGTGACCACTAGGTGTCACCATTGAGACGGGTGTTGGGTTGATTCGAAGCCTCGAAACAATATGGCCCATTTGGTTCAACTGTTTCATTGCTTCAGGAAGCCTCAATCTGCCAATCACTAGTTTCCTCTGTGCTCCCAACTTACAAACATTTACAGTATAGACCCCTTCAAGGTTTGTAAACATTGAATGACTATCGGGTGCGCGCGCAGCACAGGGTCGAACTGTTCATACCATTTAGGCTTTATTATTTAATCTAACAGGGCTGAAAAATTAAGACTTACCTCAAATGAAGTGAGCACTACAAACACAAGCCTCTTTGATCTTTGCATTGTCCCAGTCTGCACGTTAATTGCTTGCAGACGCAGATGTTGTATTTTTTTGTTTTTGAGACTGGTGCGATTTTCACAGCCCACAACGTAAGTAGGCATTTTTGACGATACAGAATAATACGCAACTCAATCTGCTGTAATGAATTTTCTGACCCCGACATGCGCAGTGGGAACAGCCTGTGACGTGAACCGTGAAGGGGTCTATTAGCATTATTTGTCATTTTTCTGAAGTTATAGTGAACTACAAACAATCTTCTAACTACTAAGCTAGCTATCGGATGCAGGGGCGTAGCACCCAATTTTGGGCCCTGGGTACAAACCATCTTGCTGGGCCCCGTACCAAATACCATAGTGATACCAATGGGTGGGGTATTAGCAAATAGCAAACGCTATTTAACGTTATTATAAAATCCAATTTATATCAGGCACATATAAGGTCAGCCTAGTAGCGCTATATGGGTCCTACATCGACACAGGTTTTGAGTGCGGTGCCAGCGTGAACAGTCACAGAGAGGTGTGCAGGGAAGAAAGCAGAGAGCCTCATCTGCTCGTGAGTCTGTTGCGGTTGTCAAAAGTGGGGACAATAAACACCATTACGAAACTAAACAAAGACACTTTGAAGAAACTAACCCTCAGGTCCAAGGTAAGGCTGCAAAAAATAAATGAACTAAAAGCCCAGTATGAGCGACCCACACGGGTCCTCTGTCACTCACTCATTGCCCAACAACGAGCTATGCGTCGTCGAGCCATCTATGAGTGTTCACTGAAAATACAGTGGATTTTAGGAAAGCATAACAAGCCCTTTACAGATGGGAAAAAAAGTAAAGGAGTGCGTGAATGCTGCATTTTTGGTTCAACATATAGTGGCGAGACAGCATTCTCAACACTTAACATTATCAAAAGTAAATGTCAAGAATGATCAATAAACATTGTTTTTTTACTAGGACTTTTTATGCTTTCGTCTTTTGAGCTTATTTACATTTGTATAGACTTGAAGGAACAGTACAAATTAAGAGAGAAATGTTTTCCTGCACTTTTTCATTTTTCCAACACTGTCAGTTTACTTTTACCTGTTTGTGTTTATGAATGATATTGATGATGATCTTTTACCAGTGCAACTTGAAGCACAGAAGAGGGTGTTCAACATTTACATTTAGTTAGTACAGACAATAAAAGAGAATGAAGGTAACATGTGATATGATTTGATTAAGCCAGAGAGGTTAGTGTTCATTGTTTGTGATTGTAAATCTCAGTTTAGCAGAAAAGAGCACTTTAGTTTTCCTTTTAAGTTGTTATGTGGAAATGAATGTGTGTTTTGAAGATTTAGAGATGAATGCATTTTGCACTGTTCCCTTCATATTTTTGTCAGACATTGTTACTGGATAAATGTAGATATTATGTACCAAACAACTGAAAGGACATACAGTAACAGAACAGCATTAAAATTAGATCCATTTTGTAAAGGATTATTTATGCTTATACATATGAAGAAACTTTATTCAATATACACATGATAACACTATATTTTGTTCAATAAAACAAATATTTACACTAATTTCTTTAGTCTGGCAAAAGCTGTCAATTTATGTTTTTACGTGCAGTACATAATTGTCCGGACCTTGGCTGGTGCGGAGGGTTAATTTACTGGACCTCCAGCAATTTTAGTTGAAGACCCCTGGTCTAGCAGGTCCAAACCTGGACTAAATCAAATATACTATAAAGCAGTTCTGAACAATGACCATACCAAATGTCTTTAAAGTCCATTTTTTTGGCCAACTGACTTTGTAAAATATCCATTACTGTCACAATACCTTTTTTAAAGTGTAGGCTAAGGCTGGGTACACACCAAAAGATACCCTGCAAGTAAGCTTACGATGGGCCTGTATGGGCATAGCCTAAGGGCCCCGCACAGGTTTGCTCACTGGCGAAATGTTGGCCCCTTAGCGCTGGCCCTGCATGGGCAGCCCTCACTTAGCCCCCAGGAAGCCCTCACGTGGAGAAGTCCCCAGAGTTGGGTGAACACTGCTGGATGTATATATTGTCCCATCTTACAGAGTGTTAAAAAGTAACAATGAAGCAGAATTAAAACCGCTGTTATCCTCTCTCTCACCATCTCTGTCTGAAATCTAAAATTGCATTTTACATCTTACTTGTAGAGTAATTTTCTTACTTTGGGTTGAGATTTTGTTTCATTTGGGGTCACCACTGTTGTGGTCAGTGTTTGATTTGGTTGGACTTGACTCTTGACTCTTGCATTGTTCAGTCTTTTGATTGCTATGACTTTGTGTGTTTAAAACATGTTTGTTATAGCAGCATGCGATCCTTTGGTGGTGGTCAGTTCAGTAAATAAAGTCTGAACATCATCATATAAAAACTTATGTATTCATTTATTGTTTGCACACTTAACAGAAGGATCTTTCTCTGACAATGTGATACTATAGTATGAGATCGAGCTCTCTCCCAGCAGCTTGTCCTTCCGAAGAATCCTGAAACACTGACACCCAAAATTAACCGCTCTACAATGCAGACACACAAACACCAAGAATCAGAGCACGAATCACAATGATGGTGACAATAAAACGAAAAGCTTCATGCTGCAATGCATGCTGGGTATCAACAAATTACAAATCTCATCCAGAACTCCCAGAATGCACTGCGGCATGAATAACTAATGACCTTTTTTACCATTTTCTTTGTCACCAATGTTGAGATCCATACTCCGACTCCCGACGTCTGTGCATCCACATTGTTCAGCGGCCAATGTTTATGTGCACACTATCAAAATCCTTCAGAATGACAAACTGCCATGAGAGTTCTGGACCTTACACTGTAGTATTTCATTATTAGCGGAAAATGATGCTTCTGATGACGGGGGGAAACTATATTAATAAATCTGTTCATTAAATGATTATGTTTGACAATGTTTATGTATCAACCATCAATATTCAATTACAATTGCCTTTTCTTTGCTATAACACGTGTTTTAAACACACTTAGATATAACAGTTAGAAAACACTAACAAGCCAACGTTCAAGAGTCAAAGTCCAATTAAAACAACCACTGATCACAATTATGGTGACTTTAAATGAAACAGCCAACATCTTAACATAAGTTAGGAAAAGGACTCTACAAGATGTGAAATGCAATTTTAGATATCAGACAGAGATGTTGAGAAAGAGGATAACAAAGCTTTTAATTCTGCTTCATTGTTACTTTTTAACACTCTGTAAGATGGGACAGTATATACATCCAGCAGTGTTTATTTAACTCTGGGGATTTTTCTGTATGAGGGCTTCCTGGGGGCTAAGTGAGGGCTGCCTGCGCAGGGCCAGCGCTAAAGGGCCAACGTTTTGCCAATGAGCAAACCTGCGCGGGGCCCTTAGACTAGCCCTAAGTGGGCCCATAAAGGGCCATTGTAGGCTTACTTGCAGGGTAATCGGGCTGATTTTGGGCCGATTTCCCCCCTTCTGACAATCCTAGTTATGTCCCGAGTATCGCAATGGTTTTACAGATTATCTTATCAGATTTCCCCTTGGTGTAAGGTGTGTTAAGAGTGTCCAAACCTGCTCGGAAGAACGTCAGAGCCGCGCCGATCGCGAAATCGTAACTATTCAACATGTTGATCAGAAATCCTGATGTGTGTGGGGAATCCCCAGGACAAACACGTGAAACGAAAACATATCCAATCAGAAAGCAAGTGGATAAAAGATGGAAGCAGTCATGGCGCATGCACAAAGTAAAGTTGATGTGGACAGCAGAGATGGAGGATCAGCTTGTTGATTTGTGGCAACAGCACAAATGTTTATACAATGTGTCTTATAAAAATTATTCCATGCACTATCATTGAAATGTCTTCCTGCATATCGTCTGCCATGCTTATTCTGAAGTCTCGCGAGATTTTGTGGGAGTTCCTGTGTTTGCTAGTGAACACCAGCTAAACCAGCACAAAACCAGCATCAGCTAAACCAGCACTAGCACCAGCATCTCAAGCGGGTCACACCAGCGTGACCACCAGCTAAACCAGCATAGACCAGCATAATTCCCTTGCTGTTCCATGCTGTTTTTTTCAGCACGGTACCCAGCCTTAGTACAAGTTAATTGATGATTATTTGTCTGTTTAAAATAAACGCAGACTATAGAATCACAGGGTACACTAACCGCAAAACTAGACATTCAGTCTTTGAATTACGTTTTAAAATAAGTCATTTAAGGCTATGTTTACATTAATGTGTTTATCCTTTAAAACGTGTTATTTTTGCTACGTTTACACTACACCACCGTTTGAGAACTGTTTTAGTTTGAGAACTCAGACGTTGCGCTGCAGTGTAAATGCACGTAGACGGAGTCTTATGTAAACGAACAGCTGATGTTAACGTGACAGCGCATCATTTTTAAAGTAAAAATTATTTTTATTGCGGTAAAAGGAGGTTTGCAACGGAGGTTTTGCCAAAAATAGTAAACATCTACCAACCAGCTATAAACGCTATATCAGATTGTTTTAACATGTATCCTTATAGATAATGTCTGTTTTATTTATTGTTGGGTTTGAATATTGTTGTAATGTTGTTTATTGTTTTGTTTAAACTTAGTTAGCTTATTACGAAAGATAGACTGTAATTTTAAACGCTATATAGGGCATTGTAAAGGCCAATATGAAGAGAGAATTGTAATGGGTCAGAAATTATTTCGAGTTTAATTTTAGTTTTGTTTGCTACTTTAAAATGAATTTCGTTTCATATAATTTGTCTCTTAATTTTAATCGATGTTTTGTTGATAAGTTTTGTGAATATAAATGAATAAAAACAATAAGATCAACGTCATATTAATATTTAATGCTCGTTTAGCCGATTGCGCTTTTTGCTGTTGCTAGCGGAGGACGTGCACGAACCTCCCACACTTTTAAAAATTAATGCCATATTAATTTGTATTAATTATTGCACACTGAACAGCGACAGGTAAGGGAAGAGAAGTAATTTGGTGTTTACCTCTTTATAGGTTTGATTAAAGTTTGCATTTGCTGAAATTTATTTTTGCTTTAAGTTCGCTACTGTTGGTACAGTTCACTTGAATGCTTCCTTTTCAAATCATAAAGACCTTTCTGTTTGGTTTATAACATCAACATTAACCTATTAATCACATTAATATGTTGTAGGGGGGAGCTGAAGACTTTCCCCTAACACATTTTTATAGGTTCAAAAATAGTGTCTGTTATAGTTGCCGGCAAAGGATCCAGGTGTGAATTTTTGTCAATATCGCACACCCCTAGGCTGCATAAATGTGCACAGGTAAGCTATTAGAGTAATACGTTATTTTACACTTTTATGTGCATGCCCAGTTACGTGATTGGTCATGTTTCATGCATTTATGGTCGTGTATAGACCGTTTCAGCAGTAACAACATAAACAAGCGGCTGCACGTAGCTTCCGGTAAACTCTGCTAAGAATGAATAACAACAAAGTTCTTTAAACGTAGTTTATTTATATAACAAGCAAAAAAACAACACATAGATTACCTAGGAAACCAAAACATTTGTTATTTTCGACGAGGCATTTGTTCGAGATCAGTTTAGCAACTAGTCAGAGCATTAAAAAAACGAAACCGGAAGTAAGGTTCGGATCCAGACGTGTATTACGTGCTTCCAATGAAACTGTCTTTAGTGTGGATGAAGATTCTTTTTAAAATGCCAGTATAAACGAGGATCGTTTTCATTTTAAAATGCCGTTTTAAAACGCAAATGCTCTAATGTAAACAGGGCCTAAGATGTGCAACTGAGAACAATCCTGTACGTAATGTAAGAGCGTGCGCGATCGAGCTAATTTACATAACAACCCAGCTATCAGAAATAAGTTCTAAGAACGTTCCCTGAAAGTTCCCAAGGTTCCCAAAAACGTTCTACCAACGTGAAAAAGTGTCCAGTTCTAAGAACGTTTTTGTGTTGTCGCAACGTTAGAGGAACGTTACATTTTACCATTTTTAAACGTTATGACAATGTCATGTTTTAATGTTCACACAATTGTTTATTATTTGATTGTTATGTAAATGATATAAAATAATAAAATTCAATGTTTCTCTAAAACATTATTTCTGAATGTTCAGTGAATATATTGCTGTAAGAAACACAATTCACCTATAAGGTATAAATGTTGATGATTTGTTTCATTTTAAGTCACCATTATTGTGATTAGTGTTTGTTTTAGCTGGACTCTTGACATATTACTTGCTAGTTTTTCCCCTGGTTGTGTTAACTTTGTGTTAATACACCACATTCGTTATGAACATGTAAAGTTAATAGTGTAATTATGTGGTTCATGGTACATAATGGTAAAGATCATCACCTTAGTAAATTACTTATCAAAAGTTTGTTTTCTGTCAATAAAGTTTGAGATCCAGCACGTTCACAGAAGTTTGTCATTAAGGAGTTTTAGAAACTTTGGACAAAAATATCCGCTTTATGATTGGGATGCACAAACATCAAGAATCAGAGTATGAATCTCAACCATGGTAACAATTAAATGAAAAACTTCATGCTGCCATTCAGGAATCCCAGCATGCACTGCAGCATGGATAAATTTTTTTCACATTTTAGTTGACCCCATGGTTGAGATTCATAGTCTGATTCTTGATGTTTGTGCATCCCAATTATTCAACGGATATTTTTGTCCAAAGTTTCTAAAACTCCTTAATGACAAACTGCTGTGAAAGTGCTGAATCTCATTTACTTTATTGACAGAAAATAAACTTTTGATTAGTAATAACCCGATGATGTTCTTTACCAATATGTACCAACCATCACAGAACTACACTATTAACTTTACACATTCATAACAAATGTGGTGTATTAACACAAAGTTAACAACCACAAAAAAAAAACACCAAACAAAAAGTCAACAGTCCAACTAAAACAAACACGAATCACAATAAGGGTGACTTAAAATGAAACAAACCATGAACATCTAAACCTAATAACTGAATTGTGTTTCTACAGCAATATTTTTACTGAAGATTCAGAAATAATGTTTTATTTCAGTTTTTAAATAATAAAATGCAATGTTTCTCTATCATTTACATAACAATCAAACAAGTAAATATTATAAACAGTTGTTGTTTTAAACATTGTGTGAACATTAAAGCTCCCGTTCTGTCTGTGATTTTGAAGCTTTGATTGTGTTTATATTGGGCAATATAACATGTGTTCATGTTTCACGTGTAAAAAACGTGGTATTTTTCACACAATTTACTTATCTGTATAGCGTTGTTTTCACTGTCCTCAAAACAGGCTGATGTCTTCCTTGTTATGTGAAGTCCCTCCTTCAGAAATACGTATTGAGTTCTGATTGTGTAGTTTGTTTAGTGTGCTGTGATTCGATAGCAGCTTAGCTTAGCAGAGCCGTTTGAGCCAAAGCTGGTGACTGACGTATTCCTGTGGGGGGAGTTTAGTCAACGAACTGTTTTACTGACGTCATTAAAGCAGGAAAAAGAGGGCTGTAGTCCAAACCGGACGTTCGTTGTAGGCTTTTAAAGAGGAATTCTATTGAAGAAAATATATCGCCTGGCAGTGAACTTTGAGCTTTATCATTTTACAGGTATTATTATGCCAGGGGTGTCCAAAGTCGGTCCTGGAGGGCCTGTATCCTGCAGAGTTTAGCTAAAACTTCCCTCAACACACCTGCCTCAAAGTATCTAGTCTGCCTAGTAATACCTTGATTAGCTGGATCAGGTGTGTTTGATTAGGGTTGGAATAACCCTCAATTTCCACCGACTGCGGAGCGGCTGCAGATCGGCTCCGCTGCGCTGCGTTACGGCTCCGCACTCCGCCGTCCGCCAATACCCACCAGATCCGTATTTGTTGCAGAGCGGCTGCGTGCTGAAGTGACGAAGACCCGTGAGTTCTCGCAAATTCACATGAAGATCGCGCGATATCTAGTTCTGTCTTCGCCCATTATGACGTTGAATTATGACACAAACCAGCCCAGATCCCAACACGAGATCTCGCGAATTCTGGTATGATCACGTGATAAATTCATGGCTCCGCCCTGCGGAGCTGTCCGGCATCCGTCAAAAATAGAAGCTCTGCGTATTTGTGCCGAAGGGCTGCGGATGGCCGGAGCTGTGACGGATTCGGAACGCAGTCAGTGGAAATTCACACATTGACTTGAATGGAATCCGATTGACTCTGCCGCCGTTCCGCAGCAGATCTGCAGCCGCTCCGCAGTTGGTGGAAATTGAAGGTCAAACTCTGCAGAGACACCGGCCCTCCAGGAGCAGGAGTGGACACCCCTGATTTATGCTATTATAGCAACATTACACACTAACTAGGGTTTAAAAAATGGTATCAGGAAGAATGTGACCTTTAAAACATGACATTGTCATAACGTTTAAAATGGTTTCACGAGTTCGCCCTTACATCTAATCTGATTGCAAAAGTAAGCATATTTTGGCGTGCTGTCCTGGGGGAGGGCTCAGGATCCGGAGTGAAGCTCGAACTCCGAATCCGGGGTATGGCCCAAACCCGGAGAACTCCCCCATCCCAAACTGGGATAGAACAGATTAGAGTGGCGAGTTGGGGTGGTGGAGGGATATCCGAAAACAATCACGATAGACTGAGGTAGGTAGGAAGTCTGTATATGTAGTGTTTGGCTGATTACCAAATTAGATGCACCTGTGCTTGATGAGTTAATTATCTGATCGTGCTCCTCCCGAACCTTGTTAATAAAACATCATAAAATGTAACATTCCTCTAACGTTGCGACAACACAAAACATTCTTAGAACGTCAAGAAAAGTGGACACTTTTTACGTTGGCAGAACGTTTTTGGGAACCATGGGAGCTTTCCGGGAACGTTCTTAGAACTTTTTTGTTAGCTGGGAATGTGGTAAAATAGGCGCTAACGATCTATGTTTTCATGGGTGTTAGATTTTGACAATGGGGGGAAATAAACAGTGTTTTCATGTAAACTTCTGACTCTGGGGAGAACTGCACCAGAAGAGGAGACAAGCTGCGCAGCTGCCTGGAAGCGCAGTGTGTTGAGCTGCCAGCTCCACCTGCTTCTCACTCCGGTATTTACCCAGAAACATTGTTTGCTCACAATGTAGGGTGTGATACTATAAAGTATTGGTATATTATTCAAATAGAGTACGAACATAAATGTATGCTATTCTACCTGGAGTAGATGTTAAAACAATGTTGATGCTCGATGATGCATTTGGAGCTCACCTTTCTTTTAAAAAAACTGAGTGAGCCACTGCTTGCCCTCATTTGCCTTTCTCTTTTTAATCTTCTTTTCTTTTAGTTTTTGAGCCCCAGATTTTCCTTTCTTAAGTCCTTTCCTGTCATCCTAGTTTTTATCACAGCTCACTCCAGGTCCTGTCTCATCAACTGATTCACCGCAGGTCTGCAGCAGAAGGACCTGACCTGTGGGTCGTACCTAGGGTTGCCAACTGTCCCGGATTAGCCGAGATGTCCCGTATTTTAAGCCTAATTTATTTGTCCCGTACGGGACATGCCGCATCCCATTTTTTTACTGCTATGCTTGATCTAACCAGTGACTGATACAACAGGCTTCGACTTCATGTGGCGCCACAACGACAGGCAGATATTAAAATCCCGCCAGAGGGATTCGAGAAATCCTACAGAAGCCGCTATCGAAATGCTCTCGCGGTACTTTGATGTCATCCACTGTCAGTCCTTGCGGTGCCACAAGCAGCAGCAGTGCTGATCACGACACCTTTTATCCAATCACAGATCCCCAGCACATTCAGTACATGTTTAAGATTGTCAAATAATAAGATTTTATGTTTGCTTTTTATACAATCGGTTACTTAGCTGTTTGTATAAGATCGGCATAGTTACAAAGTTTGGTCTCAATTCTGAAGAGATCGCTGATCCAGACCTGCCTAAAACGCATCAATCTGAAGGATTGAATCACTTCACCGGGGCGGCAGTGGCCTAGTGGTTCATGTAGGTTGTCTACAAACCGGAAGGTTGGTGGTTCAATCCCTGGCCCCACCAGACCAAGTGTCGAGGTGTCCTTGAGCAAGACACCTAACCCCAGCTGCTCCCGATGAGCTGGATGGCACCTTGCATGGCTGACACCGCCGTCGGTGTGTGAATGGGTGAATGTAAGGTGCTTTGGATGGCCATAGGTCTGTTAAAAGTGCTATATAAATGCAATCCATTTAACATTCACATACTGTAAGTGTGTTTTAATTTATGTTTTTGATGTTGACCCTGTAAGACCACATTTTATAGAATCTATGTTAGTTTAGTTTGTCACAAGATTTATATGAAGGGGATAACGTTTTATTTACCTTTAGTGCGGGAGTCACAAGTGTTTTGTTTTAGGCAGGTAAAGTTAACTTAATGGTTCAAAAGTAGCCTATGTGTTAAAAGTAGGCTACCTGCTGTAAATTAACAAACTATTAATAAACCTATCATGTATGTTCCCAGGGCATAAGAGTTATAAATTAATATTTAATTAGGAGATATAAAGATATATTTTGACAAATACACTGTATACAAAACCATATACGCACTGCTGCGACAGGCCACATTTTGTCCCGTATTTCAGAGTGAGAGAGTTGGCAACCCTAGTCATACCATACAAAGATTCGATTCGAAGGGGTTGTGGGGCCCAAAAATTACTTTTTTTATACCAAACCAGGGCCTAACTACAAGTTTAGTTTTGCACAGGAAAGTTTTTATTTGTACATAAATGCTATACAAATGTTAGTGCATGTATATGTATGTATATAAAACTGACTTCTAAGGGTTCCCCCTGCCTCATTACAACCAGGGGGGCAGGGTTTCATATTTTATTGAAGCTTCCCCGGGCTCCGCCGTTGATTATCGGACCCCCACCTGCTGTTATCATTCCATTGACTCCCATTCATTTTGGCGTCACTTTGACAGCAAATAGCTTTACATCTGCGGCATTTAAAGACTCCATTTGTCCATTAATTATTTCTAAAGAAACATGAAAATGTATAAAATTCTCCATTACCCTGTATCTTACGTTATGGCCCAGTAGAAGCAGTTTTTGTAAAAACAGGCTAACGTTTGCGTCATAACCTGCGACTTTGTGTCGCACAGTAGATAATTTACCGTATGGACAGGAAGAGAAGCTCGCATGAGGCAATCGGGTGGATGCGGAGGCATAAAGTCAAGGGAGAATCCCAGAGAGAATCCATTAAAGCAACGGGACAAAATTGTTCAACCACGTTCCTTTTACTGTCTATGGGTGATTCAGATTTCTCTTGGCACAGCTATTAGAAGACTTACAATTGACAGGTTGCTCACGTGATATCTATGTCATCAAGCTCAATATTAATCTGCGCAGTACGCCGACCCCCAGGAAGTGCAGGCTTCTAATTGACTTCACTTGTCTCCGTTGAATCCAATGGGGTTGCTGTGTCCTTTTCTTTTACTGACTATGACTACACGCCCCTGATCGGATGCGTCGTGTCGTGCTAGCGGAAGTCAGTTGACAAAATGCGGAATAGCGAAGAATTAAAAAGGGGCGGGCGGAATAAGGTGAATTGGATTCTGCTTTAAAACTGGTATTTCTGAGAGACTTGAGGTTGGGATTAAGTGGATTTGATGGAAAACTATTTAATGAACTTACAGTAAGTGTTGAGAGCATTCGTTATTATCATTCTGATTTCTGATGGAGGTGGCGTTTAGTGGCTTTTGCATCTGAACTCTTAATTTGTCATTTAATTGTGATTTTAGCACACAATTTTGGAAATGTCTATCTTCCGCCATTCAAGTAGGTAGGACTTTAGACTTGCATGATTGAAATAAAGGCGTTGCAAACATGGCCGCCTAGCATCTAGGCACTTCGCTAAATGGACTTTGTCTGAACTCAATGTTATGTAGTGATCTGAGCTTTGTGATCGTTATGGAAGAACCCTTCTAGAAAATGGGCTCAGCGTGATCATAAAGCGATGATCAGCAACAATACTCAGGCAGGTATTAAAGGGTCCAAAGTGTGCCAAAAATGCTTAGTTCTAGCAACTACAACTGCCAGTTTATTTCCTGTAACTAAAAAGTGACAGTATGTATCTGATGAAACCAACCAGTTACATAACAGTTACATAAAGAGTTTGACCTCATTGGTGGACTGTATTTAAACTGAAACATGAATTTGAATTTAACTGTGATTTATTATTGCAGTCAGTATCCCAACAAAATAGATTTACTATTTATTCAAACAAGGATATAATCATTTTATTCAACTCTAATTTAGTCATTTCTATTCTAAATGCACAGTATTCAAAGGTGTGTGGTACATGTACATTTATTTGAATAAACATTGTAACATTTTCATTTTGTTGCAAGATCAAAAGAGGATTATGTAAAATATTTTTAAACATTTGTTCAACAAGCCATTACCGTGCTCATTACTAAGTGCTACAGTACATCTATAATTATTTTATTTTAATATAGGCTAATAGTGCAAGTATTTTCAAGGTGGACAGTCAGAGTAAACAAATATTTCATGTTGAACAGAACAAGACATGTCCACCTGCTATTGGTAACTTCTCACATTCACTTGGTTATTTTAGATGTCATTTTATTCGTATGAGAACACTCAATCTGTCGCATGTAAGCAGGTGTATCAGACCCAGGCCTGCCAACCGGAGAAAAGGCGACTGAGGTTTTTAGGGTCCATGGCCTGTTGGATGAGGAGGTTAACCTGCCCCCCGACACTGAGAACCGTTCCCTCCTCAACACCCTTCAGCTTCTCCTGCAGTCTGAGTAACACTCGCTCAGCCACTTTATTAAAGCTCTGACTGTCACTGCTGAAACATTAAACACAATAATACTGTATTAGCCACATGCACAGATTTCATCAGTGAGAATCAAATCAGATCATGATCATGCACATACTGAGAAATGAATGTTTAACTCTAAGTTGCTTTGAAATAAAGCTTGTGCCAGACCTGGCCTTGCGGTGTCCATCAAGCTCATCTCCGCCTGGCGTGGTGTTAAGTGTGGCATTAAGCTCCGCCTGCTCATCGTGTTGCTGCAGGTAAAAAGCCTTTAGAGGGTTCATGGTCCAGTCGAACAGAGGGTCATACAGCAACACCTGCGCACAGAGACAAGTTTAAAAGCCCACTCATTTACTGATGAATGACAGGTAAGAGGTGTGTGTGTGTGTTTATCTCTAGATACCTCCACAATGGTTAACAGGGCTTCCTGAGAGCTCCTCATGACTTCCATCGTCTTCTCGCAACATCTGAATAGGAAAGATAAAGCCTTCAGTTCCTTCCATGTGGATACACCTTTCATTTTAAATGCCACAGATGCATCCAAAGTCTCATTTTAGGGCAGTTTCACACTTGGGCTACGTTTACATTACAGCAATTTCATTTTTAAATGCATATTTAATACAATTGGCTGAAAATGTTAAAGGCATAGTTCACTCAAAAATGCTAATTTAATCTTAATTTCAACTAGATATTTGTTTTAGATGTCAGTTTGGCCACTAGCCTATGGAGCTTGAATTATAACAAAACGTTTTGAATTTGAATGGCGTAAACTTTCACCCTTAGAAAATACATATTTTTAAGAATACGCCATAAAATGACTCAATTTTGGTCTATTTAAATGGGTCTGAGTTTGGTTTAAAGATGAGGCAAGTCAAGTGTGAAACACCCTGATTAATTTACTAAAGGTTTACCTCCTGAAGACGCCCTCCACCCCACTGATGCCCATCCCATCCACGATGTCTCGAGAAAGTCTGAACGGAACCGTCTCAGGGGTGGGTAAGATTTTACCCTGCTCAAATGCAACACCTGTGTGGAAAGATGATGCAAGTTAAGGTATACACATAGATTAAGAGATCGATTAAGAGATCAAAACATTTCTGTGCACATACCAAGGTCTATGTGGACCAATTCTGCGGTCTGTTCATCAATGAGAATGTTCTGAATGTGTCGATCACCCAAGCCAACGATGTAACCAACTGTAAGAAAAAAGAAACAGTATAGATCACATGATTTTTGATGTGCTAGGCTACTCTGTTTGGTTGCAAGGGAGCGAATTGGCATCTGACAATGATTACACTGCAAGCCGTGAGTAAAATGTGATGTAGAGATATAGGTGTTGCTAAATGGTTGCTAGGCTACTCTGTTTGGTTGATAGGGAGTGAAATGGCACCCACCAATGATTATACTCCAAGCCATGAATGAAACAACCCCATGTCTATGATGTTCTGATGCAGAGATATAGTAGATGCTAAATGGTTGCTAGGGAATTTAGTTTGGTTGCTAGGGAGTGAATTGTCATCCACCAATGATTATACTCCAAGCCACAAAAGTAATCATCCTTGATGACTCATGATTTTAGATCCAAGTTTGCAGAAGTTTTAAGAAAAAATTATTATTTTCATATCTCGAGACCACTAGGTGGCCCTTGACCAAACCAGGCATGCAAACTCAGGTCATAACTGTGATTACATTTAGCAAGTTTCATGACCATACACTATAATTTTGTGAAAATACAGCTGTATGGCTTGATTGCCGTTTAAGGTTTGGTTCAATTATAAGGCAAACTAGTGACCATACATCAGCATATCCAACCTGGTGAAAAAAATCAATTTTTGTTGAGGAATTATAACATGTATGTCTTGAAATACAAAAAAGAATGTAACTTCTCAGTTTCCACAAATTTCAGCCATTTATCCATTTTGTGATTAGCATATAGTCCAAAAGCTATATGTATTCCAGTCAGAATAAAGCTTACAAGCGTAAAGCAAGACCTGCCATGTTTGGTATCGTTGAACTCGGTAACGATTCAGGACTCCAAGGAAACAAGTCCCATGAAAATTTGTCAATTGCAGCCAAAGTTATAGGCATGTAAAACATTTGTCTGACCACTAGGTGGGAATGCGCATTAATCATCTTTTAATCAAGTTCCAAGTGTCATATCAATATGCATACAAATCTGTTTTTCGTGCACTATCAAAATTCTTTTGATAACTTTTTGCCTTGAGTGTCTCTAGATGCTACATACCGAATTTCGCGGCAATCAAACAAAGGCTGTAAGACGAGTTTAAAAAGTTCGGCATTTTGTTTCTAGAACTTACGAATCAGAAGGTATAAGCAAAAACATACGTAAAAATTTTGACTGTTGGTGGCTCTAGCGGGTTTGAGATACACTCCAAATTTCAAAAGTGTGCCAAATTTCAAAACGTTTCCTACACACGCGTCTTTGAGCTGCCATAGACGCAATTACTATATTAACATCGGCACCAATGGACAATAACGTTATGCTTATTTACATTTTTACATTTTAAAGGCCATTAAATTCAAATAAATTTTATTGGTTGTTTAATAATTTAGTTTCCCTGTATCTGTAGTATGTGGTGTGGACTCTGCACCTCTCTTAAATTTAGATTGCTTTTAATAATTTATGGCCTGGTTTTCGTAGACAAGGCTTAAGCCTAGTCCCTGACTAAAATCCATGTTTGAGCGGTCTTAACAGAAAACAACTAACCCTGACATATCTAAAACTTATCAGTGTCATTGTTTTGCCACAAGTTGTACACCTGTTAAAAATCAGGCAGAAATTGTGTGATTGTATGATTGTGAGTTTTTGTACCAATAGAAGAGGTGGCCACACTGCGAGTATATGCTAGTCGTCTCTCCAGCCACACGGCAGGGTCCAGGAAACGCTCCATGCAAAAGTATCGAAACACTGGCCGGAAATGCTGGCACACCTCTGTGAAAGCCTCAAGTTTGGCATCAAATTCCAGTCTTTGAGCATCCTACACATAATAGTTCAAACAATAAATGCCACCATTTATTTTTAATACACCAACCATGTAATGGCAATTATGTCTATAGGAAGTAGTACCATCATTTTCTTGCGACACGCCATGTTGGTCCAGTCCTGTGGTCGAAAGCGCTTGTGTGCCCCCTTCTGTGGGTCTACCAGGAACTCTCCAATGGGTACAGTACCAGAACACCACTCCAAAACACCACTGCGCTGGGAAAATGGCACCACCTGGTCCAAACACAAGACTCAGTGTCATCTAGGTCCAAGTAAAGATAGGTATTCAAATTTAACTTTATACATCTCAAATCATTCAACAAACCAGTGTTTCCCATACATAAGCCCGCCCAGGAAGATAACATTCAAATTTCACTTTTACGAATTTCCATACGAAATTGAGCTGACGCATCCAGTGCGTGGTGTCAGTTGTCTTAGTACTACAGTGTGCGACCATTTTAAGACGACCGTCACCCTCCGCTGACCGCATTTATTCCGTTACTAAAAAACCCGCACACCCACCGACCCCACCCCAGAAAGAAAGTAACGCCACCATTACGGTCTGTACCCCATCGATCAAAGTAGTCAGAAGTTGTCATTTCCACCACTCAAACAAAGCTATGTTTGAAAAAACTCACACTTATCAAAGTCAATTTATAAATTGTAAATATACCCGAGGTATTTAGAAGAAGGTTTCTAAAACTCTTCTTCACCTTAACTTTACTTAAACTCTCTTAACTCTTTCACCGCCAGCGGTTTTTTAAAAAGTTGCCAGCCAGCGCCAGTGTTTTTCATGATTTTCACAAAAGTTGAATGTCTTCCAGAAAATGTTTTTCTTTAAATATATAAACATACACTATACCGAATGAAAGAACAGACTCTCTGCTTTCAAACAAAAAAGTAGTTCTTTTGTAATCAGCTTTTGAATATGGGTAGGTTTTTGCAAAAACACCACATTTTGAGCAAAAAGCAGAGATAAATCCATTTTTGTGACGGACTTCTCATAGAGATCCCATTCAGAGCGATCTTTAAAACAGACACGAACATGCAGCCGCTTGCCATAGGGCAATACTTCCGGGTTTAAAAAGTTGGATAATAGCGGTATTGCGGAAAGCCGAAAATACTCGTCATTGGCAGGGAAGCGTTTTCTCCTGATTGACAAGATGTCTCGTCAATGGCGGCGAAAGAGTTAAAGACATTACTGAAATGATATCTGTTTGGACTGTAGTGATTTTACCACATAACATAACATCATTACTAATATTAACTCTTTCGCCGCCATTGACGAGATATCTCATCAATTAAGAGAAAACGCTTCCCCGCCAATGACGAGATTTTCCGTCTTTCCGCAATACCACTATTATCCACTTCCGCAACTTATACAACCCGGAAGTAGCGCCTCACGTAAAAGAGAAAGAACTCCGTGTATGTTTTAAAGATCGCTCTGCACCTAATCTCTATCAAAAGTCCTTCGCAAAAATGGAATTATCTCAGCCTTTTGCTCAAAATTGGGTGTTTTTGAAGAAACCTACCCTTGTTTGAGAGGTGATTACAAGAGAACTAACGAAGGTAGGATGAAACGTTTTTTTTGTTTGAAAGCAGAGGGTCTGTTCTTTCATCTGATATATTGTTTGTTTATATATTTAAAGAAGAACATTTTCTGGAAGGCATTCAACTTTTGTGAAAATCATGAAAAATGCTGGCGCTGGCTGGCAACTTTTTTTTTAAAAACGCTTGCGGGGAAAGAGTCAAGAAAGTACAGAGTTCATAGTTGTGTTGTGCATGTGGAGTGTTTGTACTTTGTAGCGGCGGATGTTGAGTTTTCTTTTGCGCGTTTCTGCATTACGTTGCAGAAGTGTGGAGCACATATGAAACACCTGCTGCATCACAGCATCCTGCCTCAGATCATCCTGACCCTGTGTCAAAAAAAATTTACAACATTTACAAGCGTTTCAATTTACAGCTGTGTACTTGTAAATCACAACAGTCAGGAGATTTTATTTATTTTTTCTGTGATGGTATGACTGGAAGACATGCATATTTGTCACAAAAAACATTTATGCATTTATGTTTTGTTCTTGTTTAAGTTTATAATGGATCTTCTGGAAATATAATCAAATCTGCTGGATCAACAGCAGAGACAAAGGTCTGTGAGAGACAATGATGGTGTCTTTTCTGGGCTGGTTACATACAATTATGGGAAAGATGAAGCAGCTCTGCATGGATCTAAAAGGGTGGTTACTTCATTAACAAGTCAGAAAAGTCACTTGAAGCCATTTCAAAGCAGTTACAAGTTGCAGGATCAGCTGTGCAAACAACTGTCTGTGTGTAAAAGGTCCATGGCACAGCAATGGCAATGTTTCACTTGAGAAGAAAAGGTAAACTATCACCTGTTGCTGAGATAAATTTGATCAGGATGCTCAACAAAAACCACCAAAGACTGTAGCAAATGGCTCGGAGTCAGATTGAGGCCATTTGGCATCTGGATCGTAAACAGCCCTAAAATTGTGACTTTAGATAACCCTGTGTCCTGATAACACAATCACCCAGATATCTACCACCTATCAAGGCTGTAAAGTGGGCGACAATTAAAACAAATGCAGTTTTCAAAGGAGGTTCAAAGGGATCCCACCAGAGAAACCTGAGAGCCGTTCGTTCGACGATTGCCAGAGACACAGCTGGGGGCACAGACTATATGTCTGTGATGAAACCACATTTAAAAATCACAATGAGCTGTTTTAATGTATATATATGTTATATCCCTTTACTGCATGATCATGTATGTGTGATGTAACTGTGTGTTAACACTTTAGTTAGATTTTGTTCACTGTAGCATGGTTCATATCTTAGGTATGAAATTATTATTCAACGTGATCTTAAACCCATGTCTTGTCTAGTATCAAATTAATCTACTCTTTATTTCCCAATCATTTCTATGTATCATATTACCATAAGCCGCATCAATGTCATTTAGTATCGATTTGAAGAGTTATGGAAACAAACTTTTATCATAATGCAAATGTGATGTCTGAAAGAACAAAGGCTTGTTTCCCCGCGCACACATTGGCCATACACCCAAAATGGGCTGGGCGTGTGAAAGGTCAAAACGGCCTATCGCCCAAGCCATCATAGATCATAGCTCATTTAGCTCAATGGCTCAGTTCGCTCAATAGCTCAATTCGAACGATTCGCTCAGTATCTCAGTCAGTGGCTTAGTTCACTCATGAGCGCTCAATCGCCCGGTTACTTAGGTAACCCGCCAGCGCAGTTTGGAAACTCGCTGAGACTCAACCAGAGTCCCTCGGATTCATCATCTTTTCTCTGAGCCCCGTCTTTCTTCGGGACAGTCTTCCTGGCTTGCACTTTGCGCTAGAGTTCGGAAAACCACGCGGACCAATCCGCCCTACGAAACAACTTAACGGACTACATCTTACGAACACATCTGGACTCTCTCTCTCTCTCCTTGCTCGCACCGCGTGCAGCAGAAACTTCGCAAAGAAAACACAAAGAGCCAAATGCAAGTATAAACTTGTCTTACTCGCTGATGTTTAAGCTTTACCCCTTATAAAATTAAGGCGCTACTTAGAGATTTTCCGATGGTTTGTGCAGATGTTAAGCAATAGTGCTTTGCCAATCTTTTACTCTCTCTCTCTAGCTTTTTCAATCTTTTCTTTCTCATCTATGTTTTATGTTATTGTATGTGTGTATGTTTAGTTAGTCGTTATTGATTGATTCTTTATTTGTCATTCTCATGTTGTACATAAAAACGAAATTGTGTTTCACACATCCACCGTTCAATAATCATTCAGTGCATTAATAACTAATAAAAGAGCACACTTTAAATATAAATATCCTAAAATACACTAAAAGAAGGCTAAATAAATAAATAATCTATTTTCAGTACAAATCACATTCTCTGGTTAAGCAGTCTAATGGCTGTGGGAAAAAAACTGTTTAGTAGCCTGCTGGTTCTTGCTCTGATACTTCTGTATCTTTTACCAGACTGAAGGAGTATGAACATGTCATGTGAAAAGTGAGTGAAGTCTTTAATAATGCTGTTTGCTCTCATTTTACAGCGTTCTGTGTATATATCTTCTATACGTGGCAATGGAGCACCAATGATTTTTTCAGCAGTTCTCACAATCCTGTTCAGTTTACGTCTTTCTTCTCCCGTACTGTTTCCGAACCAGCAAGAGATGCAATATGTGAGAATGCTCTCTATGGTGCCTCTATAAAACATGGTCAAGGCTGGAATAGGAAGCTCCACCTTCTTCAGTCTACGGAGAGAATGAAGACGTTGTTGTGCCCTCTTGACTATAGCTGTTGTATTTTCACTGGAGGTTAACTCATCAGTCAGATGGAAGCCCAGGAACTTGACACTGTGTACTATGTCCACCTCAGAACCACTGATGTTCAATGGGAGATGGTGCCGATTACTAGTCTTCCTAAAGTCAACAACCATCTCCTTCGTTTTTTCAGTATTCAGGACGAGGTTATGTGTTTTACACCATACTGTCAACTGCTCCACCTCCTCTCTATAAGCCGACTCATCATTGTCAGTAATGAGGCCAACAACTGTGGTGTCGTCAGCGAATTTTAAAATGTGATTGGTGGTAAAACTAGCAGAACAGTCATGTGTCAACAACGTAAACAGTAAAGGGCTAAGTACACACCCTTGTGGTGATCCTGTGCTCACTGTGGTTGTCTTGGATATTTTATTACCTATTCTGACTGTCTGCCGTCTCTCCGTCAAAAAGTCCAAAATCCATCTGCACATGCCAAGATCCACTCCAAGTGATAACAACTTTTCAATAAGTTGTTGTGGCAAAATTGTATTAAAAGCGGAGCTAAAATCAATGAATAAAATTCTTGCGTAAGTGTTCCTGTTTTCCAGATGTGTCAAACTGAGGTGAAGCAGTGTAGATAGAGCATCCTCCGTTGATCGATTTGCTCTATATGCGAACTGCAATGGGTCCAGACTGGTTGGAAGACATGATTTGATGTGGTTCATAACAAGCTGTTCAAAGCATTTCATAGCAATTGGGGTCAGGGCTACAGGACGGTAATCATTCATGGTGGATGGCTTTGGCGTTTTAGGCAAAGGTATTATAGTTGAGCTTTTAAAACAGATGGGCACTCTGGCTTGGCTGAGGGAGATGTTAAATATGTCTGTGAAGACATCCTTCAGCTGTTCTGCACATTTCTTCAGCACACAACCTGGGATGTGATCTGGACCGGCCGCCTTTCTAGGGTTGATTTTTAAGAAGACCCTCTTTACGCTGTCTGGCGTCAGCTGGAGTGCCTGGTTGATGGGAGGCAGCACTTGCCGTTGTGCCAATTTGTCATCTGTGATCTCAAACCGTGAAAAAAAGGTGTTAAGATTATCTGGTAGAGATGTATCATTTTCTGTTATCCGGACAGTAGGCTTATAGCCTATAGCTGTCTGAAATCCCTGCCATAACCGCCTTGTATCCCTTGTGTTGTTAAAATCACTTGACAGCTTTTTCCCATACTCCCTTTTAGCCTCTCGAATTGCTCTCTTTAGATCCTTTCTTGCTAAGTTGTACGCTTCAGTGTCACCAGATCTAAATGCAGCATCCCGAACCCTTAGCAGTGATCGAACCTTTGATGTAAACCAAGACTTATCAGTTGAACGCAGCTTGACAGTTTTTTTAACAGTCACATCATCAGTACATTTACTAATAAATCCCAACACAGTCTCTGCATATTCCTCCAGATTTATAGAATCCTCAGATGTTGATGCTTCCTTAAAAACGTTCCATTCTGTACACTCAAAGCAGCCCTGTAAGGATGAGAAAGCCTCCTGTGGCCACACTCTAATTTCCTTGACTACTGGTGGTTCCTGTCTCACTCTAGGTCTGTATTTAGGTTTCAACAGAATAGTCAAATGATCCGAGCTGCCAATATGAGGTAATGGTACTGAAGCATATGCACTTTTGATGTTTGTGTACAGATGATCAAGTGTATTTTTCCCTCTTGTTGCACATGTAACATGCTGGTAAAAATGAGGTAAAACAGACTTCAAATTAGCCTTGTTAAAATCCCCAGCAACAATATAAAATGCATTCGGATTGGTTGTTTGTAGCTGACTCAGGGTTTTGTAAAGTTCTCCCATAGCCTGCTTTACATCTGCATTTGGAGGAACATACACTGCAATAATAAAAATTGCGGCAAGTTCACGTGGTAAATAAAAAGGTCTGCATTTCACAGTCATAAACTCCACATCAGGAGAGCAGAATTTAAAAATCGTCCTAGTATCAGTGCACCATGAATTGTTTGTGTAAATTGCCAGGCCTCCTCCTCGGAGCTTACCCGATGTTGACATCACTCTGTCCGCTCTATGGAGTGTTAGCCCCATTAGCTCAATTCCAGAGTCTGGGATTTTGTCCGTCAGCCACGTTTCTGTAAACACAAAGATGCAACCGTCCCGTACTCCACGCTGTGACGATCTCCAAAGACTGATATAATCCATTTTAGTGTCCAATGAGCGAACATTTGCCAACAGGACCGAGGGAACAGCCGGCTTACAGGGGTTAGCCCTTAGCCTAGCGCTGAGCCCTCCTCGCTTCCCCCGCTTGCGTGTTCTGTCACAGCGCCGGCGATGATGCTTCCCCGCTATGCAGTCTCGGCGTAGCAGTCTGATCTTGTTAATCCGATCTAGGTCTTTCGGTTGCCTTTTCCCGCATCGCTGTCTAATATCTAATAGAAAGTCGCGGTCGTATACATATTTTCGCCCATTTGCTTTACAAGGCAGGGACGAGACTATTTTTAGCACTGAAAAACTTTCACTAGTGTCAGCAGAGGCCGCCGCAAGCATCGGTCGCGCCGCCATAACTTGTGTACTTCATTTTATAGTTAATAAACCGGTTTGCATTTTCACAATTGAATTGTTTCTGTGTTCAATGCTCACGAAATTAAAGTCACTATTTCTGCCTTTTGATCCAGCTACACGCTGCGAGTAGCACTGTATATCAGTGAGAAGGTTAATTTTAAAGGCCATGAAATTAACATTTCTTAGACGTTAATATACGATTATGGATATATGTCTTCGGTGGACGAACACATTAATTAATTGTTATTATTAATTCTGCTACGCCAGGTAAAACCTGATAAACTTGTATAATTAATTACAGTTAATTATACATAATATTCCCTTTTAAGCTAAAATCTAAGATTCCCTTGGGAATCCCCGTAGTGTTTCGGTCGGAGGTTCATAGTGTTTCAAATAACGTTATTTCCCTCCTCCCGCAAATTCGCTACATATAATGGTGGAGAACGCGCGGGCAGATTTAAACATTATTTTCTGAGCAAACCAGTTACAAATCAAATGTGTTTTTGCATTGTGTGAATGAAAAAGAACTATCAGCTATAACTGATTTCGTTCTTTCTTTGTATGAATGAAAATGTATTTTCCTGTATCATTTTCAGGACGTAACAGACTCGCGCCCCTGTTATGTATAGTTAACTGCAGTCTTTAAGGTAACCGTATTAAAAAAAATACGCTGCATTACCGTCTGATTCCGCCTAATAAAGAGTAGAATTCCTTTATTTAGAGCGAAGCGGTGGTCGAGTGAGCACTCCCATCTGATAAGGCCTTTTTGTTAAATCTCCAGGAAATGATTTACAATTAGAGAAGCTGTCTATTGTATTTTTCCATTTTATTCACGTACGTGGATTTTTAAAATTGTAAGCACCGAGGGTAAGACTTTTCAATTTTAAAGGAGATAAAAACTTGATCAAGTATTTATAGTCACAACGTATGATAAAGCACGTTGGATTCTTGTTTATTTCGTGTCCCGGTAACGTAAGCCAAAAGAGGCACCGGCTGAACACGAGCAAATTACATCCGTCGTCTTAGCAACGCAGCGACCGCCGATGTAATTACTGTATAGAAGCGAATCTTTGTCAGTTTAAAGCGTACTACCTAGTTCTAACACTAGATGTCAGTCTTGAGTGTCTAACACTTCTTCTTCTCCATTACTCTACGTCTGACTTCCGCTTTCTTTGTTTGTTGGGCGAAATATCGCCATCTAGTGGGAAAAGCTCGTTTGGTCCTCTCATAAACTCTTTTGGGAGTGTATGACAGGAATCAAACTTGGATTTTTGACCTTACTTCAATAACTAGGTTATTCTACTACTTTGTAGTTTTATTTCCTACATATTGAATGTTATGGTCTTAAATTATAAATAATAATTAATATTGCTGTGGCTTATTAATTTATTATTTATTTATTTATTTTTTATTTTATTTTGATTTATTTTATTTTTATTTTATTTCATTTTTTTTTTGCTGGTCTCTCTCACTCCTTACTCTCCTGTTCTCTTTTCTATTGTAGAGATTGTATTTTAATTAAGTTTAAATTTAAATTCAATGCAGTTTGATTTATTTTAAATTTTAATTGAATCAATTCTTTACTGTGAATAGAATTCAGCCCCATAAGTCCCATTCTCAGTGAATTCATGTATGTTTTAACTGGTGCAATAGGATAAGCCCCTGTGCATCTCTTGAAAGCTAACACTTGATAGATGAATCAGAGGCTTCGCCAGCGGTGAGTTCTACAAGAGACCGGTCCCGCTGAACTGACTCGAGTGTGTACAGTCGGGGTGCTGCGGTAGCTCCCTCCTTAGCACCTTAGGCAGCAAGACACAGTGCAACCTCTGCCACCGGGCACTCCAATCGCTAACCGTGCCAGCTGACACACAAAAGCCCTAGCGGCAGTGCCAGTTGGTGGGTGACACCTTTGAGTGCGGCCCGGCGGTGTGAAGGGTGTGACTGTTGAGCGGTCGAGGTGGGGAGGGCAGAAGGCCCGGCACTCTTGGCTGCGTGCTCAGGGAAGCGCCTTGTCTCTGTGTTCCACCCTGGGTTGTTTTAAATAGTCAACAAGTGTTGGTGTAAAAGAGATGCACTTTTCTCCCCTCTGTAGCCACTAGAGGCACCAGATCCCTATCAGGTTGGGTCAAGCCCAGCCAATCTAGCTAAGCCACTCCCCTAACTCGCATGACTCCATAGTGCCCTCTCCCTGTAAGGCCCTGTCATCAAATTTAGGGTAGAGAACCTGCTAAGCTGAAACAGGAAACCCCCTTTTCCACCTCCTATCCTCTTCATTCCCCCAGCCTTAGGACTTTCGTCTGTTGGCTGTCTCAATTCACATTTTCAGTTTATTTTATTATTTTTATTTATTTTATTTTATTATTTTATTATCATTTATTTGTTTTTCCTCTCTTTTCCTTTCCTGTTTCATTACATTTCCAGCAACCTATCCTCCTCATTCTTTATTTTGTGTGTTTTATTTTATTATTTTTATCATTATAATTAATTAATTTTAATTATTTTGATTCATTTTATTTTGGGCTGAAAGAGCAAAACTGCACAAACCATTAGGAGAATTCATTAGTAATACGCTCGAATAACCAAATGTCCAAGGCGACCTATAGGTTTTAACAAAGCGACAAATTACTAAAATTTTTCCCTTATTTCCCCACACTGATTATCTGTGCCGCCGGAGAAAGGCCCTGATAATAAGCTCATAGCCCACGTATATATATTTTATTGCCGTAGCTCGCTGAACTGTGCGGACTCGCATTGGCTCTTTGTGTTTTCTCTTCTACCAGTGTGTCAACATGTCCAGATTACCAAGCCCTGTCAACCACTGGGACCAGCTAGAGGCCTGGCTCAGCGCTGTGACATCTGAACTCCTGCCCAACCTCGCCAATGAACTGCAACACTTGGAAAGAGAGCAACTCGACGGCACCCTGGACAAGTTCATAGCCCACGACCCAACGAGGAGCTACAGTCACAAGGACACAGCCAAGATCACAGGTGCCATCGCTCACAACCTCATCATCCAGCTTAAACTGGGCGAAAGGAACATCGCCCAACTGGAAGAGGATGCAGCAGCTCTACAGCTCCAAGCAGCAGAGGCACGGAGGAATCAGGAGGACGCGCAGAATCGTCTAGATCAGCTGACACAAGGATTAGAGGATCAACACCCATCGACGGAGATGAAGCACTGGAGGCTAAAGGACGAGATTGGACAACTCCAAGAGGCCTTGTCAAAACTCCGCACAGACACAGAGCACAAGGAGCAACAGGAAAAGACAGCCAGAGAAGAGCTGTCTGGAAAGCTCCAGCAGGCTGAACATCTTCTGGTGAGAGCAAAGGCAGAACTGAAGGAACGTGATGCCAAGCTGAAGGCCTGTGAGAATCACCTGCGAGCGTCTCGAGATGAAGGTCGAGCTCTGGCTCAGCAACGAGAACAGGCTAGGGACGACCTTGACTCCGCCCAAAGAGAACTCATTTATGCATATAAACTGCAAGCTGAACAAGTAAGGGAAAAAGCAACCTTTCCCTTTCATTCAACCAGTGAGCCTGCACCCCCCCACCAAAGCTTTTCTGTTGAAAAGGGGGGCGGGAGCCCACTGTTAAAGACATCAGCCAGCATCCCCGAACCTCTCACTACCACATGGGGGTGGGGACAGACAAATTTCCCGAGGTCACCTGCAGACATGCCCGGCGTGGCACCCAAAGACCTCGACAAGCTGGCTAGAAATATCCCAACATTTACCCCAGAGCCTGCAGGTGGCCATGATATCCACTCTTACCTGCAGGACATTGACTTTTATTTGCAAACACTGCCAAATGTAACCACAAGAGACAAACTGTATCTGCTACGGGTTACTTCCAGTCGTGAGGTGAGGAGTTTCCTTGACCGGCAGCCAGAAAACGTCAAGATGGATTACGAGCAGCTGCAAAAGGCTTTAATAGAAGAGTTTTTGGATCCAGAGTCAGAACAAGGACTTGTTACAGCGATGGACCTCAAACAGAGCCAAAACGAAACTCCACAGGCCTATTACAACAGACTCAGGCGAGCTTACTTCGGCTCACGGAATGAGCCAAGAATAAAGGAGGACTTTAACTTCAGGACCCTCTTCCTGCGAAATCTTCACTTCACAGTAAGCCAACACTTAGGGGTTATGGCCTGCCCTCGCACGATGACAACCAGGCATCTGAGGACTTGGCCCATAAAGCTTATAGTAAACAAAGGGCGGCCTCTGAAAAGACTGTTAAAAACCCTGTCATTCTCCCTGTCTCTGAACTGTACCCTGAACTACCACTGGAGGGCGCACGACAACGCCACAGTGAAAGACCTTTCAACAGAGGGCCAAGAGGGTCAAGAGACTTTACAGCCAGCCAGGAATGGTACGGCCATGTAGGGGCTCGTCCCAAGCACCAAATGGGACGTGCCGAGAGGTCATGGAGCCGGCCAAACTCATCAGACAACCAGAAGGGTGGCGGCTCGTGGGAACCTGGCCGACGACCTAGAGGTAACCGTCCTGCACCTGGCAGATCAAATACTGGTAACAGTCAACAGAGAGATCAGTCTCGATACACACAGAGCAAATCTAAGTCTGAGCTACCCTCGAAACAGAGTGACACAGACACGTTTGAGACAGCAGAGATTCTGAGGATATTGAAGGAGTTAATCCAAAAGAGGCCCCACAAGGAGGACCACGAAGACAAACCCGACTCCTTATTCAAAGACTTTGGCATACAAACAATATCTCAAACACCAACCAACCAAAGCCTGCAAGTACCAGAGAGTGCTGTGTTAAGTGTCTCTTTCCCTACAGAGTCACAGAAAACCAGCCTTCACTGCCTTCCCATTAATACCACAGCCCCAGTACCAAGCCTCCTGGGAAACCTGATCGAAAGAGGAGAAGCTAAAAAGCTATATCTATCCATCACCTTGGAAAATGAGGTTGAACTAGAAGCCCTCGTCGACACCGGAGCTGACCTAACGCTGATGTCATCCCAGCTTTTCACCAGACTCCAGAACAGAGCTAAGGCCAAAAATTTGACCCTTAAACCCCAAAGGTGTATGCTGAATGTGCAGTCTTACAGCCAGACTGAAGTTCAACTGCAACAGGTGATTCCCATCCACCTGACGATCGGTCCTATGAGCATCATACACCCTGTGTACATCTCACCAATGGACTCATACCCTCTCCTCATTGGCAAAGACCTGCTAGACCGCTTTGAACCCTTAATGGACTTTAAACAGTTAAAAATTTGGGCTCAAGTGCGAGAACCTTTACCCTTTCAATCAGCCAGATCATCTAAGGTAAACTGCCAGGTCACACAGGTCATGGACGACCCCCCAGCCAGCCGCGGGAACTTCGTCTCAGACCTAAACTTCAAAAGTTCACTGCTCTGCAATCTGCATCCAGCCAAAGACTCAGAGCCATACCCAGGACTTGACACACAAGTTCAACAAAATTTAAAAGATGCAGATGCCATGCAGGATGATGCAGATCATCAGAAACTACAAGCCTTTAACATCGCTACCCAAGCTATGTTAAACCACCTCTCAGACCCCTCCACCTACCCTATCACAAACTCTGACCTGTCTGCTGCTCCAACCCGCAAACATCTCAACGATGTCAGGCACCTGCTGCGCATACAACACAACATCCTCGGGTATGTCCCTGATGACCGCACTACACCTGCGCTTGTGGTTCCTCAGGCCCATAGGGGGGTCATACTAATGTATGCGCATGACACAGCATGTGCCGCACACCACCGCACAAAAGCCACTTATGAAACACCGAAACAGGTGGCATACGGGCCTGGAATGCAGCACGATGTAGCAGAACACATCAAGAAATGTCTGGTTTGCTGCCAGTTCCAACCGGCTAAGCCAAACCATGGAGCACCACTTCAAAAAAGAGGTGTCAACTTTCCAGTGTCAGACCTCCAGATAGACTGGGTTGGACCATTACCCAGGCCAACGAGGGGCAACAAACACTTTCTCACGGTCATCTGCCAATTCACAAAGTTGGCAGAATGCTTTCCAGCACCCAATGACACCACTCACCAGTATCTGGATGAACTTCATCCGGGAACGACCTTCGCTTTTCGAACAACCAAGATCTGGTCCTACAGTTTCGCCCCGCCAATTCAGACAGCTCACCGACTGCTGTCAAAGAAATTTCTGCCACACTGGACAGGACCTCATGAGATTGTGGACAAACTCTCCCCCATTGCATACCAGATCAAGATGGGCAGGAGTCAGAAGGAACCAATTTCCAGATGGGTCCATCAGAACCAAGTCAAGAGACACTCAACATTATGGCATGATAGTAAAAGGGGGGACGAACCAAACTTCTCCACATTGCCTCATCACTAGAACTCTGCCACCTAGGGAACAGCCGCCAATGAAAAGAAAGAGAACTGTCCTGACCAAACAAGGACCTGTAGCGCTCGCCTATTGTTCTTTCTCTCTCTCCCTCTCTGTCACCAGGATGTTGCTGTGGATCACTGTGCTGTACATCAGCCTACATGGGGGATGGTCGCAACCTGAAATCGTGTCACCGGGTCCAGCCTCAGGCATCGCCCTAAAAGAGCAACCTGGACTCCTAATCACAAACTGCAGAACACATAGCCAAAAGGTCTACATCCGACTCAACCCCCGTGATGTCTACAGAGCACACTACACAGCATCAGCACCAGAAACCAGTTGGGCAGGAGAACGATGGGCGCAGAACGCTATGATTCACGCAGAGGCTGACATCAAACACATGCTGTACCAACTTCAGAAGATGACTGTCCCACAGGCAGGTCTTGGCGGACAAACCAAGCGTCCCAAGCGGTTCCGGGGAGCCCTACTCGGAGCTGCCGCAGCAGCCATTTCACCCTGCCTGGTACCCCTCAGCCTGGTACAGACCATTTTATCCTCTGTCACTGCAGGCCCAACAGACACCCTGCAGGCACATCTGGCCTACTCCCTAGGTAGCGCAATCTCACTAAGCATAGCCCCTGAACAAGGCGAACTTGCTTTTCTGATAAACCTGCCAATCATCGAGTCACACAACATCTACAGACTCAAAGACATTGTCAATGTTGGCTTCTGGCAGGGAAACACCCACATCAGAATACGCACCCCCACGGTGGTGGCTTACCATGACAGCAATGAACAGCTGTACCTTGCACCAAACCTGCACATGTGCACCCTCACTGAAGACATTAATTATCTCTGCCCCAGCAAACCTTTCCTTCAGGACAACACTGACGGCATCTGTGGGCTGCGGCCAATGAAGATTGACTCTCGTTGTCCTGCCTCAGCTAAACCACGAGCCGAGGTCACTAACACCCAAGCTGAAATCGTAGGTGACCGATGGCTGGTCAACACCCCAGCCAGCACGGCCACTTTGACCTACGACCAACACGACACAGCCACCCGCATCAGTGTACCAAACCAGACGATGTGGATCCAAGTTCCAAAAGGTGCGATTCTTCACATCGATGAACTCGCACTCTATCACCTTCCTAGTGAGGAGTACCACACCGAACTGGAATTTTCAACTTTCTTCAGGGACCACAACTTCACTTTAGACCCTGAATTGGAGATGAGGATTGCAGAAGGGGGGACCCAACTAATTGATGTCACGCCCATCGACACTGCCCTCCAGGCACTTGCTCGCATGCCAGCTATGCACAGCCTCCCTGTTTTCCGAGCCTGGACCGCCACTGACACAGTACTGTGCCTCTCCACAGGAGTAGGATACACCCATACTCTTGGCCTCACTTTCATCCTGTACCGAAGAGTCAGCGGGATGCAGGAAACAGTGAACAAGTGCACAGCTGCCGTCCCTCGAGCCTTCAAGCGGAACCGTGGGAAGCAAGACACACAAGCCGAGCAAGAGCCCAACCTCATCGAAATCACCCCTCTGCAGGCACGCCGAAGCGCTGCAGAAAATTAAGATACACCTGCCATCCAGACCAAATGACCTGTATAACCATCGCCTATTGAACCATCGCCCACCAAAGTCTCTCAAGACCCTGGTGGCCATGAAGGGGGGATATGTAGCAAATGGCTCGGAGTCAGATTGAGGCCATTTGGCATCTGGATCGTAAACAGCCCTAAAATTGTGACTTTAGATAACCCTGTGTCCTGATAACACAATCACCCAGATATCTACCACCTATCAAGGCTGTAAAGTGGGCGACAATTAAAACAAATGCAGTTTTCAAAGGAGGTTCAAAGGGATCCCACCAGAGAAACCTGAGAGCCGTTCGTTCGACGATTGCCAGAGACACAGCTGGGGGCACAGACTATATGTCTGTGATGAAACCACATTTAAAAATCACAATGAGCTGTTTTAATGTATATATATGTTATATCCCTTTACTGCATGATCATGTATGTGTGATGTAACTGTGTGTTAACACTTTAGTTAGATTTTGTTCACTGTAGCATGGTTCATATCTTAGGTATGAAATTATTATTCAACGTGATCTTAAACCCATGTCTTGTCTAGTATCAAATTAATCTACTCTTTATTTCCCAATCATTTCTATGTATCATATTACCATAAGCCGCATCAATGTCATTTAGTATCGATTTGAAGAGTTATGGAAACAAACTTTTATCATAATGCAAATGTGATGTCTGAAAGAACAAAGGCTTGTTTCCCCGCGCACACATTGGCCATACACCCAAAATGGGCTGGGCGTGTGAAAGGTCAAAACGGCCTATCGCCCAAGCCATCATAGATCATAGCTCATTTAGCTCAATGGCTCAGTTCGCTCAATAGCTCAATTCGAACGATTCGCTCAGTATCTCAGTCAGTGGCTTAGTTCACTCATGAGCGCTCAATCGCCCGGTTACTTAGGTAACCCGCCAGCGCAGTTTGGAAACTCGCTGAGACTCAACCAGAGTCCCTCGGATTCATCATCTTTTCTCTGAGCCCCGTCTTTCTTCGGGACAGTCTTCCTGGCTTGCACTTTGCGCTAGAGTTCGGAAAACCACGCGGACCAATCCGCCCTACGAAACAACTTAACGGACTACATCTTACGAACACATCTGGACTCTCTCTCTCTCTCCTTGCTCGCACCGCGTGCAGCAGAAACTTCGCAAAGAAAACACAAAGAGCCAAATGCAAGTATAAACTTGTCTACTCGCTGATGTTTAAGCTTTACCCCTTATAAAATTAAGGCGCTACTTAGAGATTTTCCGATGGTTTGTGCAGATGTTAAGCAATAGTGCTTTGCCAATCTTTTACTCTCTCTCTCTAGCTTTTTCAATCTTTTCTTTCTCATCTATGTTTTATGTTATTGTATGTGTGTATGTTTAGTTAGTCGTTATGTGTACTTCATTTTATAGTTAATAAACCGGTTTGCATTTTCACAATTGAATTGTTTCTGTGTTCAATGCTCACGAAATTAAAGTCACTATTTCTGCCTTTTGATCCAGCTACACGCTGCGAGTAGCACTGTATATCAGTGAGAAGGTTAATTTTAAAGGCCATGAAATTAACATTTCTTAGACGTTAATATACGATTATGGATATATGTCTTCGGTGGACGAACACATTAATTAATTGTTATTATTAATTCTGCTACGCCAGGTAAAACCTGATAAACTTGTATAATTAATTACAGTTAATTATACATAATATTCCCTTTTAAGCTAAAATCTAAGATTCCCTTGGGAATCCCCGTAGTGTTTCGGTCGGAGGTTCATAGTGTTTCAAATAACGTTATTTCCCTCCTCCCGCAAATTCGCTACAGACATTTACATTTAGGCTTTTATCTGAAGCGACTTACAAAAATTAGAAAGCAATATCAAAAGCAACTTAGTAGGATGAATATGGCCAAGAGACATTTGACCAGATATTAGCATTGCTTTATTTACATTTTGACCCATCAGATTTTGCCACATTTCCAGAAGACCCACTGTTGAATTCTAAAACTGTAAAATAAAAAAGATCTACATAATAAATGTTCACAGAGAATAAAATCATGACATATCACAGACATTAATACATCGCCTTAGAATTTGAAATGATTTTCAAATGTATGTGGGCACTGAACCCTTTTATAATGAATAATTACCAAATAAAAAAATATGGCAGGCAAGTAACATAAAGAATAAAACCCCAAAACGATAAAAACCAAACAGTTTTCATCTTAACCTGTTGACCTGACCTTGACTAGCTGTCTCCTGCTCTTGCCATCTGAGCCCACACAGTCGATTATCTTTGGTAGGTTGACACCTCCAGCCAGGTAAAAGTGAGGTTTGAATGAACGGACAGTGACAAGATCTTCATATTTGCCTGATGGATCCACCTAAATAATACAAGATTTGAAATGAAGAAATAAAACTTATGCCATCACTTCTCCAATTGCTGTTTCAGTCCAATATGACTTCCTTTTCTTTCTTCAGAACACAAAACAAAAGGTGCTGCACTTGACAAAGTATGTAAACGCAAACACTAGTTCCGGTAGCTGTAAACTAAATAAACAGCTACATGAGCAAATTAGTAAATGAGCAGACATTTTGTGCTTTAAGTAATTAAGTTAATAAGATGGGTATTTACTATGTAAACGGCAGATTGCTAACGACAGGGGATAACTGTGGACGGGATAAGGAAAAAAAAATCACAGATCAGGAATTACATTTTGGTCATTATTCTGCAAATAAAAATGGCTTACGAGTCATCTCTGACCATAAAGGAAATAAACGTTTTACCCTGATCTCCATGGTGGGAATGATGACATCATCAAGGTCTTTAATTTGCATAATAGGTTGTTCAGGTGGGATGGGGATGGCTTCTGTACAAAACACACAACACTCGAATTACCCAAACATGTATGTAACATTTAAAACATGTATAACTTTATTACATCTACTATAATGACACATTTAAAAGAATACGAGTATAAAGATCAAACTATAATGGAAACCGAAAGAACATAACACAAAAATGCTTGACTGGAGATATTAACTCACTCTTTTCAGTTTTATGGCGACTGGCGTCCATGTAAGCCAAAGTGATGTAGGCATCGCAGAGCGTCTCAATGCCTTTGATCATCTTGGCCCTCTTTTTACGAACCACGTCAATGATCTTTCGAGCTACATCAGCACGCTCCTGCATTACAACACATTTAACAAACCTTAAGGCTCAAGGTTTCAAATACTCCCTCAACTCGGTTAAATTTCTTTAAAAGTTATGAAAGGTTTGGCTGGTTGTTAAAACCCCAACGGCATTTAAGTGTCTTGAAAACGCTAACTTTTGATAACGAGAATTTGAAAATGATGCATTATTCTCTCCATGTAAACTATGTGTTAACACCGTATAAAGACACGCGCAAGTGTAAGCAAAACTACAATGGCGGCCTACATGATCTTGTTTGTGCTCAAGGGATTTTATTAACGCTTCTCCAACAAAGTGAACTTCCTACTTTATAGTCCAGGGTCACTCATTGTCCATCTAAACAAAACTGCTTCATGCTTTAGCCATCTTGATTGTTTGTATTTATCGCTCTATAGAAGAATGCGTAAGTGTGCAGACGTAAAGTGTTTCTTTACAAAGTAACATCCCCATCTACTGGATTGTAATGCATAATACAGCGTTAATAGTCTTCACGGATTTGTGTAAACGCAGATCTTTTTGACAGTGTTGTCGTGTGTGTGTGTGTGTGACATTTTTCAAAAATGCAAAGGAAAAAAATGTAAGTTGTTTACTACATCATTGTCGTGTAAATGTAGCCTCGGTACCCAAAAATGAAAATATATTTATTATTTACTGTATTGTCTTTCATTCCCTCATGGGTTTCATTGTTTTGCAAAACAAAAACTGATAACTGATAAGTGGATACGTTTTTATTCTTACAATGGCAGCGCATGGTGAATATTTTTTGTGTGTGCATGTTCACAAGTGTGCATGTCAACAACAGTAGCTTAGCTGCAGATTAGAAAGCCTGTATTCAAATCTGTTGAAATCTCACAAGTAGAGCCTTTTTTGCCTCTTAAACTGTAAAAATGACATAGTAGATGGCGCAATGCACATACATTGGGTGCAATGAGCTCACACACAGAAAAATAGCAGAAGTGAATTACAAAAAATTATTTTTGTGTGAACTGTTTTTAACTTATCAATGTATAGGGTTGTATATACATTACATACCAAATCCAGAGGTGAAGGTTGGCGCGCACTGCTCTTGGATGAACGGCTGCGAGAAAAACTCTCATCTTTGTTGCCATTGACCAGGGCCAAGATGATGAAGAGAGTGTGGTGGGGATGGTCAAGGGATGACTGACAGATCAGCTGAAGACGGTATGTATTTTAGCTGCGAGTCCAAACTCATCAAGTTTAAATAAAAAAAAAAAAACATGAGCTAAAGGTTACCTCATTTAGAACCTGATGAAAGCCCACGTCCTGTGAACTGGACACCTTTGTGCCCATACGAGCAGCTAACTGGTACATCAAAGGCAGGAACTTGTATGATGAAATTTTCTTTACACCACTCTAACACCAACACACACAAACCACCAGTTACAACATCAAATAAATAATAACCCACAAATTGCACAAAGAAATCTTATCATGGCATCACAAAAGCAACCAATCACTTTTTGGATTTCTAGACGTTACCTTCATCAAGTCATTGACTGCTTTGACATCAGCGTTCTCCAGCCAGAGGGAAGCCAGTCTGAAGACCCAGGTGTCGTGCTCCTCTCCAAGCTCCAGACACTGAATGTAGTTCTCCACAGCTTTGAGGAGGAAACGGTTGCGGTCAGCCTGCAGGTTGGCCATTGCCTTGACATCCAGCTCAAGTTCCCTCTGAACTTTCACAGTGTATCTGCACACAAATAAAACTAACATTTAAAATTGTAGGGAAGAAGCACCGAATGTTCGGCAACCGAAATTATTCGGGTGAAATAATTTTCAGTTCAGCCCGAGCAAGTAAAAACACTGGATACATTTGACAGACTTTAATGACCAGTGCCGAGAGAGAGGCGCGCACGCTTCATAAATGCTGTATGCTCATGCACGGAGAGCGAGAGTTTACAGATGAGGAGAGGAACGATGAAGAGCGATGGCAGTATGTAATAAAAACTTCCTAGAATGAGTAATGTCCTACAATGACAAACACACTTTTATTAAAAAAGCATTTTGTTAGACAGACATGCTAGTTCAGCTATTTTTTTTCTTTGCCATCGTGTCGTCTCTCACTCTCCCTCTGCTTGTGCTTGTAAACCTAATCCCTGGTGGTTTGTGGGGGAATGAGTTGATGAAAAAAAATAATCAATTACAATTCAATTATAAAAATGTGAGGAAAAAGGACATGGGCTCGATCCCCAGGGAACAAGCATACTGAGCGGTACAGTATGTCTCTTAGGTTTAAAGCATCTGACAAATGCATCAGTGTAATTGTCGTTCTCTAATGCTAACCTGTTATTGCTGACCCTCCTCTCTCGCATGAGGTCCACTTCCTCTTTAGCCTTTTCCAGAAGCGCCTGCTTATTCTCAAACTCCGATGACTTCATGTAGTTCTCAATGCTCTGGTACTGTGCATCAGAAAAACGGGCCAGCGAGAAGAAAGCCTGGGTTTTCTGGCTCTGGAGTTCAGCGTCTGAACCGCCACGATGGTCCTTGATCATCTCAACAGCCTGTCCAGCATTGACAATTTACAGACATCCAAAATGTACAAAACAAAAGGTGTGGTGGTATCATGTTACAGTGATGTCATAAGATACAGGATGATAATGGTCATTATGTTGAAAAATAAATAATGTTAAAAAAAATGTATTAATTCGCGTAATCCCTTCATTTCTCATCAATCCCTTGCAGAACTTTACCATTTCCAGATATTTGTCCAGTATAACCGCAGGGCTTTCCAGACAGGATTCAGACAGCCAACTTCCACACAGTCTCAAACATTCGGAATACACCGGGACCAAAGCAGGATTCACACACACCTGCTCACATAAACACATTTATTCAGCACGCACTTGAGTACTTTTCCCATTTACTACACACTAAAATTAACCAAATTGAAATGGACTGTACTGTAAAGATTCCATCTTAACCCCGCTCACCAGATCCTCTAGTTTGTGGATCATCTGTTTGAGTAGCCCGAGAGCCAATCCCTGTTCCCTCTTCACCCAGAACACCTGTGCCTCCTCCAGCTGCCAGGCCCACGAACACACGGCACCAGCCATGGCCACGCTTCGCTGCTTCATCTGAAAAACTGCTCGCTCTGCCAGCTGAAAGAACAAACACTTGGGCAGTGAGATCAAGACTGAATGGAATATAACATGTTTTAAATCTTCGGGTTTGGTGTGATAAGACGTAACCAGAAGTGTTCTGGCACATGGATGTTGCTTTTAAAAAGAGAGTCCTTCAATGCTAAGTCAGTCACACAGCCTCTTTATGTGTCGATGAAGTGGTTAACCTACAAGATTAGATTTAAAACATTTGCCAAATATAGGAAATGACATAAACAAGACTTACAAGTGTTTGTTTATTGCAGTATGAAATTTTTGTCATTAATTACCATCGTGTTGTTCCACTAGGGCTGGGAAAAAAATCGATTTGATTTTAAAATCGAGTTGGTAGGTCAAATCGATTCATATTTTCAAAAAATCGATTTTTTTAGATTTTTTTCTCCCCCTCTGCAGTATAGCGCAGTACTTACAGTGTTTCCCAAACATAGGCTCTACTGGGCATTCCGCCCAGGTAAATTGCGACCCGCCTAGGAAAAAAATCACTTTAAGAATTTCCGTATTTTTTGAACTCAACTGGATGACCCGTGTTTTGTTGAGAGAGCCCGTGAAGATGCACGCGTCATAAACTCATCATCCAGCGCGGCAAACTGGATCAACTGCAGCACATACTGAGGTAACTGAGCAGCCAGGGAACTACACTCCGACCAAAATGGTCGCATATGCTTATGTGCATATGTGTTTATAGCATCCAAGTTGGCTTCATTTTGCGTGCAAGCACGTCTCTCCCGTTGAGTGTGCGTTCACGTGCTCTTTGTTTCTCAATGAATTGGGTGCGATGCGAAGCAAGCTTGTCACATTGTATCCTTTCATGTTTCTGAACTTGAGCAGAGTTTTACCATTAACGTTAGAGGTCTTTCTTCACTGAGAGGACCCGTACAGTTCCGGGTTTATATTTGAAATGTCAGTCTGGTCCGGGTCGGTCCTAGTTTATTACTTTGGGTCCCAAGTATGATTAATGTGCTGTAGGGGTTCAATCTTCAGCTGGCTGGCAGGGGCAGCCACTGGCGGGTCACGTGACCTGCCACTCAACCACTGGTAGGTCACGTGACCTGCCACTCAACCACTGGTGGCTGCCACTGGCAGCCGCCATCCCTGTCACTGGCAGCCGCTATCCCTGCCACTGGGAGCAATTGCTTAGTAGTTTAACGTATTTGGAAGTGATATGCTTTCATTCAGTGTGTTTAATGTCTAACTATTTTTCATGCTTTCACAACCGGTAGGAGGAGCAGTAACCTACAACCAGCAGCAGAGTGATGAAGCACCTAATTTATTGCTTTTCTTTTCTGTTCAAAACCGGATTTATTTGCTTTGTAATATGGATTTTTTTGTATGTATCTGTCAAATGGCTATTAAGGCTTGGAGTTGAAGCTCCCGCTTACATTATAATATCAAACAAAATATTTTCAACATGCAGCTCACCACTGTTTTGTGCAAACTTTAATGCACACCCAAACAAAAGGAATTATATTATTTTTACTCTGCATCTGTGCTTATGGATGTCTTCCAATAATCAATCATCATTTTGTAAAGATTTTCCGCATTTGAGGTGCTTAAATACAAATGATCTGAACTGTATGCATTACAGCCAGCTCAGTCACTGTTTTGCTATCCACAAAAGGAATATATTATATTTTTTTAATCTTCATTTGTGCTTCTTGATGTCTTCTGAAAATCAATCATGGTTTTGTAAACATTTATCACGTTAAATGCGCTTAAAAACAAATGATCTAAACTGGATGGACCACACCTCAGTCAGCTACTATTTTGCGCGAACTTTAACGCACGACCTCCTGCTCTTCACAAAAGGAATTATATGATTTTTTTATTCTGCATTTGTCCTTATGGATGTCTTCCAATAATCAATCATCGTTTTGTAAACATTTATCGTGTTTATGGTGCTTAAAAACGAAATGATCTGAACTGGTTGGATTTACAGCCACCTCAGTCAGCCACTATTTGCGCGAACTTTAAAGCACAACCTCCTGCTCTTCACAAAAGGAATAATATTATTTTTTTACTCTGCATTTGTCCTTATGGATGTCTTTCATTAATCAATCATGGTTTTGTAAACATTTATCGTGTTTATGGTGCTTAAAATAGAAATGATCTGAACTGGTTGGATTTACAGCCACCTCAGTCAGCAACTATTTTGCGCGAACTTTAACACACGACCTCCTGCTCTTCACAAAAGGAATTATATTGTTTTTTACTCTGCATTTGTCCTTATGGATGTCTTTCATTAATCAATCATCGTTTTGTAAACATTTATCACGATTAAGATGCTTAAAAGCAAATGATCTCAACTGGATGCACAGCTCAACCAGCCACTTTCTTGCTCCGATATATATCTTTAACTCTGCTGTAACAATTCTGAACATATTTTAGATGACAGTATAGATTCAAAATTATATAGTGCATTAATAAAATCACAGACCACATAATGTATTGGTTTTCCTAATTAGCAACGATTGTATTTTGTAAATGTTTACAAACCCACATAGAATAAAGACATTTTCTTAAAGATATTAAGTTTCTAAAATGTTCAACATATGCTTTGAATGGGTGTAATCCATCTGCACTGTAAACTCTTAATAATAAAAATAATTACTGAAAGATAACAGAAATATATTTTTTTTCGCAGTAACACATTTAAGTGCTACTCCAATATAAATAATAAGAGTAAAAATACAATACTTGCAGCAATATCGAAACATATATCCAAATTGTACATATGTAATCACAATCTCAATTTCTATTCTAATTAAGGGAATGCACAGAGTTAAGGGGTTGAAGAGTCGTCCAATCTTAAGCTATCACAATCCCCACTGGCACATCGAGAATCGTACAGACAGCATCTTAATCGTGATTAATGTTTACAAAATGATGATGTTTTATTGGAAGACATCCATAAGCAAAAATGAAGAATAAAAATAATATAATTGCGTTTGTGAAGAGCAGTCAAAGGTTTGCACAAAACGGTGGTGGCGGTGAATGCATCCAGTACAGATGGTTTCTCTCACTGGCTGGCTGTGAATGCATCCATTACAGAGCATTTGATTTTAAGAACCTTAAACATGATAAATGTTTACAAAATGATGATGTTTTATCGAAAGACATCCATAAGCACAAAATCAGAATAAAAGTAATATAATTCCTTGTGTGAAGAGCAGTCAAAAGTTTGCGCAAAATGGTGGCGGCTGAATGCATCCAGTACAGATCATTTCTCTCACTGGCTGGCTGTGAATGCATCCATTACAGAACATTTGATTTTAGGCACCTTAAACATGATAAATGTTTACAAAATGATGATGTTTTATCGGAAGACATCCATAAGCACAAATGAAGAGTAAAAAATAATATAAATCCTTTTGTTGAGAGCAGGAGGGTGCGCGTCAAAGTTCACTGGTTGTGAATGCATACATATAATTTTATATAATTATATAATTCCTTTTGCGGAAGGCAGGAGTGTGCCCGTCAAAAGTCCGCCCACAATAGTGGCTGGTCAGCTGCCTGTTGGAAATATTTCATTTGATATTATAATGTAAGCGGGAGCAGGCGGGTAGCATCTATATGCACTGAGCTTCCAATTCAAGCCTTAATAGCCATTTGACTGACACATAAAACAGATTCATTAGACAAAGCAAATAAATCCGGTTTTGAACAGAAAAGAAAGGCGCTACATTAGGAGCTTTGTCACTCTGCTGCTGGCTGTACTGCTCGTCCTACTGGTTGTGAATGCATGAAAATACATTTTAATTCAAGTACATATTCAAATAACTAACTGCATAGACATTAAACATACTGAATGAATAAAAAACAAAGCATATCACTGCCAAATACGTTAAACGATCACTTTTAAGAAATCGCTACCACTGGCAGAGATGGCGGGTGACGTGACCTGCCAGTGGCGGGGATGGCGGGTGACGTGATCTGACCCGTCACGTGACCAGCCATCCCCGCTATAGGCAGCTTCCAATCAGCAACTGGCGGGTCACGTGACCCGCCAGTGGCTGCCCCTGCCAGCCAGCTGAAGATTGAACCCCCTAAGGGGGCGTGCACACCAACGCTTTTACGCCCGCGGCCGGCGCATGTTTTCAATTCATTTCAATGGAAACTCGGCGTATTTCAAATAAGCCAGCCGCTAGCGTTTTTTTCCGCGCTGAAAACCGGCGCAGAGAGTTGAGAAATGTTCAACTTTGGAAGAAAAGCTCCGCTCGTCAATGTCAGTTTTCACACGGCTGCCCAATCACAGTGGAGGAGGGGCGGGACATTACCACAGCAACCAACCGGCTCGCAGCTGACGTATCACAGCTACCAAAGCGCTCAGCTGAAGAAAGCTGGTACTCAGCTGAAAAACAGCTGGCATTCGGCGTCCTCAAGGCGTTTTCAGCCGCGTTTAAAAGTTTTGGTGTGTCCAGCCCCTTAATGTGTGTAAAACCAGAGTCGATCGGAGAACGGCTGTGAGCGCTACCGCGCTAAAGCTCGAGTGCAGTTTCATATAATATGTGTTTAGGGCGTCACGTGAACCTATGTGCATCAAGCTATTTTAATCGGCAAAAGAGAAATAGAAAGCAGAAGCAGTAAAAGTGCCTATCTAATAGAAATTATTACCATTAGAACATCAGTCACATTTATAATCTATAAACCTGCACTGTCTATTAATATACTCTACATAGTATAGTATTATATTGAGTTTGATAAAAGGGGTCTAATTGCTTCATATATCAGTGCAAAAACAATAAGTGTTTTTGTGGTGCTTTGACAAACAGTATCAGCTTTGTTTATGGCAAAGAAAGTTTGGCGTGGTTAGATTAATGAACTATAATATGAAATTAATATTAATGTTCAATAATTCAAAGTATTGTGTTGTGTCACACATTATTAGTTCTGTGTCACATGTATAGTAGACCATTTTTTGTCGGGGGATTATAATGATTGCCCTTTTCACCAGCTACCACCACAAGTACATTTCAGATCTATGGGAAACACTGACATACATTTTGCATCCTCCAAATCTTCCTTCCTTCCCAATTTTTTGTTGATGCATTTTAATTAAATATAATAAATATGTATTTTAAAAATATATACAGTTTGCAATTATTTTGTTTTAAATGGGGGCGGGGAAAAAAATCGATTCGAATCATAAATCGAGTTTTTTATAAAAAAATCTAAGATTTTTTTATGGGGACAAATCGCCCAGCCCTATGTTCCACAGCTGTTTGTGACTATACTATTCTTTATTTATATATTTTTTCCATATTACAGAATGATAATAAACTCGTCCAAACTATGGCATAACACAAATATAACCTTGATAAAAATGTTGATGACTAAAAGCATCCAAAATAAATCAAAATTCATTTAACCGAGAAGCTTTTTTACATTTTTCCTTAGGACGACTTTTAAAGAGTATAGGCGGTTTCATCGGACGCACGTGCGCTGACGCGATACACGTCTGGATCCGAACTTACTTCCGGTTTCGTTTTTTTAATGGTCTGACTAGTTGCTAAACTGATCTTTTGAACAAATGCCTCGTCGAAAATAACAAATGGTAATCTATGTGTTGTTTTTTTGCTTGTCATATAAATAAACTACGTTAAAAGAACTTTGTTGTTATTTATTCTTTGCAGAGTTTACCGGAAGTTACGTGCGGACCGCGACAGCCGCTTGTTTATGTTGTTACTGCTGAAACCATAGAAGTTGTTTACATTTAATCTAGGCTCTTATTGCCTGCTTTTCCTTCAATATTCAGTCATCTAATTCAAAAAATTATATTTTAAAATAAAAATTTTGTTCTCTAATAACAGAAATTAATCTGCTTGGCACAGGTATATTTTTGTGTACAAAAGTGATTTCATGCATTTAACCATAAACCTCCAAATAAAAAGATTTTTAAGATCATAGTTAACATTTTAGTCAAGTGTTTTAAAACTTTTGACCGGTAGTGTACATGTATGCATACAGTATGCGTCCGCAAAACAGCTATTAATGGGACATCTTTATAATGCACATGCATTACCACCTCAGGTGTGCATTATTTTCGAAAAATTCAACAACCCATAATCAAATATAAATTCAATAAATGTTTAAAAAACATGCATGTGCTGCTTTTGTTATTAACGCATTGGAGACTGACTTTATGAGCACAAAAAGCATTCTTTTCACTTCTTGAAATAAATATGAAATATTTTGGACTATTTTATGTCTTGACTGCCTTTCTGGGCCTTGAAAGTTGTGAGTTGCGCTGCTTAATCAGAACTGTCTCGGATTTCATCAAAAATGTCTTTATTTGTGTTCTGAAGATGAACAAAGGTTTTCGAGTGTGGAACAACATGCAGCTGAGTAATTAATGACAAAATGTTCATTCGCACTTTAAGAGCACATAACCGTACAGCACATACAGTACAGACATACGCACCTGTGTGTTGCCTGCAGAGCGAGCCAGCTTGCACAGCTCCATCAGGTGTGAGGAATAGGCTGATATCAGGTAGTTCTTCTGGTCAGGGTCTGTCGCTGAGGAAATCAGGGTTTCCTGTATGGAGGAGCGCAGGGCTAAAACAGGCTCCACTAAAATAAAATCACTGTCGGTCAAAAGATCTGAGTGTTGGTGCCATTTCCTGTAGACCTCATTCAGACTGGAGTCAGTTATTGGCCTGTCAAGAGCACAAATTCAATATTTTTATTCAAGTAATGTACACTTTTGTCGTTTAGGGTCACTAATAAAACTGAATGTTAAGTAGAAAAATATAATTGTGCCAACATAATAAATTTGTTTTTATGAAACTATCATTAAATAAAAAAATGTTTATAAAATAGACCAGACAATAAAGAAAAGAAGCAGTAAGAATCCAGCACAGATGGAAACTCTTCGATATTGTTTAAAAAGCATGAAAGGGTGAAAGCTCAAGAAGCTGCTAGACTAAAATGCCAAGAGAACGTTTGTGACCCTGTCTGTGAAATCCAGGCTAAAGTCTCATAAGGTGAATTTTAAATGGCTTTTCTGCAACCTTGAAGTGCACTTCGGAAAGGGGACGCAGCATGAATGCTTGCTCCAAATAAAAAGAAATTACATTGTTTTAACTTGCTCCATTCGGAAGTGTAATTTAATTGGCCACACTATGGGACCAATGAGCAACTCGGAGTTCCCACACCTTAGTTAACTTCAAATTCAAGGACCTTTCAAGGACTTTCCAGGTCCAATACCCTCAAATTCAAGAACTAAATGTAGGGACACATTTCAACTGAGAGCAAGGTTACATCGTGTTACATTTAAAGATACATTGTTATAGTTCCCTTTCGAGGGAACTCGCGCTTCGGTGACACTTTGGGGACGCCTCCAAGGGTAAGTGTGTCTGAATGTATATATATTCAATTCAACCAATGGTGAGGCTTAATGACAAAAACAGGGTGACGCGGGAGTCAGGAAGTATATCGCTATCTGAAATATTGCCAAAGACGGCATTACAGGAACGCAGGAAGTATGGCAAGAGAGACGCAGCGTTACATACGTAACCCGAAACGTTTTAATGTGTCAAACACAACTATGCAAAAAGCATTTTGCTATGAATCAACATTCACATACAGAAGATATAAGCATTTAAAGGGAACAGTTTAGCACGTGTGTTTAAAAGTCTAGAATTTTTATGATATTATCCTACACTACACAGGGAATAATATGGATTTTTTTCCCAGAAAACATCTTGCATTAAATAGATTCAAGCACTTTCAATGACCTGTATCTATGTATGTATATTTTCAAAAACTTCCCAGGGCCTTGAATCCCCCCCCCCCACAGATTCACAAACTTTCAAGGATTTCAAGGACCCGTGGAAACCCTGGCAACTCCATCTAGTATGATATGATGTGAACAGAGACCAGGCAAATGAACAAAATATGAAACTAACACCCTAACTGTCTATTGTTTGTGGGACATAGAGTCATCATTAAATGTCTTTAAAACTCTTCACTGTACAGACACAAAAACAGTTCAATAGTATTCAGAAAATATGAAAACTTGGTGTTTGATTTCTTTGAGAAAAGCTTCATGTAAAATTCAGGAACTGTGATGCATAATCATAAAAGCAAAAACTGTGACATGATGTAGTGTAATAAAACCTTGTGAAAAGATCCTGGACGCTTTGGAGTTCAGAAATTCTCTGCAGGTTACAGAGAGCAGGATAAAGTGAAGACACAGCCTCCAAACTGCCACGACACAACTCCTCCACCTCATGACCTCTGATAAAACACACATACAATTCAGATGTGCAGGGTCTATAGTGTTGAGTTAAAGAGGAAAGTGGATTCTGGTTACCTGGCATAGTTAAGGGTTTGCTCAAACAATGATAATTCTTTGTCTCTCAGAGCCTGGAGTGCACTGAACAGGGACTCATTGATACCAGGCTTTAGTTTCTCATTTCTGAAAACATTAAAACACATAAATAAACAAACACATTACCTCTTTTCCTGGACCAATATGTCAAAATCTGATTATAACTGAAGCTCATTGTATAGATGGAGAAAAACACACCCACCTTTCGGGTAGATCGCAGTCCCACTGTGTATTTCTCCAGGCTGCCTGAAAGCGCAGCTCTCGAAGTTCAGGACTCCACTCCACACCTTCCTTCTCCAGCCCGTGGAGATATGTGCTCAAAATACTACACAAACCAAAGTTCTGCAGACCCTGAGAAAACATTGCCTCATTAATGATGACAGATTCATCAGTAAACACTCAGGATATCATAGATTATACTGTACGTACCTCCACTATGCCGATCTGTCGTGTGACCTCTGGAAGGTTGGAGTGAAGGTCGTATGAAGCCAAAGCCTTTTCCCACATGGCCTCATGCTCATAAGTTCGAATCCTAGAGACACAACATATAGTTTCTTTAGTGGTTTATTAAGATTAAATCCTGGATAACATTCCTATCAACCCGACATATTTAAGGTTTATGGTAGGGGTCTACGGCATTGCTGTCAAACAATAAAACAGCTCAGATGCAAAACCCTCTAAATGCATCTGTCTTGTATCATTTCTGAATGACCTGTGGCCGGGATTAAGCAAATTTGAAGCGAAAGCATTTGATGAAAAGATAATATGTGCCGAGAGTATTCGGTTTATATCATCATCTAGTTTTTGAAGGAGGTGGTGTTTAGCGGCTTTTGCATCTGAGCTCCTCAATTGTTTCCCCCCTTTTTTACGGGTAGAGGTAATGGTTAAAATCAATTAGAAACAAAGAATATTCATTTAGATCTTCTTGGTTAAATCACTTTTTTTGGGGGGGGGGGCTGGTATAACAAAAACCTACAGTACATCATGAAGAGATTTTTTTTTATAATCACATGGTTTAATATAAATATTTAAATTAGGATAAAAATTAGGTAATTAAAAATTCCAGGTGATGCCTATTTTTGATGCGTGAACTAAAAACAGGACAGTGTTTGATTTTCTTTTTCTTAAAGGGAAATTGAAAGATTTGATCATTCATAACAAATAAATGATATGTGTGGCATCTCTGCATAATGTGTAATAACAATAAATCAAATATTATAATACAGATCCACACATAATCATTTCACATTTTGCTTTAATATATATAAAGCTATAAACAATAAAATGTGTACATTTATGTGCAAAATATAATTTTGTGGTCTTGACATGCACATTATCGGTTGGTTCAGTTTATTACAGAGTACTCATATGGTTTGGTGTATTCAGAGAATAATAAAAAGCCTTAAAGGTGCAGTGTGTAATTTTTAGAAGGATGTCTTGGCAGAAATGCAAAATAATATACAAAACTATATTATCAGGGGTGTATAAAGCAGGGCTCTGAACCGGTTCAAGGAACGAAAACGAAAACCGGAAACGAACGAAATTTTAACAGGAACAGAAACGGAAACTAAAACGAAATCAATTTTAATCGTTCTGAACAGAAACGTTTATTTAAAATGACCATTAACCGGTTAATAACGTTATTTTATCGTTTTCTTTAATATTGTACTTTATCAGTGACCAATCATGAATTGAACAGTACAACATGTGACTTTGACGCATCAAGCGTGAGTGACTTTGACACATAGCGTGAGTGAAATGCCCGCGCCGCAGTCATCGAGTCTCCGGCTCGATAGCATTTGTCTTAAATAACCACAAAGCTACCCATCAAATGTTCAGAGGTATGTTTAAGTTAAAACTTGCTTGGAAATATGAAGATGCAAACTGTAACTCAAAAAAGCCAGGGGACTTATACCACTGTCAAATACTTTTTAGATGGGTCGCCACCAAGAAATTCCTTTTCGTTATTATTTTTCTTACGACAAGCTATCTTAAAAAGTCTGTCTGCAATATTAAAGGATGTGGGGGAGAAGTACAGTAGCCGGGATTCACTGAAGTAACTTACAGAGGCACATTTAACGTAAACATCCAGCAGAGTATGCTGCGGTTTCAACCAGTAAAAGACCGGCATAAAACGGGTCATTTTCTTTCAGCTGTTTATACTTAAAATTATTGCAGGTATTTCTTTTGTGTTTTTAACAATTAATGAAATGTTGAAGTTTAGTTATATCATGTGTTATGTTATTATTTTTGTGTGAAAATTAGTCTGTATGCATGCATTTGTTAAAGTATAGCCTGAATTAAAATAACGTTATTAACCGGTATTTTTTTTAAGTAAACCGTTTTCGGAACGTAAATGTTCAATGAGGAACGCAAAAACGGAAACGTTAAAATATCGATTCTGCTCGGAGTGAAACGATTGCAAATTTTTTTCGTTTTTAAGCCCTGGTATAAAGACCTTTCATAATGAACCGCTATGTGTTTATTACCTTAGAACGAGACCTTTTTATCTACATACACAGAGAGTCCCCTTTCATGGAAGTCGCCATTTTGTGCCGCCATTTTTCTACAGAAGCCCTTAAAGGACACTTTTTTACTAAGTTGTCTCCGACGATGACATGTTTGTCCAGTGCCGGCTACCATAGCTTCTCTATGTGTTTCAAAAGCGAGGGGAGAGCAGTGGACTGAGCCATTGGTTAAAACTTACACACTGCACCTTTAAATAAAAAAAAGTTTAGATTGAATTTATAATATTTACAGCTTCAATTACACCTCCCATATTTAAAATCATTCTGCTTTGCCTAAAATTTTAAAAGGCGCTTGTCTCAATATTTAGACTTTTTGCACCCTCAGATTTCAGATTTTTAAATAGTTGTATCTCAAACAAACTGTCCTACCCTAACAAACCATACATCAACGGAAAGCTTATTTATTCAGTTTGTATATTTGGCTCATACATCAATTAAAAAAAGACCCTTATGACTGTTTTTTTGGTCCCAGGTCACATATCTCCTTTACAGGTATAAACAATATAGCAGAATCTCTACTGGTCAACTACTTTTATTCATTGTAAGGTTACTTTTCCTGCCACCACCAGTATATTATGTATATTTAGTATCAATTTAATTCATATTACAGTGACTTCTAATGAAAAGTGTTACCTAGTAAGAGGACTGATTAACTTGCCCTCTCCACAACCATACAGACTGTCTGGTTCTCCAATACACCTGTACACTTCAATCAGAAGATCCTGTAGACAAATCAAAGGAGATGACATCAATTCAATAAATGTTATTTTATTCATTCATTTAACTTTTTACCCGCCAGCATTTTTTATGATTTTCACAAATGTTTAATGCTTTCAAAAAATGTTCTTCTTCATATATAAACATACAATATATCAAATGAAAGAACAGACCATCTATTAAAAAAAAACTTTCATCTTATCTTCATTTATTCTTTTTTATCAACTCTCAAATATGGGTAGGTTTCTTTAAAAAAAAAATAAACAAACTTTAAACAGAAAGCTAAGGTAATTGCTTATTTGTAAAGGACTTTTGTTAGAGATCCAATTCAGAACGCTGATCAAAACGTCATGCTTTTGGATCTGTATATGCTGTAGTGTTTTATAAGGTGGGTAAGAGCGCCACCTACTGCTTAATAACGGCAATATTGATTGCCTAAAGCAGATAACTCGTCAATGGCAGTAAAAGAGTTAAAAAGAAAAGGTACAATTATAAAACAGCACATTTTAACAACACAAATAATAATACAATTAGATTATACTCAAATTTAGACATGTAAACATTAACAAAAAATATTGCTGTGCATCAAAAATAATGTATAGCTATGCGTGATGTCTCAATGAGGATCCCACAGTGCTTACAGGAATTATAGACTAATCAATCATAATCACAATTATTATTATTACAACTAATCTCATAAGATTTGTAATTAGAGTAATTCATGTAATGAATAAAGTAGACTTATTGTCCAGAATTACATTATGGATGAGTGACAGCTCCTCCAATACTGAAACATTAGTCAATATCTATACATTATTATACTTCATCACTCACCTGTAGACTGATGCCAGAGTCTTCTAAACTCTTTATATTCACAGCACCAATGGACAAAGTCTGACTGCCCTCTTCAAATGTGATTCTCCTCGATGCTCGAGACTGAGACCTGACACAATCATACATGAGCAGAGTTTACACTGGATACACATAGATCAGAGCAAGCACCCTCGCTTAAAATTTTCTGCTAATATGACTCGTGCTTAAATATGTTTCCTAGCAATATAAAAAGTGCACTGCTTTTTTCTGAAGTCACTTAAATAAAGATACGCCGTTTTTTATTTAAGTAGATTTTTCCACTAACAATGTCATTCATGTCAATGGATGTTGGTAGGGTAATACATATCACAGCCACTTGTATGTAAGGAATAATTGATGTCATTGAATTGGACGTTGAAATATTTGAAATGCACACCCAAGGAGGTAAATGCAGCATGAAGCAAAGCTGTTGTGCATTCTTTTTAAATAATTGAAAGGACTGGAGTCAATGACCTATTGTACTGAATGGTGATACATAAAAAACAAACTTGAATGGTAAATCCCCAAAGAGTGGGTAGCAGCAAGTGCAGGTTTGTAGGCGAGTTTTTGGCCAATTTTACCAGATATTTTTTGACATTTACAAAATATCTTCATGGAACGTGCAATTTATGTTTGGCTTTTTCTACAAATATACGACGGTCCAGGGTCACATATGAGGTGTTCTGCAAGATTATAGTACATCATTTCACAAAGGAACTGTGTATTCAGCATTTCTATATAAACAAATGAGCCTTTTTAAGTTGTACAATGTTTCGTCCTCTGTCCAAACATATCATGCCATCTTCAAAGAATGATCATGTGACTTTTACTTACACTAAGAGACCCGTGAATGCGAAAAAAAAACTAAACTTTTCCATTGCAGCTTTGCAAAATATAAGCTTTTTTAATTGCGTAAAAACTTTTTTGTTATATGTGGAAGTTTTTGTGAAATTGGGCCACTGGACCCATTTTCAATTCATGCAATTTGAGAGATAATGAGTGCGTACTGTACAAGCAAAACCTTTTTGGCGATACCTTCGGCTCTGCTCCATGTCAGATCTGATCTTGTCTACGTAGATTTCAGAGTAAAGGAGAGCAGTAAAATGAGCAGAACACAACTGGGCGACTCCGGCCACCTCCAAATAATTCAGATCCAGCCAGAAGTTTGAATCACACACTGTCCCATATTCATTACTGTCAAAACACAGTCAACAATCAATATTCCAATTACTGCATCTAGAGCATTGAAATAATTATAAAACTGTTAAGCTATATCCACAGAGACTATAATGGTGAAAAAATATCCAACCTTTTTTGAGTGACAGGTCGACCCTGCTGTCTCAGGTAGTCTATGACTGCCAGCATGCTACGAAGGGAGGGCTTATCTACTGCAACCTGGTTTCCAATATCCGTGTTTCCTGTTAAAACATCACACATAATATCTGGTAAAAAACAAAAAATCTCATAACAGAAGGGGAAAATACCGACATGAAGCACCTGTGCTTGTGACCAAAAAATTAGTTTAGTTACACTGTAAACTGAAACAAATACCTAAAAAATTCGAGTGGTCCCACTACAATTGGAGTCCAATCCCGATACTCTATTTTTAGTACTTGCAGATACCCTGGGTTGCCAAGTCCGCAGAATTGGGTAACTTTAACATTGTTGCTGGGCCGTTTCTTATGTCCGCGGGTTGAAGCTACTCCAATAATGTGTTGTTTAGCCCAGGGAATATGTATTTAAGCAGATGAGCCCTGCTGGGACTAGTCTGGAGAAAAAAAGTGTGGTACTAGGCTTAACTTGTGTCTGCGAAACCGGGCCAATGACTGTTATTTAGATAACGTCACAATCGCTAAAGTAGTGGACTCATGAAAAATATTGGCTTGGGCTACTGTTCCAATAAAGCACGTTAATGTTTATCTCCTAGATTAGCATATTTATATAACACTGAATGCATTTTTCAGAGTGTTAGTTAGGCACAAATTTTGTGAGGAGGTAGCAGGGAAGGTGCAAAGATAGGGAAACGGTGTGGAGCTGGAGCAGAGTGATTATAAAATAATTTGATCGCGGAGCAGAAGTTTCTGCTGCTCCACTCCAATCATACACTCTGTATTCAGATAACTACTAATATTTATAATACTGTTGCTAATACCATTACAAACAGAAAACTGATTTTTTGGGAAATGCATGCATAAAATAAAGGGACTTATAGAACATGAATCTTTGATGAAGGTCTTTCAGGTCAGCAACATGGCTCAGTAACCGTTTTTAACACAAAATAAACTGTAAAACAGCAACTAAACACCATTTGCAGAATCTTGTTTTCACTGTTAATATCAATGGGATCAGATAATATTTAATTCGATTACCTGAATCTGAGAGCATGGGAGTGGTGGGGCGGCTGGTGGGTGTAGAGGGTTTGCAGAACTGACTAAAGAAACTCTGGATATTTGTGGATAAGAGTTGCCTCCAGGAACCATCCACATCTCTCATGAGAATATCATGAACAAACAGTGGCAACATCCTCTGGCAAAAATCTGTTTTTACCTGTTGAAATAAAACTGACATGTTTGTAAAGTGTGGAAGGCATATTTGAAATGTGACCTCTTCATTTAACCCATCCCAGTGAGTAGTGAACAGACGTACTGCAAGACGTGAACACACACACCAAACACAGAGCAGTATGCAGCTATCCCTACAGCGCCAGCTGAAGGGCACAAAACCAATAGGCTACTACTGTCTATCACCAACATTCAATAAGTCAGACTTTGATTAAAAATGAAACATTAAACAACACAACTGTGTGTGAATGCAGGGCTAAAGTTTGATAGATGTACCTCACATAAAGGTCTGGTGAGAAGCAGAGCTTCATTTTGGACCCCTCCACTGTCTAACAGAGCCATGCAAAGACTCTTTAACCAGTTCCTGTGTCCACCAGGCTGTACAGACCACAGGTCAGGATTGTTTAGTCCGTCTCTGGACTCTGAGGTCACCTCCACAGTCACAGTGGGCTCCTGTATCAAAGAACAGAGGACTCGTTTGATTAAAATAGATGTGAACTCCTTAAATATACTTTTAAATTCATCTCAGGGTAAAGTCTTAAAAAACCTCCTTGATAAAAATACCACTAGTATGATTTTGCAAGTTATAGTTAAAGGAGGACTACGCTGCAGATGATGAAATATAACACTTTGATTTCATTTAGATGCTTTTATTCACAACATAATTTATCTAGTTATGCCACATAGTGTTGATGAGTTTACAGTTATTCTATACTTACACAATTACGTGGAAAAAAGTAAATAAAAAATAAATTAAGAATGAGTAAGTAAACTTTTGAAAGAAGTGTAAAGACTTGCCCGTCTCTTGGCAGAGCGGAAAGGGTTAAGGTATGCCAGCATTGGATCCCTTTTACTTTTATACAATTCCCCGAATTCAATACCATATTCAGTGGCCAGGACGTTCTTTAGACACACACCAGCAGCCTGACGTACGGCGATACTGAAATAAACAAGAGTCAATCGAGAGAGATGTTATACATATTATTAAACAGTGCTCTGGTATGCTTGATTCTGATTGGTCAGTGCCTGAAACTGATAACACAGCCTCATCCAGGTACTGCAAGTCATATTGACAGGTGCAGTTTAACACTTACAAATAAATTAAATATACATTTGCATAATTAATACATGTAAATGAGATTTTATTTACAAATGATTAAACCAAATTGCATTTTTGAACTTTGCATCTCAAGTCTTTTTTCCTTGTGCAATGTTTTCATTTGTTATAAATGATCTAATAAATAATATCAAATCAACATTTTGTGTCCATGTATTTACTCACATGGCAAGTAGTTAAGTAATAAGCCAGAAATCTCTGGGATTTATTCTACAATAAGAACCGGCTGGCTGTACATTATCACTTACATACAGAATATTCAACTGCTAAGTGGTTCATACAAGTTGTGCTTATATGCAAGAAGATCCTTGCTGTTGAGAAGTTTCAAAGTCAACGAAAAATGAGGTCCGCAACCCCTTTTACTAATGTAATCGAAAATATTTACTAATCCAGAAAATTCAGTGACAACAATGCTGAATTAAATGCAAAGGTTTTTGTTGTACCTGTGATGTGTGAGTGCGTTGTCCATGCAGTTCAAAATAATAAAGATCCACTGGAGAGGAACTTCAGGAAACAAATCGGCTGCTTTAGCATACAGCTGATCCTTCCCATAATGCAATGCAATGGTTGACAAGTCTGCAGGTCCAAGTTCTCCTAAGCACCTCCCAACAGCCTCTGATGAACATAAAACATGAATAGTGTCTTAATAAAAAATAAAAAACGTTTCTTTTGGTTGAAAATTGACCAGTAGTGTAAATTACCCAAAATGTCTTTTCCTCCGGGGTGGTTGGTGGCAATTTTGCAGAGCTGAAGAAGGTTCAGAACCAGCTTAAGCAGAACAGAGCTTGTAGGATCAGCTACACAAACACACACATTAAATGTCAACATATTTTATATGAACTTCACCGGGTTCATAAAACACTGCTAGTACGGTAATGTTCATGAGAACAAAATAAATAAAGTTAGCAAGGTTTTCAGAGGCTTTTGGGTAGTTAATAGGGCCGATAGTGTATTGAAATTTCAATTTCCACTATCGATATTTTAAATAATGAATAAACCCTCTGTGCACGTCAAACGACCTCCTCCACCGCTACTGTAGTTGTCACTGTCCAGTTGTCTGTCATATTCGGCCAATGTCTCAGAAGGAAGCGGGAGTGAAAAGATGGCAGAAAATTTAAAAACACCTGCAGCTTTCGTGTGGATGCACTTTGGCTTAAAGAAAGTTTTTAAAAAATCAGCTCTATTTTTTTTACATTTTTGATAAAAAAGAAAAAGCAGTGCAATGTATCACAACATGCAACGTATTGTATCCGGGCCATGTATCGTGATATGTATCGTATCATGAGGCCCTTGCCAATACCCAGCCCAAATAACAGAAACTTGAAACAAAAACTTTTTTCCAAAAGAAATTTAGATGCATTTTTGACATGCATGTGTACAAATACACCAGTATAATAATAGCTCATCACAGTTTTGACAACATATTTATGTGTGGTGTTGTGAATGAACTTTACAACACAATATAATCAGCTAAGAGACACACTTATAAGTATAAATGTTGTATAAAAAGTTGCTCAGTAATGTGATTTTGACTGTGGCACTCTCTCAGTAGCTGGCCAATCTGTTGTTTATGGCTGTGAAGAAGTCTCTTCAAATCCTTCAATCCCTCCAGACGTGTCAATGGCAACGAATCACACGAAGTAACTGACAGAAAATGCTCAATTTCCTGAAATGACAAAAAATTCAGGAAAATGCTGTTGACTTTTCTAGTTAATTCTTCTAATTACTGGATAAAGATTTTTTTAAAGGATTTTCCAAATCATTTTATTTATGAGATTGCTGAGGTGAATTATCATTTTGCCTCAGTACCAATACTAGCATTTAATAGATTACAGTATAAACTGTTCCCTTGAGAAACAACACTTTTCATACACTAGGTTTTCAGCCCTCGAGGTTTAATTCCCTGCAGATATTGACCTGTCTGAGGGTGAATGATCCTGAGTTGTATTTGAGGGCATGTTGGGCGGCTCTGAGCTCTTTGAAGGCGGGCCGGTCGGGGAAAGGCTCCAGCAGGGGTATGGACTTCCTCAGCATCCTGTTCTCTGGGTTCTCCATCACCAGGAACCTCAGCAGGCGAAGGACCTAAACGCCACGTGTACAGAACAACAGTACTGATGTTTCATACCAACACAAACTACATTTGTGTGTTGTACGGTATGCTTATAATACATCAATATTATTTTCTTAGTGACACAACAATTTCACTCATTTTAATGAGCTTTTAATGTGGACTTATTTTTCATAGGAAGTAAAAACAGTCAGGTTTTTAAATATCATCCTATCAAAGTATCTTACCTCGAGAATATAAATGGACAATGGTGTACAGGCAGTAAGAATAATATAAACTCATACCTGTTGAGATATGGCAGATTGCTCAGTGACCTGTGCTGTGAGAGTACCCACAATGACCTGCAGATGGCTCTCCAGTGCATCATCACAGTATTCGACAGCTGTCTGACAGACCAATGAAAGCAGGTCACAGCACAGGGACAGACTACGGGTGGACACCTCTTCCTGTTGAAATGATCTACGAAGGAATAAAAGACACATCTGTCATGAATCAGCCTTAGTCATTTTAATCTGTGTGTTTGCCACCATACATTTTTAATGTCCAGGGTGATGGATATTAAAGGGACACTCCACTTTTTTGGAAAATAATTTTCTTATAATATCGTTATAATACCGAAAACACCGTTTAGAATCCATTCAGCCGATCTCTGGGTCTGGTGCCATAGATATGTATAAAGCCTAGATGTGTTACAGCGGAGTCTCTAAAGTCATCACCTGGCGGCCATCTTACGTCAGGGCGCTCACTCACTCGTAGCATTGTGTTTAATGGTGCAGGTACTTTTAAGTGACCACAACTTGCTCAATTTTCTATCAGTTTTCAAACGGTTTGGCATCTTACAAACGTTATTAACGTGGCTTTAATTCTGGATGCTTTAACATGTTTTTTTTTTTTGTAGAAGTATGCAGTGTCATAGGTACATCTTTGACATTTATAACAAACCAAACCGTTTGAAAATCGGTAGAAAATTAAGCAAGTTATGGTAATTTAAAAATTCAATGCTACGAGTGAGCGAGCACCCTGTGGTAAGATGGCTGCCAAATGTGGACGTTCCACTCAATTGGCCAGCACAGGTGAGACATCTAGCCTTTATACATATCTATGTCTGGCGCTAGCACTTTTAGCATAGCTTAGCACAATCCATTGAATCTGATTAGACCATTAGCATCGCGCTAAAAATAAATCAAAGAGTTTTGATATTTTTCCTATTTAAAACTTGACTCTTCTGTAGATACATCGTGTACTTACACTGACAGAAAATTAAAAGTTGTGATTTTTAGGCAGATATGGCTATGAACTACTATACTCTTATTCTGCCGTTCTAATCAAGGACTTTGCTGCTATAACATGGCTGCAGGATGCGCAATGATATTACGCAGCGCCAGTAGTCGTCTCCTTGGTAACTTTCAATAGCAGGAGTAACAATTTAAATATTATACAGTCTTAAACATTGTAAACATCTGTTAATGTAAGCAAACCTGCTGTTAATATTGTGAATCAGTGTATAGATGATATCACGAAGCACAAACGCCCAGGCTCCACCCAGCCCGTCCTTCACCTCCCTCAGCATCAGGCTAACAAACAGATGGTACATCATAAGGATTCGATGTCTCTCGTAAGCGTTGGTTGTATCTGCTGCTTTCTGGCATATCGCTATAAGAATCTTCTGAATGGACATCTAACACATTTATAAAAGAAACACAGGCCAAAGTTTACAGTATGTCAAGTAAAATATGAACATGAGCATTTGATGTAAAGACTCATTGGTGTTTTGGACAGGATGGTGACCAGAGATTTGTGGCTAGCACTGTGACACTTGCTCAGGTAATCCAGTGTGGCTCTGATCACATATGAGCTGAAGAACGGGGGGTTTGGCGCAGGATCCAGCTCTCTGATTTGAAAAAAAAAGTACATTCGTGACTCAGTCCGTGAAAGTCATTTTTTTGTGATTTACTGTTTTCTAATTAAAATCTTCCTACATTAAGTGAAAATGTAACCTTGATATCTTAAATATTGACAGAGTAAGGTAATGTCAAAGATTTAAATCAAATTTGATGCTCCTATAATGTAATGTTATGAGACTTCAGCTTGGATTTCACAGGCAGCATTACATTTGTCTCAAGTCTCATATCAAATGCATATATTTTAATATGATGATCACATTTTTTAATCACCCTGTCAGTTTGAAATAGTTAATATTAGGGCTGTCACAATGATTAAATAATCGTCTCATCGCAATTGTTTGACCTTATCGCGGTGATCTGAAATTGCACATCTCTCTAAAAAACACAAGGGGGAGCTGCAGTGCCTGTATAAACGAGACCGTATCAGATTACTTTAATGTGCATAAATATTTACTGCCAGATAAACCTTGCAAAAAATGTAATTTAAATAATCACAACAATCTGTGAAAATTATTTCATAAACAAAAAAATGTTTGAGAATGAAATGTCAAAGCAATAAACAGGCAATTAACCGTCAGCCAAATTTCATAATCGTGACAGCCCTAGTTAATATCACTTGAGCGTGGTGCTTAATAAACTTAATAATAAACTTTATAATACATTTTAATCTTTCCATAAACTGCAGATTTATTTTGGCAAAACAAAATCCAGGAACTTTCACCATCTCTATTTTCAACTATGTCTTCTGTGATAATGTTTTATTCATCTTTTAGGTACAATGAGATTGAATACCCAGTAAATTTGTGCAAATCTCCATTATTTCCCGTTGACTCTCCTGCTGTCTCATGAAGCGTCATTAACAGCTCCACCACGATGTCAGCCAGGTTATTACAAATCAGACTGTCAATTTGCTAAAAAAAAAAAGAAGTAAACGTCAAAGAATTCAGTAAACATATAAAGTCCTACTTTTTCTCATCTTTGTGCCATTAGTGGCAAAAAACACAACTGCATTAGAAATGATGGTTATCCAAAAGGTTTTCCAAATACTCCCACAACTCCTACTTTTCTGTCCCTTGTCTTGCATTGCTTAACCTCCTAAGACCTGGTGTGTCCATAATACTTCATTCTGTGTAACTGGAACCTGCTGTCCAAAATGTGAACAATTACACTGCTTCATGTTCAAAGAAAATGATTTGGTTATTATATTTATTTATTGGTTCTTCTTCATAACTCCAAATAGCTGGAAGAAATCTCAAATGCAGGCCAAACCAAAGCTAGGGTCTTAGAAGGTTAAAGGTTATATATGCCTGTCCCAAAACTCTTTTGTTTAAAGATATTAAACATACTGTATCTCAAAAAAAAATGAACCACTTTAAATTGAACCCTCACCTGTTTTCCAAGGCAGTTGCTGTCTTTGAGTAAATCGTACACCCTGTGCGCCTTCTCTCTCTGCTGGGCCACCTGAGCTTCTTGACCAGCGAGGGCAAAGTGGGGCAGTATGTTCACCATGATCCTGGGGAAGCAGTTAGCCAGCAGTTGCTTCCAGTCCTGACCAAGATGAACACCAATGGATCTCACCTCCTCAAAGTCATTCAAGAAGACCAGATGTGGGATCAGCACATGGTAGGATGACCTGAAATCAAGACGCAAACCACTGACAGATGAGATTTTTCCATTCATGTCAAAACAAGGATTTTCACAGCAATAGTTTCTCCTACAGAACAGTGATAGTAATCAGTAGATCTTTTAGAGACTTTTACATTATCTGACAAAAACGGTTTGTGCCCTGTAGCTTAGAGTTTTCTACACCTTAATATTGCTTTCCAATCGCTCTACATTTGTTAACCCATTGAAGTTATTTGGATTCTTCAATGATGGATGTACAGTATGTGCTTTTTGGAAATTTGTCATCTGCTTATGAATTTTCATTTTTTAAGGTTAGCCATTTATATGGTAATTGACAAATAAATGCCAAAGTTAATTCTTTATAACAAATGGTGTGAAATGATTTAAAGTTAACCCAAATACCCAAAACATCCAAATGTTGATGACAAACTCTAGACTAAATAAACATCTCTTTGCTTCTCAAATACATTTAACATTAACTGTTAGTGTTTATTGGGTAAAACATATTTATTTATATTTATTTGCTTATATACAATCAGTTCTATATTTACCCTTGCAATACAAACACGTAAAAAACATGTTTATGACTCCAAAATGAGGCGAGGGGGAGTTTCGTTGTCTAACAGACTGTTTCAGAAACTAGTTTTGAGGTTTCCTCCCAAGCTCTACAAATACTGTACCTGTAAAACTCTCCAAGATCTCTGTAGCCCATTAGTGCGTAGGGAAAGGTCTGTAGCGTATACAGCGAGTCGGCTTGTTTCTGGTTTAGCCACTCAGCCACCAGGTAATACTGGTGTGAATTAATTAAACTTTCAGAGTCCCTGTACCCGAGTGCCCGAGACACACATCTCAGTACCTGCAAACCAGAAAAACATTTCACCTGAATCTAAACAACAACATCCGAACAATGTTTGGGCTTTATATTTCTGTCCACTGTTTACCTTTTTGATGAGCTGTTCCTCAATTCCGTTCTCTTTGTGGGATTGAAAAAGAGCAAATAGGGCTTGCTTTTCACACACAGGGCTGCAGGACATCACCAATGAAATGCTTTTTAACAAGGTTGCTCGACGATTAAAGATCTCATCAGACTCGTCTTCAGGAGAACAGTTTTTCTGTGGTGTGATGATGGTAAAACAAAACCGACAGTTTTTAAAGAATTGTGTTTGTCCATGCAAAACTGCTGCGAGTGTTGCTTATCTTCAGTGCCTTAAATTTAACTAGCAGGTATATTTAAGTGAAGGTGAATTAAGTGTTTACCTGTCCTCTCATTCTCTCCTGAGCCTTAAGGTAAATGTTCTCAAAGGCCGTCTGCTGATGCTTCAGAGGAAGCATTATCTTCCCTTCACCATCCTCTCTTTTTATGAGGAACAATCTAGAATTTCAAGTGACAGATAATCAAGTTCAATTCATTGAACTTGGATATATATAATCATTTTTGAAGATAAAGACTCTTCAGTGGAGCACACTGTTAATTTAAAGATGCCATAGAATGTGAAACTGTATTTATGTAGACATATATGAATAATAAGAGTTCTGTACATGGCAATGACATATTGTGAGCCTCAAACGCGTTTGTTTCCTCATTTTTTCTAAACCTCTTGCATGCAAAAGACCGCTGGAAAACAGACCAATCTCAACATAACACAGACTGTGACATCCCAGTTGAGACGAACGCCCCCAACATTAAATTACTCATTAAATTAAGTTGTGACTGCTGAGTTAGCGCTATATGTTAGTTAATGCTATATGCTAGTAAATGCTTTATGCTAACATTTAGGCTGAAGTTCTACTATTGACTTTACAGTTAGATTTTTTAGGTCTATACTGAAAAAAACACAAACTTACCACTCAGAAAAGTCCATTAACAATCTCCAAACAATTAATTATTCCTCAAAATCTGTATTTTCGTAAATACAGGCTCAAACATATAAGGTCTGTTTACTAATGGCGCTTTTTCATTGCATAGTACCCCACAGTTTAGGTCGGGTCAGCTCATCTCACTTTGGTTTGGTTAGCATTTTCATCGAGTTTAGTAACACTTCAGAGTGGGAGGGATTATAGGCGTGTCGTTAGATTTGCGCTGCCTACTGCTGTATCATACAAGTGAGAGCGTTGTTGTATTTCTCAGTCTGCCACAAAATTAAAATTATAAAACGGCCCGTTCTGGTTCTTCATTCTGATTGGTTAAAACGCGTTCTAAGTCGTGATAAAATACCCCGGTAACCCCAAGGTTCAGACCGCATTACAGAAGTATTGCTGCGACAATGTTGCTGCGTACTGATTTATGAAAATAAACGCCAGAGTCGTTAATCATATTTTTATTTTCTACATTTGCACAATTAATGGCGATATTCAGAGAAATGTCAATAAATATTGTTGAGTCATTTCGTCAATAAAGAGAAAATGTTCCCTGAGGAGTTTCTACCTCAAATTCATATTTCCGCTATCCACTGGGTGGTGATCTTAGTTAGAGTGATGATGTTACTGCGCGCAGAATACTACTTTGATAAAGCTACATACCTTCTATGTAAATATCAATGAACAATTTAACACATTTTTTCAATGCATTCTTTGGCACCTTTAACTGACAAATAATTTCATCATAGTTTTCGTCAAGGACATCATTGATAAAAACGAGATGATAACTTAAAAAAAAAAATGATTTGGAGGGGAGTGATCAGTAATAATCATTTTAGTCAAAGCACAGGCCAATCGGGGCATGGCACGCTGCTCCGTATGCTTTCAAATCACTCTTGTGGTACTTTGATATTACTTTTGTCATACACTTATTTGTTGAACAAACCTGTGTGTGTATTGAATGTTTAATTATGCTTGATTATGCTTGAACAATGTAGATGACTAAAATATAGTTAAAACTAAATAAAAATTGCTTTCAAAATTAACACTGTAACACCAATGTGTCTGCTCAGCCCACCTCTCCACAGACAGTGCTGCCAGCATGCACACATGATGATGAGGATCTGCAAGATGAGATGAGAGAACCACAGACACAGGTAGCTCCTCCTCCCTGAGGGTTAGGACCGCCCACCTACAGCAAGGGTCCGCCTTATGAAGAAATAAAAAGCGTATGTATAGCATCACGAAAATAAACACACAGACTAACAATGATAAAACTATGACTACGTAACATGTTTGGAAATAAGGATGCGGTTACACTATGAATATGCAAACATTTATTAGACTTTGCTGCGGATATGAGTGGGGAGTACATTGGTCCGTCTTTGCTTTTCAGTAGCGTAAGGTCACGCTTGACATACCGATTTTCTACTAGTCACATGTCTTCATGTGATACCAGTTCACCAGATCTTAACTTCGGTTTGCAGTGAAATAAGAAATATCTTCACCTGAGCTTGCGTTTCCACTGTGGGGCAACTTTCCGATTTCTCTGATGAAGCCAATACTAAAGGACTTTAACTGCAATTCACCGACTGGCTGCTAGATGCTGGCCCCAAAAGGGAGTCAATACCCATACACCCCCATGTTAAAATGCCCGCCTTTACAGCAGTATTAATATATTTACAGCCTGGTACAAAGTGTTTTTGGACTGAATAGCTAATTTTGTCTATCAACAAAAAACTTTGAGAGTTTTTTGTAACTCATCTGTTTAAATTATATTAAGCCTTAAAGTTCTGCAAAATTAGGGGCGTGGCCACTTGAGTGGCATGTGAACTAGAATCGAGCTTTACCCATTTTCGGTTATCCGCGAGTGATGCGCAGTGACATGAAACCAAAATGGCGACGGCAGGCACCGCCTATTATAGGCTTTTAAAAAAGCTCTTCACAAAACTATGGGTGACGTCACAGACATTACGTCCATATGTTTTTATATTCTATAGTTTCCACTTGGTATAAATGGAAATCAATAGAACAAAAAGTGTAGTTTGACCAACCTCTAAAAAAGTTTTATTCCTAGTTTTGCTTAATCTAGTCTCGCGTAGCCACTAACTGCCTCAAGCAAAACTCTTGGACGTCTTTTAGAGAGTCTATGCTGCGAACTTTGCATATTTTTGAGAATTCAATGTTTAGCTGATCATGATAACTGGTCATTATTATCCACGTGAACACGACTGATTCTCTTCCTCAATGGAACGTCAGAGCTTTGTTTTCCAGGGACCGAAACTAATCGCGACACTCGCGTCTCCTGGAAATCCAGTTTATTTTCAACCAATCAAAAGACGACTTTAGACATTCTCACAGGGTTTCCAGAAAAGTGTACGAAAAACATCAGACGTTCAGCCAACAGTTTGTGGGCGTGACGTCTGAGGCTGAGACTATGCTTAATCAAACGTCCAGTAATTTTTTTTCAATGTTTTCATGCTACTACAAGCATCTGATGTAACGGCAAAATGCAATTTTAACAAAATTTATAGCAATTATATGCAAGTATATGTGAGTTTTGTAGTATTTTGTTCTTACCTCTAGCAAAGCCAGTAAACACTTCCCCAATGCAGCCCTCACAGATGAAGAGCATTTGCCAGATTTACCCAAGATACTGCAAAGAGAAAGTGCCAAATTATCCATAAAAGTTATCTTGAAATCTTTAATAGAAATAAAGAAATAAATGTTTTTCCTTAAATATATATATATATAATTATTACACTTTCATTGTACACTGACTACCATATGTTAAGTGTCATTATTGTCATAATATACTAAAACAACGTGGTACTGTTACTCTTTTGTTAGAGGAATAATTTGGTAATTTTTGGCAAAAACACGATCCCAGCTCTATCCAAAATGTCTTCTGAAGCAAATTTACAGGAGTAAGAAATGTATTCATATTTAAATGTATTGATCCCTCTGGAACTACAAGGGGTCTATTATGCCCTTTATCAAAGTCTTGATTTTGTTTTACTCAAATAGGTTGATCCAACAAGCCTTTCATTGTAATTCTGGAAAAGTGTTTTTTTGTTAAAGAGAATATTTCCCTTTGGAGTAGATATTGATTTTTTTTTATTCTCAAACAGCAACATTACACACAAAATACATACTGAAAAAGCATAATATGATCCCTTTTAAAATTAAAAACAAATAACATTTACATCGAGAGGTCATCATGAAAAAGGTGTGCTGGTCCTCACCAGAAACCTGACATGACCTTGAGCAGAGCTCCACGGACATGTGCCATCTCATTCTCCGACTCGCTCTCAGACGCCGTGCGGCCCAGACAGCTGATGGCTGGTATTAAAGCATACAGTATGGCAGCACACACTTCCTGGTCTTGCCGATACAGGGAACAGACATCTCTGGAAAGAAATGAAAAACAATTCAAACTTTAAAAGTTGTATTGAGTTGTATCGTGTATAAAACCAACAGTTATTTAGTAATTCAGTAAATATAGGGACAAGTTTCCTTACGGCAGAGGTCTGAGAAGAGCATCCCATTCTTCAGTGGCCAGAGATGTGACCTCTGCTGGGAGTTTCTTCAATAAGGAAAGATACTACAAACAGAGGAACAAAGATTTGTAACAACAGATTTAAATGCATGTAATGCGAACAAATACATGTAAAAATACATTAACAAAGCAGATAACATATGTTAATATAATCACCATGTTGAGGTGCAGTGGTTGAGAGAAGTCTGTGAGATCGAGCAGTTTGAGCAGCTTGCGTTGCATATCCAGAGGTTTGAAAGAGAAGCCGCCATTAAGATCTGAGGATGCACACAGCGACAGGAATCCAAGCACAGACAGGAAAGCTACATCCTGGTTAGTCAAATGCTGCTCAGATAAGGCACTCAAAGCACCTGTCAACACCAAGAAGACAAATGTATTATTTAAATCTTAAAGAAATTTGGAAAAAAGAGTTAAGTAGGATACTTCATGAGAGTAGAGTACAGTCAACAATCTGAGCAGAGCAGAGTACCTGTGCGGATATCACCAGTTTCTTCACTAGGTTGGCTGGGTCTGGTGATGCTGTGATATGGACCATCTCCATCTTCAAACAGATCAATCTCTTCATGATTGTCGGTCTGAATTCTGCTCACATCCATGTCTTCATCCATTGTCTCGTTCTCCATAACCGTGCTTTCTTTTTTACCAGAGTTACTCAGCTAAAGATGTAAAATATTTGCATTGGTTGGCATTCATTAACATGACATAATCAAAAGGCTGGATAAACTGGTATTTATTTACAACCACGTTCAATAAACTATGGCAAAATCATGGTAATTCAGTTTCTCAGTGCAATAGGTCTTACCAGCTGTTTAGATATATCACCCAAGTCATTCAACAACCTCGCAGGCAAAGTCTTCATAAATAAATTGCGAGAGATTGTGTATATGTTGTCCTCCTAGAAAGAAAACATACACAATCACAAAAAATATGACCTTTAGGATCTTTAACCATTTACATTTAACAACAAAGGAAATTATACTTGTAATTTATAATGTATCATTTGGTCCTGATTTAATTATTTTGGTTTACCAAGATGACGTTTTTGAAAATAAATAGAAAATCCCCTCTTTCAAGTCTATGTTTCAAGTCATTTAAAAGTGATGTGTCTCACCTTTTCTCCTCTGCTTATACTATTCAAATACAGCTGCATAACAGACTGTATTGTTGCGATTGTATCACTCTCTCCAAGTTTGTTTTTTGCTGTCGATATATAATGACTGAATTCATGAACCAATGCCTAAAAAGAAAATAAATACAGCAGGTAAATCATTACTCCATGTGTTTACACACATTTAAAAGCACTATCAAACTAAAATTATAAAAAAAAATGTGACCTTGGCTTTGAGGAAGAGAGAAGAATGACAGGCTTGTTCTTCTGTAAGAAGCCCGATAGACATGTAAGCAGCCAGAACCCCAGTCAGCAGCAAGGCACAGCGTACCACACACTCATGAGGAGGGTTTGAACCCTGTAAAGTTAAAGAAACCTTACTATAAGATTAACACTTTCAGAAAGCAGTTCATTTACATGAACAACAGATCACATCCTCCTGCAAACATTTCACACGTTGTAAAAGTCATATCAATCAGACTACATTAGAATATTTTATGTTTATTATGCAGTAACAAATTAATAATATCAGTAAGAACAGAGTTCACTTGTGTTATTCAGTTGTGTAATAAAATGTGTTTACTATTGCTCTACAACCACACATTTAACAGTAATTTGTTTAATTACAGAAAATTACAATATACTGTTCACACAACCAAAGGGCCTCCATGTTTTTACTGGTCAGATACCAAAATACTTATTGTGATGTCATTAACTGGAAGTGACCTCTAAACGGCTACACGTGGTATTACTTCTTATTGAATGTATGCAACCTGGACTTTCGTAGATGGTTTTGGGGCAAACTTTTACATTACATTTTTTGAAAGGTCCCATTTTAACATAATCTCTTAATGGCAATTTACCAGTAATGACTGTATTGTTTGCTCTTCCTCCCTTTTGATATGTTACACCAGATGCTTTTGTTATGGTAAAGTATATACATTATAGTGCAAGTGTGCAAGTACTGCATCAGTAAACTCTTCCCTCTTGCAATGAGTTGTGGGTAATTTTCACCAGAAGCAGTAGACCATCCAGGTACTTAAGAATACTAATTTTAAAATAACTACAATACAAATTCTCATTTCGAATACTATTTAATATGGATCAGTGGCTTGTCATGTCAAAATATGCCACATCACGTGAACCTATGTGCATCATGTCAAAACATGTTCCTGCTGCAGACGCGTAGAAACGGTTTATGATAAAAGAGACGCTCCATTCAGTTTCCCTTGTTGACAAAATCAAGGTAACCGCTGAAATGTACATTCAAAATTGACTGACAGGACGGTCTCAAAAAATATTAACCTACCGCCAGCCACATAATGTCACAAGTGCTCTTGGCAAACAAAGAGGGGGCTGTAAAAGGACTCTGAACCCGCTCGGGTCGGACCTCGAGTTTTCTGATCTAAGTGGACTCGTTAAGACCTCAATTTCAAGTGACTTCAACTCACATAAAGATAAGCATATAAAGGAACATGCCATGTTCAATGTTCAAAGTGACAGCTTTAAACTACTTACATCAGGAGAATAACAGTTAAAGAGCTGCTCGGCCACAGACAGTAGACTCGTATCCAGTTTGGTCCTGAGAGTTTGAATAACAGTGAACTGTGGTTTGTCTAAACATACACGTTCTCTCTGAGCTTTCACTGGAGAGCAGGAAGCCGTGTCGTCAAAACTGAACTGTAGATACAGACTCTCCACTTCCCCTAAACTCTCTTTCTCCTCGGTGGAGGAAGAACTCTGAGGTGAGAAGCTGTTTGGGAAAGAAACACCTTAATGTTACACAAGATCAATTGGCAGACCAAGACAGACCATTGAACTATTGAAGTAATGTCCAAGAGGAATATTTTAAACCTTTTACTGTCTGGAGTCAATAACACCTCAAGAAATACCTCTTTTTGGTTCCCTAAATGCTTATGTAGCCTATGATTATGTTGACTACCTTAATTACGTCAGTGCTCCTGTGGTTCAAACAGCACAGGTAGTCACACTGTTATAGAAAATTGCCAACCAATCCGAAGCAAGCATTGAACTAGTATTATGGTAGTGTCTACCTACAGCACAATTCGAATAGCTTCGAAATACTTGCAATGTAATATTAATGTACAAGATCTGACACTGGCTTTGTTCTGAATAAAATGCTAGCATGCTGTAATAATACTGCATATTACACTTTACGTGTTGCATTGTTTGTAGTGTTATTTAAAATTGTGTGTGAATCAGTAGATCAGATCCCATGATAAATGGTTCAGGCATATGCTAGAGGTGTAGCCAAACTTTTCATTTTCCAACACAGTTAAATGAGTCTCATGATCCCCTACAATATTTTTAAATGGATATATGGAAAACCACACATTTGTTCTCTTTTAAAAGATAGTAGTCCTAATTTTGTCTTTTCATTGTATGAATGAAATATAAGTTTAACTCCATTTGTCATAGATAGTCATTACTGGTCTAAATATATTTTTTTTGGGTCATTTACTGTAACACAGCCAAGTGATTTTGTGCGCCCCACCTTACCTCACTGTGCGACCCACAATGTGGGCTACATTGTTGTCAAATGACCTTAGTAAGTGTATGTAAATTTGTCAATTTGATCAAACATTGAGTCATTGTATCATACTCACCTCTCTGAGACCAGACCACCCATCAGAAACATCAAGCCCGCTCTGCTGTCTTTAAGTGTTAAAGACACCAGAATTCTAGGAATGAGGTTCAGTGGAAAATCCCTACAAAGACCAAAATACATATATTTACATTCTCAGGAATCAAGGCTGACATATTCAAAGCACAGATGATTTGAAAGGACCACAGCCTCAAAAAAAAACTGCAGACACTTCTTCAAGTATGTTTGATATAGAGATGTTAGACCTGGTGACAATAAGGTGAGGTCTGCAGTTCTCCTCCATCTCCTCGCTCTGTTCATTCATGAGCAGCCAGCTGATGATGGAGTCTCTCAGAGTGGGCATCTCTCCACCCGTCTCCATCAACACTCCACTGCTCATATCACTGCTGTGAATGCTCTTAGGAACACAGCAATTCAGCAAAGCCTGAGCAAGGCAGATGGCACCAACACTGAGGAAAAACAGCAAAGAAATGAACTGCATTAGCAATTTCTAACCATGAAAGAAATATAAGGTAGAGTGGGGCACAAAGTAATGCTTTTTGGCTATGGCACTATTACTCAAAAAAATATTTAAGTTAGATTACAATTTTACAAAAGTGACAGGAATGCAAACATATTACCGCATACAGGTAAGTGGGGTTAATTGTAACAAACAGAGGTTTTGTTTTTACACCTGCTAGAAAATGTAGTTTAAACACAATCCCATAAAATTCTGTCTATACAGGTTAGACCGTTTCATCAGGCGCACGTGCGGTGACGCGATAAGTGTCTGGTCCGAACTTTACTTTAGGTTTTTGTTTGTTTAAGGGTCTGACTAGTTCTGAAACTGAACTCTTAAACAAATACCTTGTCGAAAATAACAAATGTTTTGGGTTCCTATGTAATCTACGTGTTGTTTATTTTGATTGTTATATAAATAAACTACTTTAAAAGGATTTTGTTGTTATTTATTCTTAGCAGAGTTTACCGGAAGTTACGTGATGACCACGAAAGCCAAGTGTTTATGTTGTTACTGCTGAAACCGTCTATATTAAAGGGGAATATTGTTTATATAATCTGCCTATTATAGATAGATATCCACACATGCAATGCATATAAATAGATTTTTTGAAAGGGCTGCACAATAAAAAAATCTAAACAAAAATGCTTGAAATATTTAAAATATTTTCTTGTAGATAGAGAGAGACGAGAAAAGCACAAAGTAAAAAGTAGGAATTATGAACATATACTTTCAGTCTTATTTACTATGCATACACACAAATTTGTGCATACAGATGTTTTCACAAAAAAAAAAAAAACATTATTCAACAAAACCTTTTGACCTACAATTTCATCACGTTTGCTTTTATAACATTCTAGAATTATGTATATAATAATAGATTATTTTATTTATAATATTTATTTGCATATCTTTTCTATATTATATATTATGTTATTTCTACATTAATAAATAAAATGCATGACAATCCTTCATGCTTTGCTTCCTCACGATCTCTATAAAAGCATCTGCTTAACGCCTAAATGTAAACGGAAATGAATTAAATTTTTGAAGCTCTTTTGCTTCGGTTCTAAAAAAAAGCCCTTTTATGGAGCTGGTTTTGGTGTTTATTATGCAAATTACTAACCTTGTGCACACGGTCGCTCATTCTGAACTCTTACTAATGAGTTTAAGAAATTAATGTGCGTACGCAAGTGTCACAAATTAGGCAAAACGTTTAAATGTGCGTATACATACGAAAAATTTATGCAATTATTAGTGAATGAGAAACCCATTGTGGATTTAATTCCTAGGGAACGCGCATACTGACATATTGATAAAAAATTTAATTTATTGCACTTTATGATAAAGAGTCTGGCAAATGCTTAAATGTAAATAAAAGTTTAAGATTATAGTATTTCAATTCTGAGTATATGAAATTTGCATCTCTAGTTTAAATACTCTAGTCTAAATTTAAATATGCTGGTGTAATGAAAGAAACTCACAGAGAAGGTTTGCAGACAGCACCAGAAAAGATTTTCCAGAACTCTCTATCAACAGGGACCAGGGATTCTTGCACCATGGTACGCAACAGTTCCAGACAGAGAGTCCCGGTCTGTGCCGAGCTGACTCCTCGCAAAGCCAGAGCCCAAACTCTCCCCCACAGACGGCCCAGTTCAGCGGAGTGAGATGAGGAGTTTCCTGAGTTTTTGGCATGGCAGAGCGCCACCTCTCTCAGACAGCGCAGGACGTACGGTCCCCTATCGCCTCGTCGCTGCTGTTCACCCTGTAGCTGGCAGAGTAACCCCAGCAGAGGCACCAGCTCATCGACTGGCAAGATAGAGGGGTATCTGGATATCAGGGTGGCTGTGACCTGTAACCTGTTGGTTGACACAATCAGTTTCAATACTGCAATCATAAGATTTTAAGATACAGTGTTTCATTACTAGTCACTTAACAAAATAGACTACAAAATAGGGCTCAAAACTAAAAAAAAAAACAGGTTGCTCGATTTAATTGAATATTTTTACAGTTATTAGATTTTGCTAGTGATATAAAAACACACAACATTGCAGAAATCAAAGTATTGTTTACATTGTTTCCCATACCTAGTTATCTACTTCTGTGACGCAAGCATGTGCAGTTTTAATGCACTAACCTTTTAACATCAGCGCTAAAAATTATGTGCTGCAAACATACAGCTCATGTATGCATTATGAAACTAAACCTCAAACTGCCAAATGTAGCATTTATGAACATACAGTGGCAAGAAAAAGTATGTGAACCCCTAGGAATAAACTGTTTTTTTACTGTGATTTGCCATAAAATGTGATCTGATCGTCATCTAGGTCACAACAATAGACAAACACAATGCACATAAGGTGACAACACACAAATAATTCTTTCTTGTGTCTTTTTTGAGAACCCCCATTAAACATTCATAGTGCTGGAAGAAAATGAAAAGTGAACCCTTGGATTTAACAGCTTGTTGAGCCTCATTTGGAGGCAATTACTTCAAGCAAGCGCTTTCAGTAGTTCTGAATCAGACCTGCGGATCGTTCAGATCAAATTTTGCTCATTCCCCTTTACAAAACCGCTTTAACTCAGACACATTTGTAGGATGTCTGGTGTGAACCGCTCTCTTGAGGTCATTCCACAGGTTAAGGTCGGGGCTTTGACTAGGCCACTCCAAATGGCACATTTTGTTTTTCTTAAGCCAGTCTGTAGTGGATTTACTACAATGCTTAAAGGGGACAGAGAATGAAAAAACAATTTTACCTTGTCTTTGTTGAATATTGGTAGTCTACCCGCATGCACGAACATACAAAAAGTGCTAAACATGCTAAACATCTCAGTCTCATAGAAATTCCTCTTTCAGAAATGTCAGCCAGAAAAGCGCCCAATCTGAAAAACTGATGCTTATGACATCACAGGCATCTAACTGCCCATCCTCTTTAAAATAATTGGCTACATTTTTTGAGTGGCAGCAAAGTCAGCCAATCAGTAATAAGATTGCAAGTTAAGCCAGTAGGGGGAGCCAAATAGGTGCAAAACCACTTGTTTAAAATCCCCCACCCTAATAGAGCTATCTGAGAGAGGTTTTTAGGAAGCTTCTAAGGCATTACAGACCCGAACAAAACCATTTTTGTCTACATGTCACATCACAGAACAAGGATAAATACCCCGTTCAACCATTCTATGTCACCTTTAAGGTCATTGTCCTGTTGCATCAACTAACTTCTACTGAGCTTCAACTGGTGGACAGCCACCCTGACATTATCCTGTAGGATTTTTTTTTTAAACTTAATAATTCGTTTTCCCCTCGATGATGGCAAGTGGTTCAGGCCCTGAGGCAGCAAAGCAAGCCCAAATCATGATGTTCCCTCCACCATACTTCACTGTTGGGATGATGTTTTGATGTTGGTAAGCTGTGCCCATTTTGCGCCATAACATTTTTCCCAAAAAATTCAACTTTTGTTACATCAATCCATAAAATATTTTCCCAATAGCACTGGAGTTTGCCATGGTGATCTTTTGCAAACTTCAGGCTCACAGCAATGTTTTTCGGGAGAGCAGCGGCTTCCTCCGTGGTGTACTGTCATAGACACCGTGCCTGTCCAAAGACTTGTGTATGGTAGACTCATGTGTGCCCGTTCTAATGATGTCTTCAAGCCTTTAGCTGTTACTCGTGGGTTCTTCTTTACTTCATTGAGTATTCTGTATGGTGTCATCTAGTGCTGCCTCACGATTAGTCGCGACTAATCGTTTGCAGAATAAAAGTTTTTGTTTACATAATAAATGTGTGTGTACTGTGTATAATAATTATGTTTATATAAATACACACACATAAATGTATAATTTTAAGAAAAAAATATATTTATATAATTAATATTTATATTTATATATAAAATAGATTATATATAAATATAAACATGTATATGAAGAGTTTGGTTCCAAAACGCAATAAATCCATTTTGACAAATTTTGGTAAAAACGTGTTTTCTATACCAAGAAAGTGACAAGATGAAAACAACTATTTTCTGTTACAAACTTTCACATAGCATCTTTAGGTTATAAAAACATAAAAAATTCAAATCCATAAGTTGATTTTCAAAGATTTATTATAAAAACGGATTATTTCTTCCACAAAATGCAATAAATCCATGACAAGTTTTTATTCAAAATGCTATAAATCTATTGAATCAATAGCCTATATAAATGTGCATTCATCTTTGCCATGTTATATTCATTTAGTTGACTAGTTGTACACACTAATTAAAAATATAAACATTAATGTTATTAACCAAACACTTACTTTGTCATATTAAGATCACTGTCATTGCGGTTACTTGACGTCGTCGCTTAACGTTTTTCACAGCGATCATCTGTAAAATGTTTTTGGTCCTGCTCGATTTTCGTTGACTTTGAGTAAAATTATGGAAAGTTTAAGATCCTCTGGGGTCAATGTGTTAGCATGAGAAGCTTGATGCTGTCGGGAGAACAAGCACCCGTCTCCCGAGTGCCTCTCGGGGAAATTATTAGATGTTGATGGCTTACGTTTCTTTCCCATCACAGAAAACCATCACAGGTTTATCAATGCAATTAAAGTATTATTTTGTTTTGTTTGTTGATCACAAAGTACAAAGTAGATGAGGAAAACTAGGACTCCGTGTACTCAGCGCGCCGCCATGTTTGTTTACATTGCGTGAATGGTGCGCTGTGGGATATATTGCGTTCTGTAAAAAAGGGGGAGTGGCGTTTATTGCATTTTGGGAAAAAAGGGAGAAAAGATGACAGAATAACACGGCGGATATTGGATTTTGCGTAAAATTAAGAATTTACTTTATAATACTGACCTGATATAATGCTGATTTTGGCAGTAACTCATTTTTTTCAAAAATGGCGTTTATTGCGTTTTGGAACCAAACTCTTCATATACACATGCAAATGTTTCTTAATTATATACATGCATGTGTGTATGTGTATTTATACATAATTATTATACACAGTACACCCACATATATTATATAAACAAAAACTTTTATTCTGCAAACGATTAGTCGGGACTAATCGTGAGGCAGCACTAGTGTCATCTTGACTGTGCGCCCACTTCTAGGAAGGGTAGCTACAGTATTTAACTGTCTCCATTTATAGACAATTTGTCTAAGTGTAGACTGATGGAGGTCTAAACATTTTGAGATTGTTTTGTATCCCTTTTCAGCCTTATGGAGGGCAACATCTCTTGATCAGATATCTTTATAAGAGCATGGTTCAGAAGAGCTAATGCTTCTTAAGGACAGCAATCTTAAAATGTGTGAGTGTCTTAATATCAATCAAAGTTGCACTAAACCACACATTTAAACTCATTTTATTAATTGGACTCCAGTTTGCCAGCTTCTCTGACAAAAAATGCTGTTAATAAAGTAATTAGTCCATGGGCTCACTTACATTTTCCTCCAGCACAGACACAAGAAACTGGAATTATTTATGTCTTGTGAGCTAATGCACATTGTGTTTGTTTATTGTTGTGACCTAGATGAGGATCAGATAACATTTTATGGCAAATCACTGTAGAAGACCAGTTCATTCCTAGGGGTTCACATACTTTTTTTTGCAACTGCATATATCTATGGTCCATGCCGGTCCTATTGAGTAATTCAAATATTCATGCTTACACTAAATGAGAAAAGGCTGAAGAGTTACATTACAGCTAGTTTTTCAGGCAAGAAGAAATTACACAGGTAAAAAGTTGAATTATGCTATTTGATGCTCAAAGATTATCGACTAAAAGAGGACTTTAAATAAAATGTATAAAATTTGTTAGTTAGGTGGCTTAGAAACCAAACTCTGGTTTCGTTGGACATTTTACATAAATACAAATATTTCCCATATTTAGATTTTTAACAACTTTAGTAACAGGGTTACAGCACTTAACTTTTTTTATAAAAAATTGAGAGCATTTTTTTATAGGTTTTATCAAATTCATAAAAATATTATTGAAAAATAATAGAAAAATTCATCATGATTTTAACTGTAAACTAAGACCAGTGAGGTGAAATTAACTGATTCTGCCAAATAATGGGATTTCTGAATGGCCTGAGGGCGGGATTAAGCAGATTTGACATGAAAGAATTTGATGAACAGTATGTATAGTGCATCCGCTTAATATCATTATCTCATTTTTGATGAAGGTGATGTTTAGCGGCTTTTGTATCTGAACTCTTCAAATATTAAGTAAGTAATTAACTTTAATTTATAGGGCACATTTAGGGTGCGTTCACACGACAAAATTTCGGGAGTGACAACCGTATTTACTTACAGGTGTGAGTCTGGAAGTGTCCTGTTCAGACAGCAAATTAAAGACACAAAAAGAACACTGCCTGTATGAACGAGCAACCGACCTCAAACCCGTATTCTAGTTACACGCGGCGCCTGTAACCATAGTGACGGACGAATATATTAAAAAAAGTATTATTTATGCAATGGGCAAACTTTATTTATGTAATTAACAAAAACAGCTGGCTGGTGTAACGCTTACCATTGTGCAGAGAAAAATAAACAAGGGTGGTTCCTTATTAAAGTTTTAATTTCCAAAATGAATGAACATAAAATCAGTTTCAGCAACTGCACGTTTTACCAAAGCAGATATATACAATATAAAAGCAATCATAATGACTTATGAAGCAAATCATAATGAAGCAAATCGATCCGTTTTTGCAAGAAATCGAACTCCATTTAAACCATTAACGCAGCCAAATAGGAAGGAAGTGCGCTTACGCTCCCGCTCTGTAGGTGGCGCAGAGAGTATGGCCTACCAACCGCAGGCAAAACCAGCCTCTTAGCGCCACCTAAAGAGCGGGAGCGCAAAAAGCGCACTTTATATGTTGCAACAGTTCTGTATGGACGCTAATAATGTTGTAAATAACGTTCAATATCCTGCAAAAACCGACCGATTTGCTTCACAAGCAGCAAAAAATGTCACCAGGAGTCATGGAGATTACTTTTGTATTGGATATATCTGCTTTTTGACCTCTCAAAGTGACGCATCTTTTGCTTGCATTATTTGAATCACAGATTTTTTTTTGCAAAATATCTTCTTTATTGCTCTACTGAAGATAAAAGGTGAGTAAATAAACAGCTAATTTTTATATCCCTTTTATTATACAGTTAACATTATATGAATCGTCCACTTTTAAAGTTTAAACTTTATATATCTCACTTACTTGGCTGCACGCAATTTTATGCGTAATGTAAGATGTTCTGTGGCGTCTATGAAGGTAATATAATATCACATTAATCTTATGGAGCAATTCTGGTGCGTAGTTTGCAGTCATTTTCATGCACTGTAACGTTATCTTAACACAAGAGCAACGAATGACGTGACAGACAACTGGTTGTCCAGTGCGATTCCGTTCACACGGCACAGTTTCTCTGTAAATACGGTTGTGAAACCCGTAAAGTTACGGGTGTGAAGTCGGTTATAGAATGCGGCTGTCAAACCCGTAAATAACCGTACTGCGTGTGAACGGGACCGTCTTAAGGACTCAAATACGGGTTTGACAACCGTATTATGGTACCGTGTGAACGCAGCCTTAGAGTTCAGCTCTCACTAGCCAAGTTCTGCACAAATATATAACATGCATATCATTTAAAAAATCAATAAAATACACTTCATAAAGAAATTTAAACACACTAAATAGAAAAACAAACAAATTTTAAAAATATTGCCTTTCTGAAATATTTAAAACATTTTATATTTTTTATGCTGAAATAAAACCGTACCAGGGTATCATATCGAAGTCGCTGTGGTGGGACTGCAGTTTGGAGCGTATCACCTCCCAATTTGCCAACGGCTGCTCGATTCGTCTGCGCTTGGAGCTTTGAGGACTGTCTCGCTGAGTATCTCGATACAGAGACGATGTTACTTCCTGGACATGGGTGCCATGACTAAACAACTACAGGAAACACACATTCATAAATATTATAGGTATTTAGGAATGAGCTGATTCAAGTAAAAAAATAATATTTTCTAAATGCGAACGTAGTAACAGTGTTAACCTGACAGGCATTGTGGTGTACAGTACTGTACATCACATCCTAGGCCATCATGCTACAATTGTTTAGTGTATAGTGAGCATATGCAAATATTTCTCAGTCTCTTAATTAAAAGTGCAATGTGTAAATTTTAATAGAGTCTGACAGAAATGCAATATAATATACACAACTATGTTTTCAGTGGTGTATAAAGATCTTGCATAATAAACTGTTACGTTTTTATTACCTTTTAATGAGCTGTTTTTATTACATACACCACAGGGGGTCCCCTTACATGGAAGTCGCCATTTTGTGCATCCATGTTTTTACAGTAGCCCTAAACGGACAAACTGTTTTACAAAGCGTGTCACTGTTGTCTCAGACAACGACATGGTTGTCCTGTGACGGCTACTGTAGTTTCTCTATGATTTTGAAAGGGAGGGGTGAAAGGTGAACTGAACCCTTAGTTGTAATTCCCAACCTCACCACTAGATGCCGCTAAAATCTACACACTGCACCTTTAAATTACAACCAGAAATACATGAAATTTGATCACAATATATAAAAAAAAAAGAGTAAATGTATAAGCTAAAGTGTCAACTATTTGACATTTGAGCAATAGCAGGAACCTGTAGGCTCTCTTAAAGCCAAATAAAATGAAAACATAATTTATAATCTAATGACTTCAGTCTCCTCAAAAGAGTTCAAGATGTGTTTAAAGGTCACACTAAATACTGACTTTTTTCTGAAGAAGCCATTTTGTTCAGAACATTTTGCACAGTACTGTACATATGGCATATTATGTCAGATATTATTATAATCACAGTCATGCCATGAACAGCTTTTCTTTGTATTACGCATTACCGAACAGCAACATGAATCACCTGGTGGCAGACATCAGCAGTCATCTCAATGAGGTTTTCTTTGACAGCTATATGACGAGATCCTGTGGCGTATTTTCCTCTGCTGCCGATCTGACTGATCTCGCCAATAAGGGCTTCATACAGGGCGCACAGCTGACCCTGCCATTTGACCCAGTTCTCCGCATGGGCACCTGTGCAGGCAGTGCATCTTGGTCAAACCTTATACAGGGTTCCCACACCTTAGTTAACTTTAAATTCATGGACTTTCCAAGCCCAATACCCTTAAATTGGTACCCTCAAATAGGACTATATGTGGGGACACATTTTACATTCATTGTTACTGTCTAATGTTTTGAATACCTGTCCTGTACGCTTGTCTTTATGCTAAGAGACAGAAACTGCCAATGTAGTATTTATGTAGCACTAGAAGTTTCATTTGTATAAAATTTGAATTGTTCAATAGCCAAAATCATCTATTAAATGGCAAATATTTACTGAACAGATTTTTACTGCAACCACCCATACATATAGATATAGGACATTTATTCTTCACATGAATAAAATCCTGGTGTATTGTACCTGTTTCAGGAGTCTTGACTCCTTTGGGGTGATGAACACAAAGCTGGAGGTAGAAAAACTTGACCAACTCTTCTTTCAGCCCTGAACTGGGTCTCATCTGAGTGTAAACATACAGCATAGATGACAGAACTTCTTCACCCAGACCACAAACTCTTTTCCTGCAGGACAGAAGCACTGAACGCAGAAACACGTTGGCAGCAGATACCAGATTCGCCAGCACCATCAGCTGCTTTTCTGTCCTGAGAAAGGATGTCAGAAGTCAGATATAGGCTTGTTTGTGAATAACATAAAGAACAGCAGGTAAAGAGTCATGTGACAGACCTGGCATTGCTCAGAGCCTTCAGAAAGAAGTTGAAGAGAGTGTGGGACAGTCCATCCGTTTGAAAACAACAACCACGAACCACAGTGTAGATTATCCGACTCACTTGGACCCTGTTGATAAACTTGGAGCCCTTATTGAAGAGCCCGCAGTACAAATCTAACAGACCTGCACCACAAATATGAAAAAAAAATCCAGAAAAAGACCAATTAGTATTTATAACATGACAAACTGACTTTTACTGTTGTAAACCAGAAAAAAATGAAAATATAAAAACAGGAAAATTATAGAGGACATTGTATAATGGCACATTTTTCACAGGATGTGCATTATCATTATTCAGTGCAAAAACGTATTCCTATAAGAAAGTAATCGGACTGTTATAATCCTATAGATGTTAAAGGGATACTTCACCGATTTAGCATTCAGCTTTGTATCTGTAGAAACCCGGCAGTATTACTGAATGACCATGTTTCCCTCCCTCATTTCCCCCTGAGAGGAGAGATATCTGCATTTTGGTTCTGCAAAAAAGTCCTCCGATGATGTAATATGACGATTTTTGCATCATCGGAGGACTTTTTTGCAGAACCAAAATGCAGATATCTCTCCTCTCAGGGGGAAATGAGGGAGGGAAACATGGTCATTCAGTAATACTGACGGGTTTCTACAGATACAAAGCTGAATGCTAAATCGGTGAAGTATCCCTTTAAATGCTAATGTAAATTATAACCGTTCTTTATGCTATCCTATAAGAGTATATAAAATAGTAAATGTATTAATAGCATAGCATTTAGGGATGCATATCAATTAATCGCGATTAATCCACAGCAGAACAAAAGCCCTTGTCCACATCATATATGTGTGTGCACTGTGCACAATAACCCTGCACAGTCAAATGCACACACATGCATGTATATATTTAAGCAATGTTTACATGTGTATATACATTTGTATATTTATGTATAATTTATATTATATATAAATATAAATACTTAATATATAAATATTTTTTTTTCTTAAAATTATACATGCATGTGTGCATATTCATATATACATAATTATTATACACAGTTCACACACACATGATGCAAACAAAAACTTTTATTCTGCTATAGATTAATCGCGATTAATTGATATGCATCCCTAATAGCATTATATACTAAAGAATTGGTCTTTCTTGGCTTTCTTCTACTTTATATTTTGCCAGCATGTGCCTGAATAAGGAAGCCATGACCTTGGTGGTGGCACCGTTGCGTTACTCACTGTGCCACTGTTGCAGGCTCATCTCACACCAGTATTTCCTAACAGACAAGATGTTTTTAAGGAGAATAGTGCTGTAGTCCTCGCCGTACGCAGCACAGCTGAAAGGACTCTGAAGGACCTCCACCACATGAGATATCAGCTCGCCACACTTTAACTTTGGACCACCTAAAAAACACAAAGGATTTACCTAACCCACCATGTTTGGGAAATAAACAAGAGATATATAGCACTTTTTTTTTTAAATATCATCTTAATAGTCATAGCTCTGACATTACGTTGATTGGCACATTTGATGAAATATTTCATCAGGCTGCTGATCTCCTGCATTTTTTTCTGTCGGTTTGCCTGCGTGATGGCAGAAACATTGGATTTTGCTGACTGTAGGAGCTCTGTCTCTTTCTGAAGATACCGCTGCAGAAACCTGTACAGTACAGAGAGAATAAATGATTTATTCTGAGACATTTACAGTGAAATAAGTCTACAGTGGACTTGAATAGAAAGGAAGATAACAGACCGGAAAACAGCATCCCAGGTGAGTTGCTTGGAACCCTTGGACACTTTGCATCCTGACGTACGATCAAGTTCCTCATGTGTGTCCCGCGCGCGAATGAGTCTCCTAAAACGATCCGCTTCTCTCTGAAAGTTCATGATACATAAAAGTATAACAAGAAACTGGTTGTTTTGTGTCCAGATCAATTCATTAATATAACTATATATAAATATAATTTATATAAACAATAAAACAGATTTTCATACATACAATTAATAGACGAATAACATGATTTCAATTTCTGAACTGAAACACATTTTTATATTTTTGTAGGGCTAAAAAACTCATGAAAAAGTTTATGCGTCAAATTTAAAACTCCTAACTTTTACTAAACTGAATTTTTCTTTCTGAAATATATGCAGCTGGTCTGTTTGCATTAAAAAGACAGTAAAATGTGTGCATAATTTATTTATATTTTATGATCAGTATAACAATCTATGTCACAAATTTGCGTATACAAGGTTTTGGACTTTCTGACCTCACAGGATATAAGTTAAATAGAATTTTTTATAAACACTAAACAGCATTTAAATCACCATTGATTGTATTTTGTTTCTCAAAAACCTTTATGTTGTGTCTATGACACCAAACTGTTGTGTTATTAAAATGGGATGTTACTCATACAGAAATCTGAATGTATTTCAAATCAGATTTCTTTGTGGGTTTAATATTACTTTTAATTCTAGGCATTAAATGTATATGGAAATACAAATTTGCATCCTGTTTGCTACCTTAAATCAAATCCAAATATTTAAATGAAATTTTAAAGTAATTTCACTTCAGTTCTGCACTGTGCAAAATTAATGTTGGAAATCTGACCATAGTCAATGACCCATCTGTCACCCACATTCTTTAAACTATTATTAATCATTTATAGGTTTAACATAATATTTGTTTATGTTAATGACATATGAGAAATGTATAAAAAATAATATACAGTATGATGAAGGATAAGATGTCTCACACACCTTTCTCTCTGTGGCTTTCTCATTTTCTAGTCCACGACAGCACACTAACAGTTCATGCAGCACCAGACTCATTGTTTTCAGAGGGAATCAATCTAATCCATAAACTGTATATTGGAAACATGTATGTAACTTACAGTTATCTGTTTGACATGTTATTGCCCATCTTGAAGTTCTGATTACCAAAGAAACAACATAAAACGTACAACTCATAATCGTCACACAGAATGTAATTTATGCCGATGTCATTTAAAAAAATTTGTTTATGAAGCTGCAGCACTGTGTTGGTTGTTTGTTTGCTTACAAGGGTTTATTTTTCATCCTCTTCCACTTTCAATCCCCTCTGTGTTCACGCGTTTCACACAGACCTCACCTCACAGACCCGCCTTCTGCTCTTCATCACTCGCGCGGCTCAGGACAAAATCCATTACTGCCATCTAACGGACGGCGAACTAAAGAATAATTCTCATATTTCAAGACTTTACTTTCTATTTCAGTAAATAACACAGTAAATAACACCGAGACTAGTTAACGTGAATTATTTTTGTAGCAAAGGACAGGTCAGACTAATCGCAATTTGTGATACATTTTTGTACCTAATTTAATATAGGGTTGTGGCTAGATAGGATACAGCAAACGTAAAAATCTCGCCTCTACCCCCCAACTAACCCTAACCCCAACATCTCGCGAGATTTGTCGTTAGCTGTATCCCTTCTAGCCATAACCTTTTATAAACAGTGCTCCGCCAAATTTCCACTTTTATGGACAAACTTTTGTGTGAATCAATTTATATTTATACAAATTTATGTATCTAAATTTGTGGCAATGGTTTTACAACTACTTTTAAAGAGAAAAGTAACACGGCCTAATTAATATTCATGACTCATAATTTACAAACACGGCGCGTCCTCACTTAGGCTCCGCCTCTTTAATTTCATCATGGCGGCCGCCAGGAGAAATAAGCGCGTGGCAGCTTCTCAGCCAGGGTTTTTGTCCTTTAAATCGGATCAAGATGGAAACAACGCGGATACCAAACGGAGAAAACGCGTGAATAAAAACAAGAAAAAGAGCTGGAACAAATTCAGTGATATTCACGATGTGGAGGAGTTTCTGGATGATGTTCGGCTTCAGGAGAGAGCCACAGGGTGAGTTCACAGATGTGCACTCTAACAATATATTATTTAATTTAATTTAATTTAATTTAGGAATAATACGAAACAGTCGGTCAATTCGTGTTGTCTATTAAAGTAGAGTTTGGTGTATATTCACTGTATAGGGTTAAAGAGTCGTTGATGATCACGTGGTGGTGGGTGGTAAATAGTCCATGTTACTGTAACTAAGTTAACTTTGTGCTTGCTAAATATGACGTTACTACAGTGCTG